>NC_133284.1:16407903-17016906 GCF_005239225.2 Populus alba
GGAATCGAGATTTCAACATTGATCATTGTTATTTCTCCTATTTACTATGGCAACACAGAATCAAATAGTCGTTATGTTTATCCCTTGTTCCACCACTTCTTCCAAATGCAAGATAACCCCAAAGGGCTGTGGATCATTTTATTGTCTCTTTGTGCTAATGTGAATGTAGTCATGAAATTACTGAACTAGGACTTGCACAATGATTTATTCGTCATTTGTTAACTGAAAATTGGGGTTGAACCTCTATTCATTGAGACTTTGTAATTCCTCACTTCAAAATAACGTTATCCTTTGAAATTCAGATTCTAGTCCCATGTTGAGAAATGGGGAGACTGGTGATTGGATAGGAACCTTTGAAGGGCACAAAGGTGCAGTGTGGAGTTGCTGCCTGGACACTAATGCTTTGCGTGCAGCATCTGGCTCTGCTGATTTCTCTGCGTATGTTATTTAAGTTCCTTCCTTTTATGTTTTGAAATTCATGAATATATATTGACGTATGTATTCCTTTCAAGTGACCTGTATACTTCCTTATTTAGGCAATTTTCTTTTAAGACCCCTCTCTCTTTCTCTCATGTTTGTGCACACGGTGGCAAGTGGAAAGATGCTAAATGATCAACATATCATAAATTCAATCAATATAGAGGGGTTTCTATAATATGTCTGGTATATTGTTTGCAGGAAATTGTGGGATGCATTGACAGGGGATGAATTACAGTCTTTTGAGCATAAGCATATTGTTCGAGCATGCGCCTTTTCAGAGGTAGAATTGAATTTTGCTTCTATTCTATTACTTCTTTATTTTCTTGAGCCTGATTTGTTTTGTTTATTTGTAATGTTTCATTATAGAAGGTATTGTTTGTCAATAGTACAAGAAGGGAACATTTTTATCAGTCTTTAAATGTCCAAGTTGTCATAGTCTTCACATTTAATGACAGAGTGACATGCTATTCAATGTAAGAGTCAACATGCAATTGATCCATCAAAAGGAGATGCTTAAACCAAATTCCAAATGATTGTAGCAATTTAACGATATTGTTTTCTGATATTTGTTTGAAAGTGCCTTCAAAAGTTTCAACATTGTCTCAATTGCTGTTAAAATTATTCAATTAAGCTGATTGTTTATACATTTACCAAGTTTTTATTCTCAGCGGAGTATTGAATTGGGTTTCTTGCCTGACATTACGGGCCTGGTCCTTGTTCTGGTTGTGTTTCCTTTTTGTTCTTTCTGTATTTTGGTGCACCTAAGTTCTGAGACATGTTAGTTTGAGATAGATTATAAGTTGGTAGCTTTAGTTGTAGTGTCTTTCAATTAACTTGTATGTAACCTTTTATTTTTGCTGTTGGGTCTCCTTTCCTTCATTTGTATCACTTCCATTTGATTTTGCTTTCTATATCCACCGTTTGATTTTTCCTTTTTAGAAATATATTATTTGGTTCTGGATTTATATAATCTGATTCCTTTGTATTATTTGCATTATTATGCAATCATGTAGGTGAGTTTAAACATTAATAAAAAAAAAAATATTTTCTGAGTGAAAATATGTATCTGTTTCTATGGCATTTTCCTTTTTTTCTGCTGTATGCATCCAATAACTAAGTTGTCCTTTGTGCAGGATACTCACCTTCTACTTACTGGTGGATTTGAGAAAATTCTTCGCATATTTGACTTGAATCGTCCAGATGCACCCCCAAGAGAAGTTGACAATTCACCAGGTTCAATCAGAACTGTTGCATGGCTTCACAGTGATCAGACCATATTAAGTTCTTGTGCTGATATTGGTGGTGTGAGGTATGGACAGTAATAAATGATCAAGCCTGATCCCATGTGATGTCATATAATTATTTGCTTTCATTTGTGGCTGCGCTTTGTTGTTTGATTGGTTGAAACGGGGTATTTTGTGCTGTTATATTTGAGATTCTACTTCATAATGAACTATCAATATGCTGTGTGTGTCATTAAGCTTAGTGCTTTTTAAAGATATGGGATATGTGAACACAAGCTTGTCACATCCTTACAGACAGGTACTTGTAATAGTTATCTGATTTTGGTTTTTGTTTTTGTTTTTTAACAAGAAAACCTTTATGAAAGTTCCTGTTGGTTTCTTTACATTATTTGGTTCAATTTAGAGCCATGTGGACATATACTCTTAAAAAATAAGATAATAAAAAAAATAGGAGAAATTTTTGGGGTTATGTGAACTGAACTTAATTTGATGGGGTTTTTTTTTTACAATTCTCTTACATGTTGATGCATTTCTGTGTTATTAGAAAGTGAACAAACAATAAGAATTTACAGTCTTTGATCAGAGACTGTTCCAGTAAAGTCAGTTTTTTACAATTCTCTTACATGTTGATGCATTTCTGTGTTATTAGAAAGTGAACAAACAATAAGAATTTACAGTCTTTGATCAGAGACTGTTCCAGTAAAGTCAGTAAGAGGTGGTCACTCAATAAACCTACCTATATCATTCTCAATTCTAATACTAGACGCTGCGTTCAGCACTTAGGCAACCACACTAATACTAGATGCTGGGTTCAGCACTTAGGCAACCACACTAATACTAGATGTTGGGTTCGGCACTTAGAGTTACTATCTCTTGTTGTTAGATTTAGTAAGAAGATGTTTGTTTTTGCGTTTTAAAAGTACTTTTGAAAAAATAAAATAAAAATTTATTTTCTTCTTTGCTCCAAAATAAATTATTTTTGGTGTTTTCATATCATTTTAATGTGTTGATGTCAAGAATAAATTTTAAAAAATAAAAAATAAACACTATTTTGATGCATTTACAGGTGAAAAACATTTTGAAAAGTAACTACTACCAAAATACCAAAATACCAAATGGACTCTTAGTTTTGGTTTAGTGTCATCATAATCCTTGAAGGAAAGCAGCTAATTATTGTGTCTTTGTTTTCACCTTGAGTAATCTATTGGAAAGTGTGCTTTATTTATTTATTGGTACAGAAATCCCTCTTCTACTTTATTGTTATCATCATGGAAGGAAAAACAGTTAATTAATTGTCTTTATTTTCACCTTGAGTGGTTAATTGGAAAGTGTGTTCAAGAAGGGCTATATATATATACAGCCCTTCTTGATTGAGTTTCGCCATAGATGTATTATTGGTACTGAAGTCTTTCCTCGACTCATCATTGTATTGTTGTACTCCTTCTAATTTGATTGCTGACTCTATAGGTTATGGGACATACGAAGTGGCAAAATTGTTCAAACACTTGAAACAAAGTCACCTGTAACAAGTGCTGAAGTGAGTCAGGATGGTCGTTATATAACTACTGCTGATGGATCTACAGTTAAATTTTGGGATGCGAATCAGTAAGTTGTGGTTTGGATTCTTCCTTTTGCGCCTTGGTTATTTCATAGGAATTGCCTTGTAACTTTTCTCATTTTTGTTTTCCAGTTTTGGATTGGTGAAAAGCTATGACATGCCATGCAATGTGGAATCAGCTTCATTGGAACCAAAATTTGGCAATAAGTTTGTTGCTGGAGGAGAAGACATGTGGATCCATGTGTTTGATTTCCATACTGGAGAACAGATTGGTATGTGTAACTGCTCCAACTTTGTTTTTTTTTTTTTTTTTTTTTTTGAAGAAAAAGTTCAACATCTAAACCCAAAAGGTTGGTTTGAATCTCTGTGCTGTATATTCTTGTTGAATGGGAAATTTAGATTTCATAAACGACTTCCATGAAACTTTCATGATAAAATTGCGTGTTAATTTATGTTTTTGAGGAGCAATGAAATGCAGTTTTTCTATCAGAATATCTGTTGTTAGCTAATGCCTTGACCTGAATGTTCTTTTACCAGTCTTCAACCAGGCGAGAAAATGATGGACCTGAGCTGAATATATGAGTAGTAGTTGGCACGCCTACAAGCGATCTCCATGCCTAACATCTCCTTCCTCCCTCTCTCTCCCTGTAAATTAAACGCAATGTACAGAGCCACCGTGCTGTTAGTGTCACTCTGCATCACCTGGCAAGTCGCGTTGTCAGTCACCGATGGTAAGTCCTCCAAATATTTCTTCGTCTACTCACAAAGCTGAGAATCAGCTCCTTATTTGCTAAAAAAATGTGAAAACGAAAATGAAAAAGAAAAGAAAAGAAATATCTTTCTATTAGTGAACAGACCCTTAATTTTGTGAAAAACTTATTCACTTTTTTTTTTTTAATTTGGTTTTAGCTTGCATTTTCATATCAATCCGAACATGCAGCATGGCGTTTACATGCAACATTTATATTTCATTTGCTTGAGTCAACTAATGGCCATTGATTTCAGGTTTATTGCCCAATGGAGACTTCGAGTACGGGCCAAAGCCATCGGAAATGAAAGGAACGGTGGTGACAGCCAAGAATGCAATTCCTAACTGGGAAATTTCCGGCTTCATCGAGTACATTAAATCAGGGCATAAACAAGGTGACACGGTGCTAGTAGTGCCTGTTGGAGCTTACGCAGTCGGATTAGGGAACGAAGCATCAATTAAGCAAAAAGTTAAGGTCACACAAGGCGAGTTCTACTCTGTAACCTTCAATGTGGCTCGCACTTGTGCCCAAGAGGAGAAACTAAACTTGTCTGTTTCACCAAATTCGGAGCCAAGAGATTGGGGAATCTTGCCAATGCAAACAATGTATAGCAGCAATGGATGGGATGCCTATGCATGGGCTTTCCATGCTGACGGACCTGAGGTTGAGATCTCCATCCACAACCCTGGTGTGGAGGAGGATGCCGCCTGCGGCCCACTTGTTGATTCCGTCGCGTTAAAGCTTGTGTCCAATCCTAAGCGTGCCAGAGGTAACAAAATTATCAAGGAATTGGTTTTCAACTTAATTAATCTGATTTTTTCTCAATCAAATCTTAATCTGATTTGGATTTCTACTTATTATATCGCAGACAACCTGTTAAAGAATGGGAATTTTGAGGAGGGTCCGTATATGTTTCCCAACACAGACTGGGGTGTCCTAATCCCTCCCCACATTGAAGATGATCAATGTCCTCTACCTGGATGGATAGTTGACTCTCTCAAGGCAGTAAAGTACATAGATAGCGAGCACTTTGCAGTCCCAGAGGGAAAAAGAGCTGTAGAACTTATAGCAGGAAAAGAGAGTGCTCTCTCGCAAATTGTGAAGACCATAATCAATAAGATCTACGTCCTCACATTCAATGTTGGTGACACCAGGAACTCATGCGTGGGATCAATGGTTGTAGAGGTATATGCTGGCAAGGACAGAACTCAAGTTCCTTATGAATCTAAGGGCAAAGGAGGGTTCAAGCGTGCCAAGTTCGTGTTCAAGGCCGTGTCAAATCACACAAGAATTACATTTCTTAGCTCATTTTACACCATGAAAAGTGACAACTCTGGTTCTCTATGTGGCCCGGTATTAGATGATGTGAAGCTGGTTAGTGTTCGAAATCCAAGGCGTCATCTGTGATAAAGTGCTAATTGCATTGCCTGTGCAAACCACATTCTTTCATCTTGATCATCATGTATGCCTTTATGTACTATAGGTTTCTTGTAACGGAAACAAGAGGGGCTTGAGATGAGTTTGATTATAATGTTCTCTTGATGTAACTATGGTTTTTTCTACTGCAAGAAATTATAGGAGCTTGTTCCTCGAAAAATGCCTATTATATGCGTCTTCTGCATTGTTGTGGCCTGTGGATCCCATAACTAATTGAAAACTTTTCCCGGCTTTCTCCTTAATTTTGCATAGAGTTGGATTCAATTGGTTCGATCGAATTTTTTTAAATAAAATTTGTTCCTTTTGTTTTTACTATTTTTTCGTTGTTATTTTTTGTTCTGTTTTATTTACCGTTGTATTTTTTTTTTATTGGTATTATTAAATTAATCAAATTTATTAAAATGAATGGAATCATTTACATCATTTTATGAATTTTTTATTGTTAGAAAAAAACTGGTCAACTCCCCAAGTAGCAAGAGACAATCATCTAGTCAAGGTCAGAGCTATAATTATTTATTAAGGAGGATCAAAATTAGTATAACAAGATTATATTTATATATAAAATTTGTAAAAGTTAATTTTATCTACATAATGTATCCATCACTTTAATATTGTTGTCCTTATATCTATCAAATAACTTACATATTTATTTTAATTGTGCTCGTTATTCTTTCATAAAATAGAAATTATCGATTATTATATCAATTGCAAATCTTTCAATAAATTATTTTTTTCTATATACACAATCAAATAATTTACAAGAAAATCATCTTTCATCCGATTGTGAAGTCTTGTTTTAACAATCTTTATCGCTGAAAAACTCATTCAGTAGTTGTTGTCGAAATAGAAAAAATCAAAATAAATCAAATCAACCTGTTAACTAGCAGATAAATTGTTGATTTTTCCGTTTCAACCAATCCTTGACATAAATCAGTAATCAATGACATGTTCTTTAACTTTGGATAATTAGGTACATGATTGGATGACATGTTCTAAAATCAAAACATATAACATGAGAAAAAAATGATAATTTTGATGGCTTTGCTTAAAACAAAACATAAAAAAAATATATATATAAGCATGATCAAAACAAACCAATAAAATATATCTAATTAATTAAAAAAAATCACCATAACAAGAATTCAAAAACATAATTGGTAAAACTAGCATATTTGAGAAAAAAATGAACAAAAATGATAGAATTATATATAAAAAAACCTCATCAAATTATTAACATACATCTCAAAATAAAACAAAAATAGATTTTAAATTTAAATTATCTTGTTTTATTTGATGAAAGATAAATTAATTGGCGGTTCTACTTTAATTTTTTTGTAGAAAATTTTTATTCATGATTTGTGTTTTTATCAACTATAATATTTATATTTGGGTTACACAAGATAATGACCTTATATTTTTTTCTTTTCATATCGGTCAAGAGTAAATAAAAAATTAAAAGTAAAGTTACATTTAATTATTGTTAATAAAGCCACCTTTTTAAAATAAAAAATTCTATCAATCAAATTTTTCCATGTCATTTTTATTTTATTTTAACATAAAAATAAAGTAAAATTATTATAAATGACTTGGAAAATAATCTGTTAGTGTGTGTATCTTGGTCAATGAAAGGAACTATACGTGGAACGCAATCATAAAAGACAGAACAAATGCAAAGATAAAAACTAGCTCACATTTATCTAATGAAAACATTGAAAAGTTTTAAAATGTCTTGGGGGGGCCCGGGCCCCTCCTTCCCCCTGCATTGCAAAGACCATACATGGAACGCAACCATAGAAGACAAAACAAATACAAAGATAAAAACTAGCTCACACTTATCTATTATGATGAAATTCTTCTCTCCCAACTGTAAATGTCATCGTCGTCGTCGTCGTCGTCTTCCAAGTACAATTCATCATCTCTCATTCTGGTTGGACAGCACCATTGGAACTGACCTGCAACAACGACATAGAAATAAAAAACATCAATTTCTTATGCCAAATATGTGAATAAAATTGATAGAGAGAGATTTGAAACACATTTATTACGTACTGGAACGTGCACTTTTCAAAAGCAATATAGCATCAATAGTCCTACTCTTGAGTTCTTTGTACTTTTTAAGAATAAAGAAACCAGAATACCTGAGTAGCATTCTCTTCCCTGAAGCTTACAGTTCTAAGCTTTAACTCCCCTCTGCTGGTAGTTAGCTCGTCTAATATCTCAGCATCACACATTTCGCCTTCCACATTTCCAAGAACAGGTGCTTGTCGTTCCTGATAGAACACGTTCCACATAGAATGTCTCATGAATTTAGTATTAGCACAATAAAAACTACTAAGAATCAGCAGATAGCAAGAGAGGTCTGGAGAATAATATGCCTTGAAAGAGAAGTTGACAGAAAGTCGTGGGGCGCCGGTAATCTCCTCATATTCGGCTGCATCTAGTTCCCGCAAATGATTTGGACGGAACAACTTAGGAAGGATGTGCTGTCTGATGCTGATGAGAATAAAGAACGGCAGGGGGAACAAGATTCCGGCTATCGGAATCCAGGTCACACCAAAACAGACCAGGAAATAGACAAATTGGAAGATGGTAAATATGGCGATGTATTTGAATGGAGTTGATTCCACAAAGGAAGCATGAATCCCCTCCAGGACCCTGTCAAAAGTGAATGCCAGGCACAGTTGTAACTGGTAAAATCATAGGCAGCTAATAACAATACATGTCAGAATGATAAAAGTAACATACACTTGCAATCAGGAAGCTCTTGAAAACATTTAACATTTATGATCCATTTAAAGAGATATCTTGAAGAAAATGGGAAAATTCAAGGTTCAATCCCCCCCCCCCCCAAAAAAAAAAAAAAAAAAAAAAAACAGAATTTTCTGAAATCATGAGAAAAAATTGAACAATTTTGGTTCAATCTGGTTCTTAAGATGCAACTGAGCAATGTTTTAGAAAATATTTCTCTAATTCTAAAATGCCATTTGGATTATTGTATTACTTGGAATGAAAAATAACTTACTTGTAGCGCCGGCCAGGGGCAATGAATAGAAGTAGCATTCTCTCCCAGAACTGGTTCCCAGGAAGACTGTCAATTGCCATGTAAGCAAAATATCCCCAAAGTACTGATGTAGGAATCAGCTTTATTGCAGGCACAGCACATACTGATGCTGCCAGAAGTAGAGACTGGAGAAAATTGCTAACTCTTTGCTCATTAACTCGGACAGGCAAGTAGGCATCAATGTGCTTCTCAGGATCAAACGTATCCTTTGGATCTTCTTCTTTCATGACTGCCTCTTTCAGGTCTTCCAGCTCTTTAATTACTGCATTCTGCATATCAGAAAACCATGGTGTTTGGCATTAATATGCTACGACGATTTGTTAGAAAATGTTCGTGCGTTTGGCGTAAGAAGCATTATAATGTTGATTTTAACAGGACGGACACTTTAAGTTTGTATTGATCAAAGAACTCACAGTTGGAATGCTGTCTATTTCAACGAACACAGCTTGCATATTGCCATAGATTTCAGAGCTGCTAGCTTTCTGTTTGATGCTTTCTTTGGCACTTGCCACCATCTTCCTTCGAATCAACTGCAAATGATCAACCAGATTCTATAAGCATCTAAAGGCTGCTAAGCTAATTAGCTTAAGAAGTTTTCTATTGAAAATCTGCAATTTGACCTGTCTTTTGAGGACAGCAAGGCTCTTAGTATGCATAGGAGACTGTGGTAGAACACCATTAGAAGGAGGTAGCCCAATTAATCCACAAAGCAAAGTCTGAAACCAACCAGTCAATAGTAGAACACAAGTTTTTGTGAAGCATGATGATAAGAAAAGCCAGCTTTAACATATGTGGATGATATGTACCATAAAGCCCAGTAGCAAGATGTCATAATGGTACGCAGTAGGATTTTTAAGATTGAACTCCTTTTGCTGTGCCATCTGGGATGCAACACTGTGGTCAAAAAAGTAGAGCCCTGCTATCATCAGAGCAGGAATAAAAGCAGCAAAGATGTATGCTGGAGGGACATTTCCCATATCCTGTAATTGATGCAAAAAATATATATTATCTGCAAGTGTCTTGAAGCTGACAAAACAGTCATGCACAAAACAAGTCATTAAGCAAAAGAATGATCCATTTGCAAAAAAAAATGCTGCCTTAGAAATTCCAATCAAGGTTTGGTTACCCTGATGACAGTCCAGTGATGTAAGGATGCAGAGTCCCATGGAAGAGGGCTAAAAAGTCTTCTGGGAACCCCTGAAGGAACTTTGCTTGGTGTGCTAAATGAAAGTCCTGTCCATGCCACAACCATTAAAGGAACACCATAGTCTGCTATGAAACTTCTAAACCACCCTGGACAACATGGTGCAAAATTTTAAAAAACCTTGTGTCCAACCTATGAATATCAAACCAGAAATGCAAAGTTACTAAACGTTGCTACACAAACCTGTGCCATACCACCATGCTCTTGCCCTTCTACTTTTTAAGGCAGTGTAAAGAAGTCCAAAAGTGAATATGATACCCAACAGCCCATTAGTGTAAAGCCAATGAAATTGATACTTATCTAACTTCGGGTCCTCAGATTTGGGAACTTCAAACTCGCTGACCATGCCCTGTGATCCAAACATGGTGCAACATTTTTAATTACCATAGCATCATCACACTCATCAAGTTTCTGTTCACTTACACAAACTTTTTTATTTCTTTTTTGTATTGATTTTACTTGCCTTGATAGCCTCTTGGATGAATAAAACAGCAATCAGCATGCCAAAAAGTTCGCCTGCTAACCGAGTAAACCGATTGATTATAGCACAAGCATTGAATATTGCAAGAAGAAACAGCAAAACAGCTGTCCAGACACAAACCCTGCAGCAGTCACCAGAAAAAACGAATACATAAAAAACAATCCAAATATAAGCAACAATTGTGAGCGAGACACAAAACGAATTTCCCATACCATCCAGCCCAAGCCAAGAAGAGTTTTTGTCCTAAAAGTTCCCTTCCTTTAGCAAATTTGTACAAATAAGTGTACATTATAACAGTTGGCTCTGCAACTCCTAAAAGTAAAAGAGGTTGGCCACCAAGTATTGAGTGTATGATGCCACAAAGAGCAGTAGAAGCTAATGTTTCTACTGTGCTCAAGCTTCCATCTACAAATAGTAAATTGAAAAAGTTGCATTACTTCCAAACTCCTTAAATAAAATTATGGAACCTGTGATTAGAAAAAAAAAAAAAAGTGAAGCAAATAGTGCAAAGAGAGTAAGTTAATAATAATAATAATAATAATAAAAAACAAATTTAGCCTTAAGAATCCATTTTAAAGGTCTACTTTTTTTAATTTTTATGCACCAAGCTGCAATATATTAAATTCTGAAATTTATCAGAGGTTGTGCTTCTCAGGATTACCATTTCCTTTTCCTAATCTTTCATTTTCTAAAGTAAACAAAAGGAATCACTGCAATCTCTACAAGTCCGAATATCCACCTTTTACTGGGCTATACTTTTCTAGAGAGGATAGCACGAAAATTTAGAGTTCAAAAGAGGCAACCTGTATCTCTGCTAAGTTGCTCTCCGAAGGCAATAACAGGAAGGGCTGAAGCGAAGAAGATATATGTAGTTGGTGCTAGTATACTGTCACAAAAGATCGAAAGAAAATTTAGATAAAGTTTCAAAGACAGGATGAGAAGATTATGCTACTTGAGTAATAGATACCCGAATCCAGAATGAATTCCAGCAACCCAATCTTGTTTATAGCAGGCTATTCTTCCTTTAACATCGTTTAGGATACCTCTAAATGGGGTTTTCATGTACTCCATGATCTCTGAGTTACAATATAGTATCAGTAGTGCAATTACAATCAAATAAGAAAAGATACTGAAGACGAACCACCTGGAAAACAGAAGAAAACAGAGGTGTGGGGGGGGGGGGGAGATTTGGAGAAAACAGAGGTTTAGGAAATTATAGCAATGAAATATTCTGCTATACCTGTTAAAGAAACTCCTTTACCAAACTGTTACATCAAAAGTGAAAAATGAAAGGACAAAATGGAAAACAGAGAAATTTGATTCTTTCTAAAAAAACAGAAAGGAAATCTTTGACATTCAAAGCTGAGGAAATGAAATATAGGGAGGATTGATCGAGCAAAATCTCCCTTTCCTTGCAAAGAAACGAAATCAAGAAAGGAAAAGAAATGTAGATTCGTTTCCTTTGACCGCATATCATCATCAACCAACCGCAGATTTTGTTACCATAACAACCGAAAGTCAGCTTTTCATTTTTCTTGCACAGCCAAGAAACAGAAAGAGAAAAGTAAGCCCAAAACAAGGAAGCCAAGATTACATGAAAGCCACAACAATCAAGTCTTGAACAAGAATGGCTGAAGCAAGCAGGGATGCGCCTGTTTGTATGAGTAAAATAGCAGAGAATTCGGAGAAAGAAATGACAGAATGCTGGTTAGGGAAATTCACCAGGAATCTCGGTTGAGAAAACAGAGGCCAAGTGTGTTGTGTGTGAAATGGCACTTCTTCTCCAGTTGGCTGCTTGTAGTAGAGGACTTCGCCATCTCCTTATACATAGGGAGTCAAAGTCAACAAGCTCGGTTGTCCCTCTACTATTCAATGTTTGTTAGTATGGTCCCTCATCGTATGCTTTATCTTGATGCGACCCTTCTACGATCTTTTTGTCTTTTAAACTTCCGTCCGATTCCTCCGAGCTTACTTTAACGATTTATAACAGAGACGACAAGACAGCAATAATATTTTCATCTCAACCTTTTCTCTTGTTCTTTATCATTACATGACACCGATCCTCTATTGTCCCTCTAACACAAACAAATTCATACACATCAGAAATAATCACAAGCATACAATTATCAATTATCAAATTCATAAAATTAGAAATAATTTAGACGACGAGTTTTCTAGATGAGGGATGACGATCCGGAGTTGGTGGCATGCAATTATCAATGTCATGGGGACACGTCCAATTAAAATAATTTCTTTGACTGAGAATAAAATATCATTTTTGTGTTCTTAAACAACATTATCAACTTTAGACTTAAACTGAGCTTGCAATCAAACTAGTTTTTTCAAAGCTTACCTCATATACGTGTGTGTGTGTAAATGCATTTTTAAGTTTACAATCTTGATTCCTATATAAGTACTAATTTATTTGTGTTTTTATTCTTACAATTTTTTAGTTTTTTTTAATATATTTTATTTTAAGCATTAAAAAATAGGAATTCTCAAATAAACACTAATAGAGGAATGGAGCCAAAGGGCAAATTAACAGATGGAAAGACAGTACAGGGGTTTATTTGAGAGAATTATATGATGAGGTACCAAATTAATAAGAATTGAATAGTAGAGAGAACATCAAGGTAATTATTTTGACACCACAAAGACAGTGGCAAAATCTGAAACAAAGGTTGTTAATTTTGTTTCTATAGTTGTTTTATTTTTGAAGTTGGAATGTAATATTTTAGTTTCGAAGTATTTCGGAGTTATATTGTTTATATATCTATATATATATATGCATGCTTGCGTGTGGAGCTACTCAGCTTGGGGATTGATCCACCAATTGCTTGGGCATGGAGCTATCCAGTGAGCAGGCCTCGATCTTATTACAAAAAATAAAAAAATACGAAGCTTATTTTTGCCTGGTTTCGATTGTAGAAATTCGGGATTTTGATTGCAGACCAGACGATACGTCATTGGCAACAGAGCAACATTGTTTCGAGTGCATTGTCATATGGCTATGAGCCTATGATTGTGCTTCTCTGCCGCCGCCCCCCATAAACAATACACAATTAATTGAAAAATAACTACTACAAATGGGAGGAGGGACGAGTTACAGAATCACCGTTGACTTCTTGCTCTCGAGGTTACCTGCTGTTTTAATCTTCTTACCATTTGTAACTGGTAAAAAGTGAAGGCCAGGCACAGTTGTAACTGGTAAAATCATAGGCAGCTAATAACAATACATGTCAGAATGATAAAAGTAACATACACTTGCAATCAGGAAGCTCTTAAAAACATTTAACATTTATGATGCATTTGAAGAGATATCTTGAAGAAAATGGGAAAATTCAAGGTTCAATCCCCCCCCCACAAAAAAAAAAAAAAAAAGAACTTTCTGAAATCATGAGAAAAAATTAATCCCCCAATTGAAATCATGAGAAAAAACTACACATGGCAAAGACGATTCTTGCATTTGTATTAATCCCCGATTGATAAAAGTGGAAACTAAAGTTTTATATGTGTGTGTATTCAACAAATAGAGTTTAAATTCAAGATAAATTAATTATAAATTATGCAATATAAATACAATGCCAAACAAATATAATTTCAAAATTTAAAATATTTCTAAATAGACAAGATTAAATAAATCTTTAACTTAAAGTAATTTAACCTAAACAAAATATCAACATATTATGAAAATAAAATGTTTTAATACAAATATTTTAAATATAAGTTAGGTCAATGTTATCTAAGCTAATAGAATTTAAAGCATTCCTTGTTTTGCTCAAATTCCTACAAAGTATAAACATGACAAAAACAACATGAATATAAACCATATATATTAGTGATAAATCTAATTTTAAAAAATTAATATAATTGTTAATGAAAATAGTAATAATAATTTTCAATATTATTATTAATATCATTGTTATTGAAAATAGTAATGAAAAAGAGCTTTTTATACTTGGGTGGTTTAATTTAGCCAAAAAATATGGAATGAACCAATATTTAAAATGAAATAAAAATTATTTTGTTTTGTTTTATTTTTTAAATTAATATAAATTTTTTTAATTATTCCACACAAAACAAAACAAAATTGACAATCTTTCCTTAAACACATCTTCAGAACAGACCTGCACGAGAGACTCTCCAGGTGGAAATAGAGCCACGGATTTCCTTCTTCTTTCCTGTCTTCAAGATAAAAAAAAAAAATTAAAAAAAAAAAAAAAAAAAACCGGATGCCGCTGTGCCTTTACGGCATTGACAGGCAATTCAGATTTCAGAGTGTAAAATCTTTATTTAAAAAAAAATATTTTGAAAATGTAAGCTTTATATATATATATATATAAAATCTTCGAAGGTTTTCACATGTAAAAAACTCAATTTACCCTTCGCTAAACTCCTTTATCCTTCCTTTACTCTGATCTGCATCACGGAGTCTCCAAACAGTTCACCTACGGTCCAACCAATCCAACATGTGATCATGCAAGCTCGTCCCTTTCATGAGTTCCCAACGAAATTCTGTGGTGCAAAACAATTGAACTAAAAGGAAGTTTTTTGAAGTTTCTAACAAGTTGTGATGCTGAATTGTTACAAATTAGGGTTTGAAGGAAAATATACATGGCAGCAATTAGCAAACACGTGCATATCACACAAAGTAGAAGGATGGACCAATGGTGATGATTTCTTTAGTACATTTTTTTATGGAAAAAATAGCTTAGGAATTTGTTTTCTTCTTAATTTGCTATGAGATTACGTGGGATAATAAAAAAAGCAATGAACTTAAAATTGATCTCAAAGAAAAATAAATAAATAAATAAAATATTGGTTATCATGATATTTGGGATATACCAGGTAGTATATATATAGTATATACAACGAAATTAACCCTCCCACACTCTCAAAACAATCCACACCTTATCTTTTGAGTTCAAGTAGTTCTAATTGAAGACATAGAATAACATGCTAATAGCAAATTAAGAAAAAACTAAAATATGGAAGGGGGAAAGATAATGTTAAATATTTTAGCTTTAGATTTATTTGGACTTTTCTTGTAAAAAATATTTGGCTTGGATATCAGGGATGATATTATATTTTCATATTTTTCTACACAAAGAAATATTTGTATTATCATTAAGAGCAAAACATTATTGAAGTAATGTCCAGAAGCTGTTTAGATTTTTTTATTTTTAAAAGCACAATAAAAATAATTAATTTACCTTTGAAATAAAAAAAATCATATAACTTTCATTTAGGAACTTTTTTTTTAATATCTTTTCACCACCTTATATATATATATATATATATATATATATATATATATAATCAAGTAGGTTGTGGGAAAACAAGTATTTTAATAGATAATAAATATTATTATAAAAAAAAAAAGTGCCTGACATTGCACACATCAATGTGTGGGTTAGCTCGTATTTTTTCGGATAGTGTTTTGTGATATCGTCTAATGACCAATCGTTAGTTTTTAATGTGGTGTTTGAATTGCATCAGATTATGATGAATGAGAAAAGTTAACAAACACTCACTTTTTGAATATAAAACTTTCTGTTGTTGGTGTCAACGGGTTTTATATTCTTAAAAGAGTTTCATTTAGGTTTTTTTTTTTCTATTTATTTTACCTAAAAGGTGTCTAAATGGTGATTTAATGCCTAAAATAGGTTTTTTAAAGGTTCATATAGTGTTTCTTACATGTTTTTGGCTGAAAAAATGGGTCAGATGGGTTTTTAATTCCTAGGTGGTGGCTCCCTGATTTTATGGCCACTATTAGTGGCTAAAAATCTGTAATATCAAGTGAAAATTACCTAATATTTTTAATATTTAAAATAAAATAAAAATTATTTTGTTTTATTTTATTTTTTAAATTGATATAAATTTTTTAATTATTTCAAACAAAACAAAACAAAATTGACAACCTTTTCTTAAACAAATATTCAGAAGAGACCTGCACGAGAGACCCTCCAAGTGGAAATAGAGCCACGGATTTCCTTCTTCTTTCCTGTCTTCAAGATAAATAATAATAAAAAAAAAAACACGGATGCCGCTGTGCCTTTACGGCATTGACAGGCAATTCAGATTTCAGAGTGTAAAATCTTTATTTAAAAAAAAAAAATTTTGAAAATGTAAAATTAAACAGGCTTTATATATATATACTCAACCATCCATTATATTTTGAAAGAAGTACATATGCTCTTTGCTGCGTCTAATTTTCTCATCTGAGTCCATTATAATATGATACTAGATCGGAGACGATGGAATGAGTACGGTTAGGACAAGCCATGATTTGTATATACGAGGAGAAAAACATTATTAAGAATTAATGATTGTGGTTTCTGTTTAATTGACTGCTTTTATATCAGGGCAAACTATGTATCTTATCGTCCCAAACAAGCTTATTCGATCAAAAAAGTAAGCTTGTTTGTATCCCTAGAGGAGGCTGCGGGTGCTAAAATTAACCAGTCATCATGTCTAATGTTGTGATGCACAGAGATGTGCAGCGCATGCTTATATTTCTCTTTTCATTAATTTTGAGGTCGTAGCTGAAGGGCTGTGAAGGTGGGGAGAAGAAGGTTGGAGGAATAAAGATTTATAGTTTTGTATTTTGTTTAATATGTTTTTCTATTTTTTAATTTTATTTGAAGGGACTAATTTTTCTAATTTATTTTTCCTATTCAATATTACAAGGTTTTTGTTTTTTTCTATATAAAGAGTTATAATATATATAGTATTTTGACAAATAAAAACATGAATGAATAAAAAATAAATATTTTAGTTATCTTCCCTTATATATATATATATATATATATATATATATATATATATATATATATATATATAATCTTCGAAGGTTTTCACATGTAATAAACTCAATTTACCTTTCGCTAAACTCCTTTATCCTTCCTTTACTCTGATCTGCATCACGGAGTCTCCAAACAGTTCACCTACGGTCCAACCAATCCAACATGTGATCATGCAAGCTCGTCCCTTTCATGAGTTCCCAACGAAATTCTGTGGTGCAAAAACAATTGAACTAAAATGAAGTTTTTTGAAGTTTCTAACAAGTTGTGATGCTGAATTGTTACAAATTAGGGTTTGAAGGAAAATATACATGGCAGCAATTAGCAAACACGTGCATATCACACAAAGTTGTAGCATGGACCAGTGGTGATGGTTTCTTTAGTACATTTTTTTATGGAAAAAAATAGCTTAGGAATTTGTTTTCTTCTTAATTTGCTATGGGATTACGTGGGATAATAAAAAATGCAATGAACTTAAATTGATCTAAAAGAAAAATAAATAAATAAATAAATAAAATATTGGTTATCATGATATTTGGGATGTACCAGGTAGTATATATATAGTATATACAACGAAATTAACCCTCCCACACTCTCAAAACAATCCACACCTTATCTTTTGAGTTCAAGTAGTTCTAATTGAAGACATAGAATAACATGCTAATAGCAAATTAAGAAAAAACTAAAATATGGAAGGGGGAAAAATAATTTTAAATATTATAGCTCTAGATTTATTTGGAACGTGGATTGAAATAGTAAAATCATGTTTTTACTTTTCTTATAAAAAATATTTGGCTTGGATATCACGAATGATATAGTATTTTCATATTTTTCTCCACAAAGAAATATTTGTGTTATCATTAAGAGCAAAACATTATTGAAGTAATGTCCAAAGACTGTTTAGATTTTTTATTTTTAAAAAACACAATAAAATAATTAATTTACCTTTGAAATAAAAAAAATCATATAACTTTCATTTAGAAACTTTTTTTTTTAATATCTTTTCACCACCTTTTATATATATATATAATCAAGTAGGTTGTGGGCAAACAAGTATTTTAATAGATAATAAATATTATTAAAAAAAAAATGCCTGACATTGCACACATCAATACGTGGGTTAACTCGTGCTTTTCGGATGGTGTGTGTGATATCATCTAATGACCAATCGTTAGTTTTTAAAGTGGTGTTTGAATTACATCAGATTATAATAAATGAGAAAAGTTAGTAAACACTCACTTTTTGAATATAAAACTTTCTGTTGTAGGTGTCAACGGGTTTTATATTCTTAAAAGAGTTTCATTTAGGTTTTTTTTCTATTTATTTTACCTAAAAGGTGTCTAAATGGTGATTTAATGCCTAAAATAGGTTTTTTAAAGGTTCATATAGTGTTTCTTACATGTTTTTGGCTGAAAAAATGGGTCAGATGGGTTTTTAATTCCTAGGAGGTGGCTCCCTGATTTTATGGGCACCATTAGTGGCTAAAATCTGTAATAGCAAGTGAAAGTTGCCTAATATTTTTTAATAAAAAAACTACTAGTTGGATAGACGACATGTTGTCCATCCCTAAAAAAATTTCAGGCACAGACAGGTGGGCAGCAAAACCTAGTTAAATTAAAAAAAAAAACTAAAGCTGCTCAGTAAATCCCTGTACATTGTGTCTAATATCACTGTGGACTCCTGTGCTTTTTTTTACTGTGGATTCAAAGTATCTGGTCTTATTTTCATTAGTTTTTTAAACTAAAGCTGTCTAATATCACTATGGACTACTGTGCTTTTTTTAATTGTGGATTCAAAGTATTGGGTCTTATTTTAATCTTCATTAGTTTTGGTAGATACGTGGCAAGCTCCATGCCATATTTCCAATCTCTTTCAATTTGCAGCAGAGTGTTTTCATTAATTTTAGTGACTACGTGGCAAGCTCCCATATTTCCCATCTCTTTCTTTTTGTAGCAGAGAACGCGCGTTTGTAGTTTCGGATCCACTTTGCAAGCACCACTGTGCCGTCCTTTTATCTTCCAACCCCCCTTTTATCTCCCAACCTAGAACCGTCAATGTTCTGATTTGCTTCTTTGAGCTTTTTTTTTTTTCATTAGTGGCTTTTCTCAAGAGAAGAAATGTTTGTGTTAGCTAAGCTGTGAGTTTAGATGGGTTTTGGCTTAGCTTGGCTTGGGTTCTTGGTGAGGCTTTGATTTTTTTAGATTGTTGATTGTTGCAGCGTTTGGGGTGTCTGATTTTTTAAAATTGTTTGGTGTTGCAGGATTTGACGTGGGTGTTGCAGGATTTGGGGCCTCTTATTTTTTATAATCGGTGGGTATTGCATGATTTGGTATTAAATAAATGTGGTTGTACCAGGTTGCCAGCTGGTTGTGTAGGAGGGTATTGTTCTGGTTCTGTTGGATTGGACGTGTTTGGCTTATGGGAGATAAGGTTTTTTTTTCCTCTGCTCTGATTTCGTAGGTTTGTAATTATAATTTATACACTGTTTGTTTGATTTTGAGGATTTTTTAGGTGGTTTGTGCTCTGCTCTGGTTTGGTTAGATTTTTTATTGTGATTTCTTTACTGTTTTGCTTAAATCCAGGGATTTTTTTTATTAAAAAAAAAATAAAACTGCTCAGTGAATTTTGTGCTCTGCTCTGGTTTGGTTAGATTTTTTATCGTGATTTCTTTACTGTTTTGCTTAAAATCCAGGGATTTTTTTATTAAAAAAAATAAACTGCTCAGTGAATTTTGTGCTATGCTCTACTTTGGTTAGATTTCTGATTGTGTGCTTAAATCCAGGATTTTTTTATTAAAAATTAATAAAAACTGCTCAATGAATTTTTTATGTGGATTCTAACTGTGGTCGTGTGGGATATTCGTCCTTTTGTTGTACTATTTTCTTTTCTTTACATCATAGGTGTCGTCTCTTTCTTTTAGAGGTGCAGGGTGTGTATATAGTGGCATTCAAAATGTATGTTTTGTTTCTTGGTTCACTTTTAGAGCTTTTGGTGCCTTTATTGATCTGTCTTTGCTTGCTCTGTTTTTTAGTTGCTTGCCAGGTTTGTTGCCTATATGTTGGCATTGTCTTTGTGTTTTATCAAATTCAATTCGGGTTTTTTTTTGCCATTTTTTAGAGCTAAGTTTATCTTTTGGTGACTATGAAGCATGCATTTTGTGATATATTCGAGAGGTTTGTAATGTTGTTTTGCTCTTGCATGCCTCTATTATTATATATGTGTTAGCTGCGTGTTTTGTTTTAGGTTTGCAGGTGGTTTAAGTGTTTGTTTTGGGGTGGGTTGGTCTATGTAGATGCTTTGTTTCTTTTGTGTTTGTTTGGGTTTTGGAATTATAGGCTGGTAATGAAAAAAAAAAAATTGTTCTAGGGTTTTGAGGTATTGATTGTCCCTGCAAATGCAAGGAACTGTTTTGCTATCTTGGGGATTTAACATGGGTATTGGTTTTGTTTTCCTCAATTTACCAGTCTTTATGGTTGGTTGTAGGTTGTTTGATTCTATTTTGGGTTGAAGAAAACAATAGTGTGGTTGGCTTGGGTTCAGATTTTAATTTTATTATGTCTCTGTTGAGACTTTTGGTTTTTTGTTTTTGTTTTTGCAGGCTTTTTATTTTAAGGGATTCTATTGGGTTGATTGGTCCCTGTTGATGCTTTGTTTCTTTTGTGCCTGTTTTGCAGCTGGTTATTGGATCTTCGTTCCCTTTATTTTGTTTCATTTCATCGGCTTGGTTACTGCTGCTGTGCTTGGATTTGTTAGGGTCCCTATGCTGTCCAGGTTAGTTGTTTATGGCCTTTCAATGTCTTTTTCTTTGCTTGGTTCCTGTTTGAGTACTCTATTTTATTTTTGCACTTTGTTGTTGTTTGGTTTGTTAAAAAATATGAATTCTCTTTTGAAATTGTTCAGCCTTTTTGGGTTTGTTGTTGGTTGCATGTTTCTGGTTCTTTGTATCAAATTGTACTCGCATTTTGGTTTTATTGTGTTTTTGTTAGGGCTTTGGTTTCTTCTTTTTCGGGGCTAGCACTCCCTTTTTTTTCTATTGGGGTTGTTGGCCTGAGCTGTGTTTCAGCTGCTTGACATTGATGATACTTTATTTCTTTTTGCCTATTTTACAGTTGGTGGTTACGGTGCTCTTTGCCTTTGTTTTGATAAATTTTCATTGTCTTCGTTGCTATTGTTGTGCCTTGGTTTGTTGAGGCTCCTGTGTGTTTTATTGGTTTTTTTTAAGAACTTAAATGTTGTTTTCGTGATTGGAGAGCATGATTTTAATTCTGGATTTATAAAGACCTTTTACTTTGTCTGGCAGCTACATTGTCTGGCAGCATGTCTTGGTTCCTTAATCTTTCTAGGTTTCAATTGCTTGAAGTTTGTCTTTTTCTTTTTATTTTTTGCTATTGTTGTGTTACTGAGGCGCTGGTTTGCCATGTTTTTTTTTTTCCAGCTTGCGTTTTGCATCTGCCAGTGTTCAAAGTTTTAAATCGTCTGTTGGGGACAGTTCATAACTGGAGGCGTTCTTTTGGTGTTTGGCTGTGCATCGACGTCATCACTTAGCTGGTTTGTTTACATTGCCTTTCATGTATTTCATTAATCATATAGTTCATGAGGTGTGAACACACAAGAGCCTGGAATTTCCTTAAGCACCTTATAATATACTAGATCATTATATTGCTGTGTATATATAAGAATTTTCCACTCATTTTTATTGTGTAGCAAAAAGGAACAACAACAACTAAGTTTCAATCCATAACTTAATTATATGGTTGTTATGTGTTTTCTTGGATTTATATTTTGCTATTATTTGGATGCTTGATACTGGTTTTGGTTTTGGTTCTGTTGGGATATTTCATGGCGATTTCTTGCTACATGTTGATTCTGAGTTGGATTTGTTGGTTTTATAAAAATTTTTGGATGTTCTTGAATTTTTTCCACGTTCATAAAAGCACCTCAATGCATGCATGGATTGCGTTTCAATCCTGTAATGTAACTGCTCTTAAAGGAAAAAGGAAAGTAATTGTGTTGAGTTGCTCTAAAATTTCAAGTGCTGGAAAAATTAAAGAACAGTGAATGGCTAGACATAACTTAAAGCTCTCTGATATTTCAAGTGCTGGAAAAATTATGAGACAATGATTGGCTAGGCATAACTTAAAGCTTAAGTTTTTGGGCTGGGTGAACCTCTTTAAAAATGATTTTTATATCAATTTTTTCTCATAATCTCACCATTTTTATATTAAAATCAATGCCTCAAAAATTTTATATTAATGAAGTATTAGAGATATATTGAAATAAAGGTTAAAAAAAACAAATACATTAAAGATATTCTTTGTTTGAATGATAGCTTGAGATTGGGGTATTCTTTTGCTTTGCTGGAAAATATATGCTTGTTGTTGTGTTTTTTTTTTTAAAAAGATGTTGCTTGAACTCATGCTTAGTGATATGTGTTTTAAAAAAGAGCTGATTGAACTCATGTTAAAAGTTATTTAAAGAGATACATTCCAAAATAAAAGATGCTTAAAAATAAGAGATAAGAAGATTTTTTCCATTTGAATGTCAATTGCTTGGTTAACTAATGAAATAATTAAGCCAATCAAGGTTATTACTTCTATGCTTGGAAACAGTGAATTAAATTGTTTATTGGTTTGACATGGTTATCTAAGATGCTACAGGTTAAGTGAAGAATTTTTGACATGTTGTTTTATTTTCCCTTGGCCTTTGAATTAAATTATATATAATTAGCAATTGAACACATGATTTGTGCCTAAAATGTTTTACAACTTTATGCTTAATCATTATTGTTTTGTTGGGTTTTATTTTCTCTCAACAAATATACATTGCTCAGATCAAGATCTTTCAATTTAATTACATATGATTTTTGGCTACGTTTGTTTTCAACAACACTTGCATAAAGAAAATTCTCTTTCTGAAATTATGTTGTTAATTCCCATGACTTTAATCAATTTCAGTTGCATGTGATTGGTGGCTGAATTGTTGCTTTGAAAGTGGATTGCATGTAATTAGTCGTTGAATTACTTTACAACAAGATTTTGGTCGAAAAAAATTATTTATTTATTATTGCCTTTGTTTATTTCAACAACTTTTACTCACTTTCTTTATGTTGCATTTGCTCCTTTCCGTTGCAACAATTATTATTTTTTCAACGAACTAAACACATTTTTCATCATTATTTGCTTTTAATTTTTATAATAAAAAATCCTTTTCAATTGTTGTTATTGTCTTTAAAGTTCAAATTCCCTTGGTGACTTTCTATTTTTCATCAAATGTTACAGGCATGTTATTTCAATTGGTGTTGAACTATCTCCAGGTTGCAGGGAGCTGAAACACTACAATTTTCCTGTCTCACTCCTGTTATAGGTACATTTTTATTTTCAAACTTGACCTGTTTTTTCCCTGCAACTTTATCACTGTATTTTTCTTTTCCATCATGTGCTTGCTTTATTATGAATTAATTTAGATTTTTTTCATATGTTCAGGTTTCCTTTATTTCATGATTAACTTTTTTGTTGACTTTTTTATTCTTCTTCTTTCATTCAGTAATTTGTTTTTTATTGTTTTCCATTGAAATTTTCAATTTTAACCATATTATTAAAATTGGCTTGATTGGAAAATTAGAAATCATTTCCTTACGATTTAATTTTAATTAGATTTCGAATTAAATTGTAGATAAGTGACAGTTGAATTATGACTTTAGATTTGATTGCATGTAATGTGGTTGAAATGGTAGACAACATTATGGTTAACCAATTTTTTTTTGTTCTATTTTCTCCACAGCAATATAAATTGCTCATGTCAAGGCTTTTTCATTCAATTACATATAATGACTAGCTAATTTTATTTTCAACAATGCTTGCATTAAGAAAATTTCCTTTGTTAAAATTATATTGTTACTTCCTATAATTTTAATTTGAACATGTAATGGTGGCTGAATTAATGCTTTTAATTAAATTGCATATAATTAGTGGCTAAATTACTTTACAGCAAGAATTTGGTGAGAAAAAAGTTTGTTCATTTCATAGCACCTCTGTTTATTGCAATAAGTTCCACTGACTTTCTTTATTTGGTTGCATTTCCTTCTTTTTATTGCAATAGCTCTAAATTTTGCAGCACAATGAACACATTTTTCACTTTGAATTGAATTGCATATAATTTGTGGTTAAATTGGTTTACAATAAGAATTTGGTGAGAAAAAAAAAGTTCATTTCGTACCACCTCTGTTTATTGCAACAAATGCCACACTTTCTTTATTATTGCATTTGCTTCTTTCCATTGCAACAACTCTTAATTTTGCAGCATAATGAACATGTTTTTTCTAATTGTTTGCTTGCGATTTTTGTAGTCACATGTATTTTTTTTATTGTTGTTATTGTCCACCTCTCAAATTCAAGTTTGCTTCATGACTTTCTATTTTTCACCATTTATTGCAGGCATGTTATTTCAATTGTTGTTCAACTATCTCCACGTTGCAGGAAGCTAAAACACTACATTTTTCCTATCTCATTGGAGCTATAGGTGCACCTTTATTTTCAAATTTGGCCTTCTTTTTCCATGCTTTCTTTGTTGCTATATTTGTCTTTTCCATTCTATGCTTCATTTTTTTTCAAATCAATGCTACTTTTGTCATGCGTTCATGTTTCCTCTATTTCATGATTAGGTTTTCTGTTTGATTTCTTATTCTTTCATGGAATTTTTATTTCTTTTCCATTTATATTCTCAATTCTAACCATGTTATTAAAATTGTCTTGATTGTCTATTTTTGACCATTTAAATTTATCTTTTGACTTTTAGAATTGACGACTTTATGACAAGCAAACGACAAAGATTACAACCATTCCATGATGTACCTGTTGTTTCTTCACCATACAACTCAACAATCTATATTTATAGTGAAAAAAATTTAGGTGAAAATTTTTTTTCATTAACGCAAGCAACACCATACAACTCTGATCATCTAATCAGTGATCACTCGCTTTTACATACAACTGATGATGGTGCATCGTGTTTCTACTTCCTTACAAGCAAATTGTTCAATCTCGAATAATAGTACTTCTTCATCGATAGCATCAACAAGTCAGGCACATTTTGCATATGGATTGACCATCGATGAAAATATCAATAACAATACTAGCTTTGAGACTAGCACCACACAGGGACCAATTGCTTATCTAAGCCTATTGGGTGGCCAAATCTGAATACCAAAAAAAACGAAAAAGTGAGTTTACCTTGAAATTTCCCTAGCTCTCATTTGCTTTTATATATATATATATATATATATACCTTATAATCATCCATGTTCTTTTTTTTCATTATCTTTCATTTCTTTGTAATTTCTAGGGGAAACATGCGAGTATGTTGACTTGGTGATAAGACTTTTACATGTCCCATTGTAACGCGCTTTTTGGCTCCAAGAACGTCTTGCACGTTCATTCCAAAAAGAATCCATCTTTCTCACTTTGTTGCCTTAATGGTCGAGTTTCCCTTCCAACTATGCAACCAACTCCTCCAATTCTTGATTTTCTTCTTGATCCCAGCAATGGCTCTGCCTCAAAAAAATTTCGGGACAATATACGAGCTTATAACTCTATGTTTGCTTTCACATCAATGGGTGCAAAGATTGATACTTCTGTTAATGATCAACCAGCTCCATATGTGTTTAAGATAAGCGGTCATTGTCATCATTTAATGGGCTCCCTCTTACCTGTTGATGGAGAATCACCAAAGTTTGCACAGCTCTATATGTTTGACACTGCTCATGAAGTTGCAAATAGACTTTTACCATTTACAAGAGGCTCCAAATCATCATCTCTGGATGAGAATATTGTTGTGGATCTTTTAAGAATGCTTGATGAAACAAACGAGCTTGCCAAATTGTTTCGCAAAGCTAGAGACAAAACTCAAAATATTCAATCTATTGATTATAAACTTCGCTTGCTTGGAAAACAAAACCATGATTCACGCCAATAATGATGATCCTACAATCAAATGACATTGGTGGTTGGTTGTTGGAGATATTAGAGATTTTTTCTCGGAACGAGATATAATTATTGAATCCTTTTCAGGTTCTTTAAAAAGGATCTCAAAATTACATCCAAAATTCATGGCATTACAATATCCCCTTTTGTTTCCTTATGGTGAAGATGGCTACTCCTGTAATATTATGTTTGTTAGCCAAGGACATGAAAAAACAAGGAAAAGGTCAAGAGTTCCGATGCGAGCTTATTATGCTTACCTTATCAATGAAAGGCCTGGGTGCGATAATACCATCATTAAAGGAGGTCGTTTGTACCAACAATTCTTGGTCGATGCATTTGTTAATGTTGAAGAAGATCGTCTTGATTATATCAGAGCTAATCAAAAAGATTTGCGTTCAGAAATTTATAAAGGTATCCATGAAGTTGTGCTTAATGGGGATGTTGAAGGTTTCTCAACTGGGAAAATCATTGTTCCATCTTCTTTAACTGGTAGCCCACGTTATATGATCAATAATTACCAGGATGCAATGGCTATATGTAGAGCCTACGGGAATCCTGACCTATTTATTACATTCACATGTAATGTTAATTGGCCTGAGATACGAAGGGAGCTTACAAAAGGTCGAATATACAAACATGAAGACAAGCCTGATATCATTACACGTGTTTTTAGATCGAAGGTTATTGATATGTTAGCCTTCATAAAATCAGGCAAGCCTTTTAGTCAGATAATTGCAGGTGCCTTATTTTTTATCTCATTTCTTCTAAACATTACAACTTTCTATTCTTATTGTCGCACCCCAAAAAAAATCATCAGAAGCGCGGCATCGGGCTGGCGATTTAAGTCTCGTTGTTGCATTTGCTTGAATTTGGTTCGTTGGAGTCGCCACCTAGTAATTCATTGAGGGCTACTAGGAAACCTGATGTACTGGTCTTGTCAGAGATCTGCGGGTAAGAGACTGGTTGTGGTTAGGGAAGGTATTAACACCCCTAACGCACCCTACCTGAGGTAAGCTGCTTCGCGAATTTGATGTGTTAAAGAAGTTTTAATAATTGTCTTTTCATCGGAAATTAGAAATATCACTTACGTATAAGTTAATAATTCTTAACCGTGATCCGATCAAAATATTAAATTCTTCTTTAATAAATTTGCAATTTTATCATTAAAAGAAAATAAATAATAATTCAATAAACAAAATAACACACACATACACTTTCACTATTTTTTTTGTTTCTTTTTCTTTTTCTTTCTCCTTTTCTTTTCTTTTCTTTTACATCCATATTTACAAAATACAAATGGTTCAAAATCAACAAACAATTACATCAAACAATTCAAAATTACAAAATAAACCCTAAAACATCCTAAGGCTTCAGGAACAGTGCACGGGAACAGTGCTGGGAAGGCTTCTGGGGGGAGAAAACAGTGGCGGCGCGTCTTCCCACGCGCCCCCATCACTGGCGGCGCGTGGGTTCACGCGCCGCCGCAAGAAAAACACTGCAACAGGGGGGGGCTGGATCGACTTCTTCCCATCATCCTTTCGTCGCCGGCGGTGTGAAGTAAAGCCACCTGCAAAGTCAAGAACACGCAACAACAGTAGATTTTAATTTTTCTTGCTCCTTCCTGGATCTGTTCTCAGGTCTTCTTCTCCGCTTCAGATCGGCAAATGGGTCTGTTGTGTTCTTCTTCTCCTCTGCTTCAGGTGGCCGCCAGGTGACTGGGAAGCTGCTGGTGTTGTGGATCTGTGACCGTCGGGTCTATTCGGGTGACCTTGTGACCTGCTGGCGGGGTGGGGGTCGTTACTGGTGTGCTGCGGCCGGCGTGAGCACGACGTTGAGAGGCAGATCGGAGGAAGAGACGCTGGATGGTGGTCTGTCGGTGACTCCTGGTGATGGAGTTGAGACGATGGCTGAGAGGAAGGAACGACGCTGTGGCGTCGCTGCGGCTGACGGAGGCAAGCTCGTCCGGTGTTGGAGGAAAAGTGAGCGGCGGCTCTGTGTGCAGGCCGAAAGAAGATGACGGAGAGATGGGGGCTGCGGGGTTGTGGTGGAAGAGCTGGAGACCGTAGGGGGGGAAGAAGATAGGCCGGCTGTCAATTGGAAAGGGACAGTGTATGGCTGAGGGAAGTGGCTGTTTGGCTTTTGGTTTGTGGCCGGCGGCTGTAGGAAAAAAAATTCCAAACCAGGGGGGAAGAGGGGGCGGCCAGGCTTGGTAGAGATAGGTTTTAGGGTTAGGTTATTTTTTTTGTATTTTCTGATATTTCAAAATTACCCCCCCTTTTGTTTGAGTTAAAGACCAGTATTTATAGGCAAAAATGTTGCTAGGTTTTTCACTTGGTCCCTCAACTTCTTCTCTTTTTGTAAATTTTGATTTTTCTTATTTTTTTGTATTTTTTTGAAACGAGCAATATCAACGTCGACTCAAATGCGGAAAAATCAATGATTTAAAAATTGACGCGTGAAAAAGTCGAGCACGTTTTGAAAATCTTTAACAATTTAAATTCTTTTTTTAGACGACGTTGAAAATGCTAAAATGATGAAAAATATATTAAAAAAACATATTTTTTGGATTTTCATTGTTTTTCTCTATTTTTGGATTTTTTGAAAAATAATATCAAAAAACATGGGTCAAAAATGGGGTAGCAACAGATGCCCCCTCTTTAACAATGCTTACGAAGCAAAACTCCTCAAATTTTGCATAGTAAGCTTTGTAAAGAAAACAAAAAGGAAAATGATTTCATTATCTTGGGCGACCTGCCCACACACTCACACTGATATGTTTTTCACGGGCGAACCTGCCCACACATACTCACTCAAGTCTATTTTCACGGGCGACCAACCCACACGTACTCACTCAAGTCTAATTTTCACGGGCGAACCGACCCACACATACTCACCCTTGTCTATTTTCAACGGGCGATCCGATCCCATCTGGCGCTCTCCCAATAGGTCTAATTTTCACGGGCGACCTGCCCACACATTGGGTTTACCTGAGATCCCATCTGGCGACCTCATTCAACTGGAACGAAAATATTGCGTAACCCGGTTAACCTGAAATCCCATCTGGCGATTCCCTTTAACCAAAGCTACATGAGATCCCATCTGGCGACCTCATTCAACTGGAACTAAACTGTGTAACTCGGTTAACCTGAAATCCCATCTGGCGATTCCCTTTAACCAAAGCTACATGAGATCCCATCTGGCGATCTCATTCTGGTCTCATTGTATGGGTGACTAACCCTAGAAAAAAGCTGGTCTCATTGTACGGGTGACGAACCCTGGTGCTGCTGGTCTCATTGTACGGGTGACGAACCCTGGTGCTGGTCTCATTGTACGGGTGACGAACCCTGGTGCTGCTGGTCTCATTGTACGGGTGACGAACCCTGGTGCTGGTCTCATTGTACGGGTGACGAACCCTGGTGCTGGTCTCATTGTACGGGTGACGAACCCTAGTGCTGTCTCATTGTACGGGTGACGAACCCTAGAAAAAAAGCTGGTCTCATTTGTACGGGTGGACGAACCCTATGTTGGTCTCATTGTACGGGTGACGAACCCTAGAAAAATGCTGGTCTCATTGTACGGGTGACTAACCCTGGAAAAATGCTGGTCTCATTGTATGGGTGACCGACCCAAAAATAGAAAAAATGTGAAGAAGTGTGGTCTCATTGTAATGGGTGACCTACCCACGTGGAAAGAATATGAAAAGGTGGTCTCGTTGTGATGGGGCGACCTACCCAAATAGAAAGAATGTGATGTGAGGGGCGGTCTCATTATAAAGGGTGACCTACCCAAATGAAAAAAATATGATGAAGTGTGGTCTCATTGTAATGGGTGACCCTATCCCAGATGGAAAAAATATGATGAAGGTTGCGGTCTCAATTATCATGGGTGACCTACCCGAAAATGGAAAAAATATGAAGTGGGGGTCTCATTGTAATGGGTGACCTACCCAGCATGGAAAAAAATATGATGAACGGTCTCGTTGTGATGGGCGACCTAACCCAAATAGAAAAGAATATGAAGTGGGCGGTCTCATTGTAATGGGTGACCTACCCAAAAAATTGGAAAAAAAATATGAAATGTGGTCTCATTGTAATGGGGCGACCAACCCAGATGGAAAAAATATGATGAACGGTCTCGTTGTGATGGTGACCAAACCCAGGTGGGAAAGAATGTGAAAAAATGGTCTCATTATGATGGGTGACCTACCAGATGGAAAAAAATATGAAGTGTGGTCTCATTGTAATGGGTGACCTACCCAAGAAAAAATGTTTGCGAGGGCCCAAAGGCGCACTCGAAATGAGTAGGGTTAGAAAACGCACTACCTGGGAAGTGAGGCTCAACGGCGCACTCGAAATGAGGTAGGGTTATAAAAACGCACTACCCGAGATGATGGCGAAACATCGACCATGCATTATGATCAATATGCATGTATACTTACCTGAGAAAAATAGGTCCCCCTTTCTTCATGGTGTGTTTCTTTTCTCAAAAGTTGGAGTGTTGGCAATGAACTTCGATGGCTTCTTCGTTCTTGCTTACTCGAGTCATCTCTTGTGATTTTGATCTCTAGGAAAGACTTGATATCATCGTACTTCTTTGTCCTCCGCTTCTTTATCTTAAAGGTTGCCAATTTTGCTCGACATTTTCTTAGAATGGGAATCATGAAGCCAGCCCTATCATATGTTTCTTTATTGCCCCCTAACTTGATCATGCCCCCAAGTGTGGTACTGCTTGATTCATCATGAAGGATTTTCTCTCCTGGCTTCTTCTGAGAATTATCCTCTGATTGATTGTGTGCATCATGCCAATACCCATCAAGATTGTTAATCAGTCATGAACTTGCCTCTATTTGAAACAGTACTCTTTAAGTACATGTTATCATCAGCCTTCTTGGAACTCATTCAGTCATCCAATCATGCATCTCATAGCTTGCAGTACAAAGGCTCATGGTTGTATGCTCAGTGCTCTTCTCATAGACTCCTTTCAACTCTTCTAATCAGATTGTGAAAAGAAATGCCTCGGCCTCATCAATGATGCTACTTCTATCACCCATACTCATGCGGTGAAGTGCTCATCTGGCTTCAAAACAAATTGTCCCACACAGTCAGTCTTCGGGGTGGGTGCCTTTCTGACATTCATTCAATGCAGTTGCGTGGTAACGTCTGTCGATAACCATGTTTCAAAGGATGACAATATGAGATTGTCCTTCAAGTGCATCATTGTTCCACAGTCAGTCTTGGTGGTGTGCATATGTTCGATGTTCATTCAAATGCACTCACCCGATAACATCTGTCAGGAGTCATAGCCATGTTTCAGAGGGTGACCCAAGATGGAGATATGAAAATATCCTTTAAGTGCAGCGTTGCTCATCAATTGCTGCTGAAGTTCACTGAATCATGGATTGTCTTTGAACAACATTGCCCCAGCAATGATATGAATGCTCGTTCATCAGTTTATACTCAATGATGTTTTCCTTTGTCATTGTCAGATGATAATCATAACTTTCCGGGACTTTGATGACTCATCATCTGATTCTTTCTTTGCCCCCAGCTGATCTGGATACTGTTTGTTTTCCTTCTTAAGGTCCACTGTATTGCCCCCAGCTGCTCAACTTTTCAAGGAGTGTCGAGGACTTCAATGTCATTTCTATCAATGATTTTGCATACTCAATCGATGTTCTTCTGTGTTTGATAATCTTCCTTGTTCTGGAATCAACTCTCATATTTCAAAGATCATGTCTATTCAAAGTCTAGTTTGTTGAAATGAAATCAGAGATGTCCTTTTTTGGAAATCTTTTGAAAATCAAGCTTTTTGATCAAAGACCCAACACACGTTATTCGAAATACACAGTCCTTTGATTGTCTTGTATTTTGAAAACAGAAATCGACCCGTTGTAGGATTAAAATGGCTTTTTCCATGGTTCTTTGTATCAATTTGAATCCTCGATATTGGGTATATCATTTGATGGTCTGTGATGAGGTGACATTTTTGTGAATTTCAAAAACAAGATGCTCAGGCTTTATCAAGAAAAGTTGTTTCTTTTCTTAGCATTTATTTTATCAGCATGCATAATAACCAGTAGCTTAATTCATGGAGTCACGACCCTTATGGAAAAGCTCTTTAAGTTTTGAAGCGCCATTTATCGGTTCAAATTTCTTGCTTGATTAAAAAGGGCTTTTAAAAACACGTAATGCAGGCTATGGTTCATGGCTATGAAAGAAAGGAATTTCACAGGCTCAAAAGGTGTTTGAGGGTTTCAAAGACCTAGGATCAACATCAACTATTCATCAACTCTTTTCTATTGTTGTCTTTGTAGAGGAAACGACATATAACCTTGTTAACCTCAAAGTTTAGACTTTTCTTAACATAAGTCATAATGCAAATCCACATTTCCTTGATGAATAACCAACCTTAATCATCTGATAACATCAGAGGCTTTATAATGGACACCAAAAGTCACGTTTATAGCTTAGTCTTTTTTTCTGGTATTGACTTTTGTTGTGTCCTTGATTGAAATTGCTTTTGCTTTTCATAGACATGATAGGCGTTTTCTTTCCTTTATCTTCGACTTGTCTTTAAGTGAAGGCAATTTCAACTTCTTCTCCTTTTTTTTTCATTTTTTTTTTCATCATAGCCTTCCTCAAAACTTTCTTATATGCCCCCAGTCTATGTGTCTTCTTCTAGCTCTCTTTCAATCATTGGACTTTTGTTCTAAGCCTTCCTCTTTATCCATTAATTATATCAATGTCTCCAACATCTCTTATCTGCCCCCAGTATGGGGTGTGATCCTAGTCAGGGTTTTCATGAAAAGAATATTCTATTCAGCTCAAAATGGGACTACAAGGGATATAACCTTTAGAAAGTGAAGGGATATCAAAGATGACCTTTTCTCATTTCAAGCAAGGTCAGTTAGAACTGATAAATTTTGACCTCATCCAATGAATGATTTGGACTTGTAAGAGTCATGATTCACGAGTCCATAACTATCGAATCCACTACATGTCATTATGCATACTGCTAAAACTTAGCTAAATGATGTGTGGTTCAATTTCAGGAGGTATGAGTTCAAAATTGTTTAGTCACCTCATGTCATTTTCAAGTATAGAGTCATTTCTGTAATCAAAACACTTTTAATCTTCCGGATTGATTAACCTTTATCGCATGTTGGAGTTTGATCAAAATATTTTGTCAGGATAAAATGCTAAACATTTGTTGATTTCAAAACAACAAAGAGACAAAAGCAAGGCATGTTTCGTTGAAGGATTAGAGGTGATCCCAAAACAAAATGCAGAATTCCAAAACAATATGATTGACTGTTCATCACCATTCTTGAATCAGCTTTTCTGGCAATATTTGCGTTTTGTCAAGCACTTTCGATCAACATGTCATTCTAAAGATGTTCGGGGGACAATATAGCCAATGACCCCCTCCTTCACGGGACTTCCTTATCTCTTGCTTACCAACTTTCAGACTCAATTCTTGCAATTCTTGCAACTGTTCACTTGAAATAGTTGAGGACCCCATCATGACATCACATCTCTTATCTGGATTATACCACCGAGAAATTGGTGGTTGCATGAGATCTGTCGACGTATAGCAACAGTCTGGAATCTAGCAGATTCTGGTAAATAAACCCACATGGCCACTGCTCAATTAAAATTCTTGCAACTATTCCACTGAAATGGTCGAGGACCCCACCATCACATCGCATATATTGTCTGGATTACGCCACATGGCAAATGAACTTCTATCTTGGCAAAGACATTGGAGTAGTCAATGATGCTTGAGCGAGACTTGACTAGGCAAAATAACTGAGGTTTCTCAATCGAGAGTCATCTTCTGATTCAACTCCCTTCGCGGTTCTGGAATCCATAACAAAACCTTCAATCCTTCACTTCTTCATAGCTCGCTCAATTCTTTCAATGATCTTCACAACATCATGTCAATCTTCCAATGTTGTCGTGGTTGGTTGAGGATTGTTAGAAAACTTTCTAACAGCTTGGTAATCTTGGCAGCGCCCAGAAACTTGTAGTATCGCCACTACCGACGTGTGGAATCACACATTGTCTCTATTGGAAGAGCACCTGATGAATCTAAAACTCCTTTGTCCCCTCTTTGATTTCTCACTAACAGTGCAGCAAACAAACACCTATAGAGGAAGTCCTGCTCTGTTAAAGTTTCAGTCTTCTTCATGTTTTTCAGTCTAGGCATGTCTCTTCTCTCTACTCTTGCATTTTAATACTGACACTGTTGGAGGAAAATCATAGCTGATCTGAAACTACTGTATTCCTTCTTGGATTTCCCATTTGCGGATCTACAAACAGATTCCTGTCGAAAGAGCTCTGCTACGTTGAAGTTTGAAGTCTGCTCGTATTTTTCAGACCAGGTATGGATCTTCAATGTACTAAGATGTCTCCATGCTGAAACTGATGAGAGAAATATTTGTAGCATATGCAACTTATAAATCCCCTTTTGCCTTCCCAATTTGCAGAGCCATAAATTGATTTTTGTAGAGAGAGAGTTCTGCCACATTGAAGTTCAGTGTTTAATCATTGTTATTTTCAGACCATCTTGCTGCTGAAATGGAATTGAGCTCATAATTAGGGCAGCTTCCAAGAAGACTAATGCGCCATGTACAGGAGACCGGTAGTTGTTTGGTTCCATTAGATGATGTGGAGGCGATGAACATTTAACAATGCAATTGGATAAGAACCAGAGTTGTCATTAGTTGATGACTGAAGGCGTTGTTGCTTTTGTTCATGACGAAAAACGGGAGATACAACTTCAATTAGATATGAACAAGCAGTGTTCCCACAGAAGACTGTGCAGATATTCTCTTTCCATTTGATGCTCAACACTTGTTCGAGCAGATCTGAGTCTAGATACTTCACATTTAATGCTCTCAACCTTAATCTGATAATGAGCCTCTATCTGACATCTTTCTTCACCTCCATCATTTTTCTCCAATCACGTGCAGCACAGCTTGTATAGGGGACCTACCTTTCATTCTGGTGCATGCATGACAAATATATGAACATGTAATCTATATGGTGAACTCACCCTTCGAGAGGTGACAATATGGTCGTAACTCTTGTATGATGGACAAGAATCGTGATTTTTGCCCAAACTCTATAATGAAAATTTTCGGAGCAACGGCCAATGTGTCACCCATAAGTCTTGAGTTCAAGATGCTTCAAGAAGAGTTTGCCCTTATGCAAAAACGATAGCACATACAACCTAAGGACAGGTTCTATTCATTATGTGAACATGGGTAGGTTTTCTATCTGGTCTCAAAAGGATCTCATATCTGCCCAGTGACGTTCTTCGTAAAGACAGTATGGGGGCGTTGCAAGGAATGGTTAAGGCACGTATACCCACCATTACCAAGCAGGCACTCAGATATGAGTTGGGTGTTTCACGCATCTGAACCCTGACCAATAGTCTTAGGGCAGATCGCTAGTTCCCCACCTAACCTAGAAGTTTGTGTGTGCTTTCAAAAATAAATACAGGTGATGCATGAGACAATTCTATAAAATGCATGGAAATAAATATTAACAAAAAAGATAAAAATGCAAAATCTTAAACACATAAAATATACAAAGCTTAGTCCAATAATGTCAGAAACAGTACCTTCCCCAGTGGAGTCGCCATTCTGTCGCACCCCAAAAAAAATCATCAGAAGCGCGGCATCGGGCTGGCGATTTAAGTCTCGTTGTTGCATTTGCTTGAATTTGGTTCGTTGGAGTCGCCACCTAGTAATTCATTGAGGGCTACTAGGAAACCTGATGTACTGGTCTTGTCAGAGATCTGCGGGTAAGAGACTGGTTGTGGTTAGGGAAGGTATTAACACCCCTAACGCACCCTACCTGAGGTAAGCTGCTTCGCGAATTTGATGTGTTAAAGAAGTTTTAATAATTGTCTTTTCATCGGAAATTAGAAATATCACTTACGTATAAGTTAATAATTCTTAACCGTGATCCGATCAAAATATTAAATTCTTCTTTAATAAATTTGCAATTTTATCATTAAAAGAAAATAAATAAATAATTCAATAAAAAAAAATAAACACACACATACACTTTCACTATTTTTTGTTTCTTTTTCTTTTTCTTTCTCCTTTTCTTTTCTTTTCTTTTACATCCATATTTACAAAATACAAATGGTTCAAAAATCAACAAAACAATTACATCAAACAATTCAAAATTACAAAATAAACCCTAAAACATCCTAAGGCTTCAGGAACAGTGCACGGGAACAGTGCTGGGAAGGCTTCTGGGGGGAGAAAACAGTGGCGGCGCGTCTTCCCACGCGCCCCCATCACTGGCGGCGCGTGGGTTCACGCGCCGCCGCAAGAAAAACACTGCAACAGGGGGGGCTGGATCGACTTCTTCCCATCATCCTTTCGTCGCCGGCGGTGTGAAGTAAAGCCACCTGCAAAGTCAAGAACACGCAACAACAGTAGATTTTAATTTTTCTTGCTCCTTCCTGGATCTGTTCTCAGGTCTTCTTCTCCGCTTCAGATCGGCAAATGGGTCTGTTGTGTTCTTCTTCTCCTCTGCTTCAGGTGGCCGCCGGTGACTGGGAAGCTGCTGGTGGTTGTGGATCTGTGACCGTCGGGTCTATTCGGTGACCTTGTGACCGCTGCTGGGTCGTTACTGGTGTGCTGCGGCCGGCGGTGAGCACGACGTTGAGAGGCAGATCGGAGGAAGAGACGCTGGATGGTGGTCTGTCGGTGACTCCTGGTGATGGAGTTGAGACGATGGCTGAGAGGGAAGGAACGACGCTGTGGGCGTCGCTGCGGCTGACGGAGGCAAGCTCGTCCGGTGTTGGAGGAAAAGTGAGCGGCGGCTCTGTGTGCAGGCCGAAAGGGAAGATGACGGAGAGATGGGGGCTGCGGTGTGGTGGAAGAGCTGGAGACCGTAGGGGGGGAAGAAGATAGGCCGGCTGTCAATTGGGAAAGGGACAGTGTATGGCTGAGGGAAGTGGCTGTTTGGCTTTTGGTTTGTGGCCGGCGGCTGTAGGAAAAAAATTCAAACTAGGGGGGAATGGGGGCGGCAGGCTTGGTAGAGATAGGTTTAGGGTTAGGTTATTTTTTTTGTATTTTCTGATATTTCAAAATTACCCCCTCCTTTTGTTTGAGTTAAAGACCAGTATTTATAGGCAAAAATGTTGCTAGGTTTTTCACCTTGGTCCCTCAACTTCTTTCTTTTTGTAAATTTTGATTTTTCTTATTTTTTTGTATTTTTTGAAACGAGCAATATCAACGTCGACTCAAATGCGGAAAATCAATGATTTAAAAATGACGCGTGAAAAGTCGAGCACGTTTGAAAATCTTTTAACAATTTAAATTCTTTTTTTAGACGACGTTGAAAATGCTAAAATGATGAAAATATATTAAAAAAACATATTTTTTGGATTTTCATTGTTTTTCTCTATTTTTGGATTTTTTTAAAATATATCAAAAACATGGGTCAAAAATTGGGTAGCAACACTTATTAGGATTGTTTGGCTTAGTTTTCTTTTTATTTTGTAGATGTTTGTGCAATTGAATTTCAAAAGAGGGGTTTGCCACACACTCATATATTAATTTGGCTACACTTGAATTTTAAATGTCGTACACCTGAAGATGTTGATTCCATTGTTTCAGCTGAAATCCCTGACAAACTTACAGATCCAAAATGCTATGAAATTGTTTCAAGATTCATGATGCATGGTCTATGTGGTCTTGCAAATCCAAAATATCAGTGTATGAACGAGGGAGTTTGCTCAAAAAGATTCCCAAAAAAATTCAAGACACATACTGTTTTTGATGATAATGGCTTTGTTTATTACAAGCGTCGTGATCTTAAAGACAATTTTGTTATAAAAAATGGCATTCAGCTCAACAACAGATATGTTGTTTCATATAATAAGGAACTCTTATTACGATATAATGCCCACATAAATATTGAGATCTGTTGTCAGTCAATGTTAATCAAGTATCTTTTTAAGTACGTAAGCAAGGGATCTGACAGATGTAGAGTTGTTGTTGAAAAAGATCATGCTGATGAGATCCATACGTATATGAATTGTCGTTTTATATGCCCATATGAAGCGGTCTGGCGTCTTCTACAATTTCCAATACATTCAAGATCACCTCCTGTTGAGCGACTTCAAATCCATTTGCCATTGCATCAAAATGTTGTTTACTCAGGAAATGAAAGTCTACCATCAATACTTCAAAAACCAGGTATTGAAAAAACAATGCTCACAGAATGGTTCACACGTAATAGAATTGATCACGAAGCACGTCAGCTTTACTACTCAGAATTTCCACATAAATATGTTTGGGATGCTGGTAAAAAAGAATGGATTCCAAGATCAAAAGGTTTTAGTCTTGGTCGATTAACATATGTTCACCCTGCCTCAGGAGAGCTCTATTTTCTAAGACTACTCCTTAACCATGTAAGAGGAGCATTGAGCTTTGATTATCTAAAAAATGTTTCGGGTGTTGTGCATCCAACATTTCAACTTGCTTGCAAGACCTTGGGACTTTTAGGGGATGATAAAGAATGGGAAGACGTCTTTTGTGAGGCTATGGCTACTGCAACATCTCCTCAAATTAGGAATCTCTTTGTCAGTGTTGTTCTTTTCTGTGATGTTGCTGATCCAGAAGTTTTGCTCAATAAATTCTGGCGCTCAATGCATGATGATATTATCACCCGTTTCAAATCCAGCTTTGCCATGCCTAATCTTAAATTATTCGATGATGAGCTTAAAAACTATGTTCTATATGAGCTTGAGCTTCTCTTCAATGTTGCTGGCACATCTCTTGAAAAGCAGAAGCTTCCAATGCCTGATGGGCGTTTATTGTCAGAAATAAAGAATAAACTTTTGAGAGAAGAGCTTAACTACGATATTGCAGATCTTATATGTCAACATTCATCAGCTTTCCCACAACTTAATCAATGTCAACTAAATGTTTATGATTGTGTTGTTAAATCTGTCCTTGAAAAAAGATAAGAATTAATTTTTGTTCATGGCCATGGAGGAACTGGGAAAACATTTTTGTGGCATACAATAATCAATCGGTTGAGATCAGATGGTTTGATTGTCCTTGCTGTTGCATCATCGGGTATTGCATCACTTTTGCTTCCTGGTGGTCGCACAGCTCATTCAAGATTTAAGATCCCCCTTACTGTTTCTGATACTTCATCATGCGAGATTAAGAAAAAAATCGATCTTGCACAACTTCTACAAATGACCTCTCTAATTGTATGGGATGAGGCTCCAATGAATAATCGGTGTTGCTTTGAAGCATTAGACCGCTCGCTTCGTGATGTCCTAACAAATGGTAATGACTTGCCCAATGATAAACCATTCGGTGGAAAATCAATTTTATTAGGAGGAGATTTCAGGCAGATTTTACCTGTTATTCCCGGAGGAACAAAGGAAGACATTGTTCATACATCTCTTTGCAGCTCTAATTTGTGGTCTAAATTTAAAGTTCTCACTCTTACAGAGAATATGAGGCTATCATCCAATGGACTTTCAAATGATCAAAAGAAAGAACTTGCTATTTTTGCCAACTGGATTCTTGCAATTGGTGATGGAACTCAACATGATGTTTTATTCCCTGATGATTATGATGCATCCATGATTAAAATACCACAAGATCTTTTGCTTGAACCTGGATCTAACCCCATATTGGCAATTGTTTCAGCAGTGTATCCCTCTATTCGTGATATCGATATCGATCCATGCTATTTTAGAGAGAGAGCAATTGTAACTCCAAGAAATGCTACAGTTTCTGAGATCAATGATTTTATCTTAAACATGCTGCCAGGAATGAAGCGAATTTACCTGAGTACTGATACTGTTTGCTAAACATCGAGCGATGGTGATAATGCAGATATTTTGTATCCCGTTGAATTTATCAATCAACTTGAGTTCAATGGAGTGCCATCCCACACAATTTCCTTGAGAATTGGCACACCAATAATGCTTTTACGCAATCTTAATTTATCAGCTGGTTTATGTAACGGAACAAGACTTATTGTTACGTAACTTGCTGAGAGGGTCATAGAAGCTCAAATAATAACAGGCTCTTTTATTGGCAATCGTGTATTTATTCCCAGGATTGTTTTTCCAATAAATGATGCAAAATTTCCATTCACAATTAAACGAAGACAATTTCCTATAAGACCGTGTTATGCTGTGACAATAAATAAAAGTCAAGGACAATCATTGAAAGTTGTCGGGGTTTTTCTCAAGGATCAAGTTTTCACTCATGGACAATTGTATGTTGCTCTTTCACGGGTTACATCAAGACAAGGACTGAAGATTATCACATGCGATGCTGAAGGAAATCATTCAATCTATGTGAAAAACATTGTGTATAAAGATGTTCTTAGCTCCTTATCAGTGTCTTGATCTCTCAGAAGCACATGTTATTCTTTTGTCAATCTTTTGCTCCCTGTCTTTTTTTCTTTTCTAAGGTGATGCTTTTTACAAAAGAAAAAATTATTTGATTTATCATTTTTAATTTGGACATGTTTCCATTTGTTGTTTTTCCCCATTCATTTTGAATTAAATATTTGCAATACATGTCATTCTTTTTATTAATATTAGCTCTGCTATTTTTATCATTGCTCCTAATATTTTTTTTATTAATCATTTGCAGGAAACAAGCATAAACAGTGAAGCACGACGTGCACTTGATTTTGAAGATGCAACACAGCAGCTCAGGCAAGTTTACATTTCCCCACACTTTCTTTACATTTTTTTTCCTTAACACGTGCTAAATTTGATGGTTCTTAACCTGTGATGGTTCTGCCTTGCATCTCTTTAACTCCTTTGGTTACAATAGTCATGAAGATGAGCATGACAAAGCAATTGAAGTCCAAGGAAACCTGGGAAACATAGCTACATCTGAGACATTTGATCACTCACTTCCACCTTTGAAAAAACAACGGGCAACATCCTCATCATCCTCGAAGGTTTGATTTTTAACCTCACATTCTTATAAATCAATTTACAATTTGTCCAACATGCCTTTTATTTGTTATTTATTTTCTAATTCTATTTGTTTTTTATTATTTTACGTTTACCTATTTCTCTTCACTTCACAGCCTATAATTCATGAGTTCTTCTTTTCTTTACATGCAACAATGAGAAGAAAACATAATTATTATGTGCACACAATAAATACTTAGATAAAGAAGAAATCATTACAATTATATATGTGCATATGTTACTTAAACAATTGCAATAAATATGGTTACTTTCTTGGTGAATGCTGTAAATTAAAGTCATCCCAGAGGTTGGGGAACCATGACACCAATTCCTGATACATGATATGCACAATGGATGATCCACATTCAGGCAGGACTGCAATCCTTCTTTTAGGTGTTGTAGGCTTTGAAAGCACACCATCCATGCATACATTGCACTCAATTTCTTCACTATGATTTAATGCCACAAGAAACTTTTGTTTCGTTACTTCTCACATGATTTCAAATGCTCCCCTCTTTCATCTTCCCTGAAGGAATAATCACAGCAATGTGATGCTGGAGTTTTTTGAGAAAAAAAGTTTTTCCTTTTTTTTTTCAATTTAGGATTTTTATTGCTTTGAAAAAGGTTTTATAATGACTAGATAAATTGTATATACAATAATGTAAAAAAAAAAAAAGCATGGTCAATTTTTTATATCTTGCTTCATCCACACATTTTAACTTCATCTACTACACAAATGTTCACAGAATTTTCAAACCTTCAATTGCATCTATAACACAAAACAAAAAAAAACAAAAACATTTTTGTGAAGGCTATTTAACATGTCCAAAAATTACAAACAACAATGACTTGGATTTGTTGTCTTTACATAATTTATTTTATTGTCTTTACATTGCAGAAAAACTAGCAATTCCTCTACAAATGACTTGGATTTAGATTTCTGTAGCAAGAACATGGAGAGGAGTCTGGCAACTTATTTTCACTTTCGATGTTGTTTATAACTTAATCTATATTATCATGACTGCTGCCTCTGTAATTTTGATATAGTTTGGAAACAACAATGTCCTTTAAGTGCTCAGCAATCTGACAGCTTATTTGCATTTTGTTGTTGTTTATAACTTTATCTATATTATCAAACATTTGATACTATACCTAGATGCAGTTCTTTTTATCATTGCTTAGCAATTATTATTTTTCATGCATGTTATGCTTATTCTGGTAAAAAACTGTATTTTCATTCATAATCTAAAATCGCCCGCAGCAAAGCGCGGGCAATCATGCTAGTCAAATATTAAAGTTGAATGTTCAAGTTGAGAGTTTAGAAACATAGAACACAAAACCTAGGTAGATCAAATATTTCACCATCTTAGGAACAGTTTATAGAATTGCAAGCCAATATTCTTCTATCAACCAAATGCCAAAGCTCTTCGAACAAAATCTTAAGAACATTGTAGACAATTAATCAGCAAAATCAACTGTATGGGACAACCAAAGAGCCTTGAGATCTTTCATTCATCCACTGCAAAATCTCCGAGCTTCAGTAAAATTTATCTAAACAAAAAACAGTTCAAGGCTTTTTCATCCCTCTGATGAGACCTAGAATTCACTCTTTCTGGGGGCTCCAGTCCATTAATAAGGGTAATGTATGTTTCTATATTTTAAAAATATTTTTAAAAAATTTAATTTTTTTTATTATTTTATTAACTTCAAATTAATATATTTTTAGTATTTTCAAATTATTTTGATGGGGTAATGTCAAAAATAATTTTTTTAAAATAAAAAAATATCATTGACATATATCTTGGCATAAAAAATTATTTAAAAATCAACCACAACCATACTATCAAACAAGCTTTAAACCCACATGTGCTTGGGATTACTTGGCTCTCTATTTGCGGCCCCGAGTTTTAATAAAAAAAATTATTATATTTCTAAATGATTCTAATAAATTAATATATTAATATTAAAAATAAATTTTAAAAAATATTATTTTAACATATTTTAAATACAAAAATAATTTAAAAAACATCCTCAATTATACAATAATCCAATTGATATAGCTAACCCCGGGCCAGATAAGATGAAAAACTCCCAAGCTACTAGTAGGACTGGATTTTGGTTCTTTGGTCAACCTAAAATTCTTCAAGAAACGGGCTTTCTCAACTTAGCCTAAGAACTTGAAGCTAATGTAGATTAACTCAATGGAACCAATTTCTTTGTAATTAATATAATTGAACTTTGTATAGGTCAACCATGACTATTTTCTATGTAATAAAAGGTAATAAAAAAATACTAAATATAATATACCAAAAAAACCAATAATGGAAAATGAATTCATAGCACCATTTTGTGTCAAAGAATCCAAAATCTATTTATAGTACCCCTTATTATCATTATTATATTTATTTTTGCATCTAAAACCTTCTTAAAATTTGATATTATTGTAACTAAAAAGACTTATAAAGAATTACTAGTATGATTTATTATTATATATCATTCTATGCTCCATTTTTTTAATTAAAGAATCATTTGATAATTATTTTCAAATTATTTTTTTCAAAATAAAAATCTCTTTTTAAAAAAATCCTCAGCTAAAAAAGACTACATTATATATTTTTTTCTTATAAACTATGCATTGCTTATAATCTTGATGACGTGATTATGATAGTGTTATCTGCATTACAAATTTTACTGATATGAATATAATGTAGAGTGTGGGTTTAATAGGCGATAGTAGAAATAATAGGGGGTTGAATTTATATTTCCAAGAGAAGCAGAGCCTTAATGCAAAAGGACCGAAAGGAAAAGGAAAAGGAAAGGGGGAAATCAACCCTATAAATCCACTCCCCATCCAGTTCTAGTCTTCTGCGATTAGCCCTCACATAGTAGTAGCTCTCTATCTTTTCTTTTCTTTTTTTTAATTTTCATTTGATTTTTGTTTCTTTTTAATATATCACTAAAACTCTGTTTCATAGAAAACAATTTATATAGCCTTAACAAGAGTAAATCATAGCTTTAGCCAGCAACATTCCCTGCAATATAGAGAGAAAAGGAGATTAATTCTGACGTCAAACTTTGTTGTGTAGTTTAAATAGGTGAACTGGGTTTTGTATCAGTGCTTTTTTTTTTTTTTTTCTATATAATTCTGTCTCGTTTTGGGTTGTTGGATTCTTGATCCACTAGGGTTTTTTTGGGGTTTGTTGTTGCTGAGGGGCAAAATGGACAAGAAGAAGGTGGCTGTGCCATTAGTGTGCCATGGACATTCACGTCCTGTTGTGGATTTGTTTTACAGTCCTGTCACTCCTGATGGCTTCTTTCTCATTAGTGCTAGCAAGGGTATACCTGCTCTCTCTTTATTCTTCTTAAGGTTTTCTATTGTTTTAAGCGGTGAATTTTATCCATTCTCATTAGTGCTATCAAGGTTATACCTGCTCTCTCTTTATTCTTCTTAAGGTTTTCTATTGTTTTAAGCAGTGAATTTTATCCATTTTCATTTGGGTATCTGTTGTTAACTGTGATTTTGGATTCCATTAAGCAATTGGGTTTCCTTTGAATGGTCATTGGTCATTAAGGTTGTTACTTCATTTCTGTTACTTATGCCATTGAAATTTGAATTGTTCTTACATTCATCTGATTTAGTTGAAAGCTTGGTCTAGGTTTTATTGACTGCTGTAAGATGTGAATTTGATACTGTAGATCTTTTTGTAATTGTGGATTGGGAATCGAGATTTCAACATTGATCATTGTTATTTTCTCCTATTTACTATGGCAACACAGAATCAAATAGTCGTTATGTTTATCCCTTGTTCCACCACTTCTTCCAAATGCAAGATAACCCCAAAGGGCTGTGGATCATTTTATTGTCTCTTTGTGCTAATGTGAATGTAGTCATGAAATTACTGAACTAGGACTTGCACAATGATTTATTCGTCATTTGTTAACTGAAAATTGGGGTTGAACCTCTATTCATTGAGACTTTGTAATTCCTCACTTCAAAATAACGTTATCCTTTGAAATTCAGATTCTAGTCCCATGTTGAGAAATGGGGAGACTGGTGATTGGATAGGAACCTTTGAAGGGCACAAAGGTGCAGTGTGGAGTTGCTGCCTGGACACTAATGCTTTGCGTGCAGCATCTGGCTCTGCTGATTTCTCTGCGTATGTTATTTAAGTTCCTTCCATTTATGTTTTGAAATTCACGAATATATATTGACGTATGTATTCCTTTCAAGTGAACCTGTATACTTCCTTATTTAGGCAATTTTCTTTTAAGACCCCTCTCTCTTTCTCTCATGTTTGTGCACACGGTGGCAAGTGGAAAGATGCTAAATGATCAACATATCATAAATTCAATCAATATAGAGGGGTTTCTATAATATGTCTGGTATATTGTTTGCAGGAAATTGTGGGATGCATTGACAGGGGATGAATTACAGTCTTTTGAGCATAAGCATATTGTTCGAGCATGCGCCTTTTCAGAGGTAGAATTGAATTTTGCTTCTATTCTATTACTTCTTTATTTTCTTGAGCCTGATTTGTTTTGTTTATTTGTAATGTTTCATTATAGAAGGTATTGTTTTGTCAATAGTACAAGAAGGGAACATTTTTCTCAGTCTTTAAATGTCCAAGTTGTCATAGTCTTCACATTTAATGACAGAGTGACATGCTATTCAATGTAAGAGGAGTCAACATGCAATTGATCCATCAAAAGGAGATGCTTAAACCAAATTCCAAATGATTGTAGCAATTTAACGATATTGTTTTCTGATATTTGTTTGAAAGTGCCTTCAAAAGTTTCAACATTGTCTCAATTGCTGTTAAAATTATTCAATTAAGCTGATTGTTTATACATTTACCAAGTTTTTATTCTCAGCGGAGTATTGAATTGGGTTTCTTGCCTGACATTACGGGCCTGGTCCTTGTGCTGGTTGTGTTTCCTTTTTGTTCTTTCTGTATTTTGGTGCACCTAAGTTCTAAGACATGTTAGTTTGAGATAGATTATAAGTTGGTAGCTTTAGTTGTAGTGTCTTTCAATTAACTTGTATGTAACCTTTTATTTTTGCTGTTGGGTCTCCTTTCCTTCATTTGTATCACTTCCATTTGATTTTGCTTTCTATATCCACCGTTTGATTTTTCCTTTTTAGAAATATATTATTTGGTTCTGGATTTATATAATCTGATTCCTTTGTATTATTTGCATTATTATGCAATCATGTAGGTGAGTTTAAACATTAATAAAAAAAATAAAATTTCTGAGTGAAAATATGTATCTGTTTCTATGGCATTTTCCTTTTTTTCTGCTGTATGCATCCAATAACTAAGTTGTCCTTTGTGCAGGATACTCACCTTCTACTTACTGGTGGATTTGAGAAAATTCTTCGCATATTTGACTTGAATCGTCCAGATGCACCCCCAAGAGAAGTTGACAATTCACCAGGTTCAATCAGAACTGTTGCATGGCTTCACAGTGATCAGACCATATTAAGTTCTTGTGCTGATATTGGTGGTGTGAGGTATGGACAGTAATAAATGATCAAGCCTGATCCCATGTGATGTCATATAATTATTTGCTTTCATTTGTGGCTGCGCTTTGTTGTTTGATTGGTTGAAACGGGGTATTTTGTGCTGTTATATTTGAGATTCTACTTCATAATGAACTATCAATATGCTGTGTGTGTCATTAAGCTTAGTGCTTTTTAAAGATATGGGATATGTGAACTCAAGCTTGTCACATCCTTACAGACAGGTACTTGTAATAGTTATCTGATTTTGGTTTTTGTTTTTGTTTTTTAACAAGAAAACCTTTATGAAAGTTCCTGTTGGTTTCTTTACATTATTTGGTTCAATTTAGAGCCATGTGGATATATACTCTTAAAAAATAAGATGATAAAAAAAATAGGAGAAATTTTTGGGGTTATGTGAACTGAACTTAATTTGATGGGGTTTTTTTTTTTACAATTCTCTTACATGTTGATGCATTTCTGTGTTATTAGAAAGTGAACAAACAATAAGAATTTACAGTCTTTGATCAGAGACTGTTCCAGTAAAGTCAGTAAGAGGTGGTCACTCAATAAACCTACCTATATCATTCTCAATTCTAATACTAGACGCTGCGTTCAGCACTTAGGCAACCACACTAATACTAGATGTTGGGTTTGGCACTTAGACAGCCACAAGTTACTATCTCTTGTTGTTAGATTTAGTAAGAAGATGTTTGTTTTTGCGTTTTAAAAGTACTTTTGAAAAAATAAAATAAAAATTTATTTTCTTCTTTGCTCCAAAATAAATTATTTTTGGTGTTTTCATATCATTTTAATGTGCTGATGTCAAGAATAAATTTTAAAAAATAAAAAATAAACACTATTTTGATGCATTTACAAGTGAAAAACATTTTGAAAAGTAACTACTACCAAAATACCAAAATACCAAATGGACTCTTAGTTTTGGTTTAGTGTCATCATAATCCTTGAAGGAAAGCAGTTAATTATTGTGTCTTTGTTTTCACCTTGAGTAATCTATTGGAAAGTGTGCTTTATTTATTTATTGGTACAGAAATCCCTCTTCTACTTTATTGTTATCATCATGGAAGGAAAAACAGTTAATTAATTGTCTTTGTTTTCACCTTGAGTGGTTAATTGGAAAGTGTGTTCAAGAAGGGCTATATATATATATATACAGCCCTTCTTGATTGAGTTTCGCCATAGATGTATTATTGGTACTGAAGTCTTTCCTCGACTCATCATTGTATTGTTGTACTCCTAATTTAATTGCTGACTCTATAGGTTATGGGACATACGAAGTGGCAAAATTGTTCAAACACTTGAAACAAAGTCACCTGTAACAAGTGCTGAAGTGAGTCAGGATGGTCGTTATATAACTACTGCTGATGGATCTACAGTTAAATTTTGGGATGCGAATCAGTAAGTTGTGGTTTGGATTCTTCCTTTTGCGCCTTGGTTATTTCATAGGAATTGCCTTGTAACTTTTCTCATTTTTGTTTTCCAGTTTTGGATTGGTGAAAAGCTATGACATGCCATGCAATGTGGAATCAGCTTCATTGGAACCAAAATTTGGCAATAAGTTTGTTGCTGGAGGAGAAGACATGTGGATCCATGTGTTTGATTTCCATACTGGAGAACAGATTGGTATGTGTAACTGCTCCAACTTTGTTTTTGTTTTTTTTTTTTTTGAAGAAAAAGTTCAACATCTAAACACAAAAAGTTGGTTTGAATCTCTGTGCTGTCTATTCTTGTTGAATGGGAAATTTAGATTTCATAAACGACTTCCATGAAACTTTCATGTTAAAATTGCTTGTCAATTTATGTTTTTGAGGAGCAATGAAATGCAGTTTTTCTATCAGAATATCTGTTGTTAGCTAATGCCTTGACCTGAATGTTCTTTTACCAGTCTTCAACCAGGCGAGAAAATGATGGACCTGAGCTGAATATATGAGTAGTAGTACTAATGGTTGATGGCCCCTATATTCTTCAGAGAAACATCGCTGATGTTCCAAGTTTCAGTAATAACCATCATCTTGCTCGTGCTCTGTATATGCAGGATGCAACAAGGGTCACCATGGTCCTGTTCATTGCGTACGATTCTCACCTGGAGGAGAGTCTTATGCATCAGGATCCGAAGATGGAACCATCAGAATATGGCAACTCAGCCCAGCGAGTCATGATGAGAATGATTCTCTTCCTGGGAATGGACCAACTGGGAAAGTGAAGGTTTCAGCTGATGATGTTGCCCAAAAGATCGAGGTCTTGCATATCAGCAAAGAAGGAAAAACTGCTGAGAAGGAGAAGGCAACTGATGCCTGACTTGGGCTTCGTATTGCTTCACCCTCTTCTTGTTTTGTCTCTACTTGGCAAGTGGACGCTGCTTCTTTTGCATTTGCTCTGCCGTGGAAATAAAAGGGTCATGAAAAAAAGAAAAAAGGAAAAATCTGCTTTGTTGGAAAATCCATCTTTCGAACTTAGCCGCCTTTATAGTTTTAATGATGTAGAACTTTAAGAAAATGACGATTGTACGGTTGCTAATTACAATAGATTTTTGTTAGCTTGACTATCTAATTCGTACATGCTTCTTCTGCACTGGCTGGCATAACTTTTGTTTGTAATAAGTTTTTAAAAGTGTTTTTGATTTGATAAAATATTAAATTAATGTATTTTTAAGTGTTTTTTTTTAATAATTTTGATTTGTTGATATTAAAATTAAAAAAATTAAAAAATATTTTAATATCTTTTTATTAAAAAAATTATTTTAAAAAGTATTGTACAACAGTCTCAAACACTTCTTATGCATGCTGCATGGATAATTTATTTTCATGCAATAAAATAAATATAGATATTGTTATTCATTTTCATATTCAACCTCCTTATTGTCTCTTGTAAATGTAACTCTTCGGTTTGGACACTAAGATGCAATGTGCTCCTTCCCTAAATATTTAAAACATTTAATATATTTATCACAAGTAGGTTGATATTTAGATTTACCTTTCCTATTCGTATGAGTATTCTTTTTGGCCTTAGGTGGTTTGGCCTTTGCATAAGGTTTTGGTTGGGTAGCCCCCTCTCTCTTCAAATTCGGCCTCCATATCGAAGAAGATGAAGCCGAATTGGTCTGAAAACGTGTATTGCCCTTTCTTTTTATTTGCCTCTCCATCTTCGTTTCCATATGGACCATGTCCTTCAATTCCACACAATGTTGTAATTCTACAACATTCGCAATGTTTCTATTCAGTCCATTTAGAAATCTAGCCATAGTAGCTTCCCAATCCTCAATCACATTGGCCCGAATCATGGCGATCTTCATCTCCTTGAAATAATCATCCACGAACCTAGAACCCTTATTCAAACCCTGCAATTTCATATATAAATCTCTATAATAGTGGTTAGGCACAAATCACCTTCTCATCAACACTTTCATCTCCTCCCACGACATTACTGGCCTCTCTCCACTACTCCTACTAATAACATTCTGATCCCACCAAATCAGTGCATAGTCTGTGAATTCGATGACAACCAATTTCACTTTCTTTATCTCCGAATAGTTATGGCAATCAAAAATCCAATCCACCTTTTTCTCTCACTCCAAATTTGCCTCGGGATCATTTTTACCTTGAAAAGAAGGTATTTTCAGTTTGATAGCATCCAAATCACCATCCAAATCAACATGTCCCCCAACACTACGGAAATTTTCCCTTTGGTCGAATTGGCCCCTAGTTCTATTCCCAAAATTCCTTCGGTTTCTAGGTTGTCGAAAACCTTCCCGATGGCCTATAGCCTCATACTCAAAACCATCATCACCAATATCATCAACGACCTCCTCAAAATCCTCATAATCAGCTCACCTTGGCCTTTCGGCCCTACTGCCACTGTTTGCTTTCAGTTCAGCCCCAAGCTTCCTCACATTTTGGGTGCTTGTACCAGCCTCATTACCACGTTTCTCCACCCCATCAAGTCTGTCACACACGTTTCCCATCACAAAATTCATCTTCTCCATCATCTGTGTCATAGCTTGTATTTGGAACGTAAGTTCTCCCTTGGGATAGGGTGGTGTGTTGTTTTGATCTAACATGATAGTACCTGCAAAAATTGGTTAATGGTAAAAAAAAAAAAAAAAAACATTATCCTCACGTTGCTTATGTTTCGCTCAAACACTCTGAATGCAAAACTGAAACCAACACCAAATAAAACCAACTTGACAGCGCAATCCAAATATATATATATATATGATTTAAGAAGCAATAAAAACCAGAAAACAAGCAAAACGAAACTGCAGCAGTCTATCGAAATATGAACGAAACTGAAGACTCGAATAAAAAAATGGAAACAAAATATGAAAAAATGAAACAACACCCATATATGTTGGATATGATGAAAATAAACTGCAAGAAATGAAAACAACAGAAAGAAAGTGAATTTCAAAAGTTGAAGCAAAATAAACTCGTTTACGACAAGTTAAGTTCGAATCTGGAACCTAAAGTCAATGATGTCCAATTGAGCTAAAATTTCAGATATAGTGCTCTACCAACCCAAATAGACAGAATATGAAATTTGAGTAATTTACGATAAGGTTTGATAGACTGACGCAAAAACATTATAAATCAAACTAATTAGACCTCGAATTTGAAACCCAAAGCAAACAATAACCAATTGACCCCAAAATCAATATGTGATGCGATTAGGGTCCCAATAATAACAGAATCAAATTTGAGCTCATTCCGAGTTGATTTGGTCAAATTTTCTTTTGTTTAGTTTTTTTGCGGCAGAAACAAATGAATGACTTTTTTTTTTTTCTCTGTTTTTTTTTTTTTTTTTACTCTCTTTTTTTTTTTTATGCCACTGATATATATTGGTCAGGAACCAAACGAAATAACTTTTTTTTTTTCCTGATAGGATACCAAATCAAGAGAAGAAGAAATTGAACACTAAGGAATTTTTTTTTGCAGAAACAACAAGAAACAAAAATTTTAGAAGGATATAACCTAACTAATGGAGTGTGACATAAAGATAACTTGTACCTAGGCACCAACACTATTGAAAACGGAAACCCTCACCCAACGAATATTGATTCGCGAACGAGAAGTATAAGGATGACACCACGAAGCCAGTTGTTCTTCGATAAGTCATTTTCAGTTCTTTAGAGAACCAAGGAAGGGAGATTATCCCACCAACACACAACAAGTGCAGCAAATAAGTTTATTGATTTGAAAATTACGTAACCTTACATGTTTAGTTATGCCTTTATTTATATTGACTCTAGACTTCAAAGAAATCCTAATTGGCCCCCTTAGGTAGACTTATATGAAGCACACTTACAATTGACCCAAATAAATAATAATAACCCAAAAACTAAGAAAAAAATAATAAAAATAAAAAAAAATTAGCTAGAATCAAATTTGTATTGCTGAGTTTTTTAACTTCAATAAAAAAAAAAGAAGTTTGATGTTGAAGAATTATATATATTAATAAAAAAAAGTTGTTAATGTAATATTGCATATAGAATCTCAAAATAATTTTAACTAGTGGGAAAAAAAATAGAATTGTTGTGGGTATGTAATGTAAGGATAAGGATATTGTTTATGTTAAAATAAATAAATTTTAAAATGTATGAACAAATAAACTAAGAAAAAAATTTGTATTGCCATTTAAATTCTAATAATTCTAAATAAAAAATAATCATTCACATGAAAGTAAAATATAGATAAATATGATATTTAACCCAAACTTTTCCATTTTAATGTATACTTTTTTTTTTATATCTTTAAGGTTTTTTCTTACCAAGAAAAAATATTTTTTATTTTCATAAACACATCTTGAAATTAAAACAAAAAACACAACAATTATAGATAAATTAGAATAATTTTTTTGAAAAATTAAATAAATACAAATTAATTATAAAAAAAACTGCTATTTAAAAAGGATGAAATACACAATCTAAAAAATCAGATAAAAAGGAAGTATTAATTGAAATTTAAATAAAAAAAACATAAAAATATATCAATTAAACAATAAAACAAAATTAAAAAGAAAAAAAAAAGTTGAAATCATGTTGGGCCTAGCAAGTTAGGCTCGCTCATGGGCCTTTAATTTTTTTTTTTTTGGAAATAGGGTGGATAACATGTTATTTATCCCTAATTTTTTCAAAAAAAAAAAATAAAAAGGCAAGAAACACATTATAAACTTTTCTAGTTTTCAACCTCGAACTGAAAATCAGACAGGATGTTTTTTTATCCAAAAATACAATTTTAAAATAAAAAAGCACCTAAAAAAGTTTATATGATGTAAATAAACTAATAAACCAATCAAAAAACCTTAAAAAATAACATAAAAACACAAATCCAAAGTGCAAACAAAATCCTCTCCCAAGTTTAATCTCATTCTTGTTGTTTTAAGATTAAGACAATAATAACACCTAAGAAAGTTGAATAAGGTGTTTCACTAATATTAATAAATAATGCAATTTAATTTCAATTAAAAACAATAAACATGATTAATCAATAATATAATTAAAGTGTTTAAAGTGAAGAGTATAGAGAGAGAAATTGCAAACTCATTTTTAACATGGTTTAACAAGCTTACATTCACACCTCAAATACCAAACTGTAATTGAGTAATTATATGTATTGTATTCTTCTAATAATCTAAGCTTAAGAGTACAATGTTCTTAATAAATCCACATCAAGTTTTTTCCACTACTTGAAAAAAAACTCTTCTTCAAGATTTTTATCCATTTGGAGATATACATTCTCCAAGATTTTTTTCACTTGAAGACATGTCATCTTCAAGAATTTTTTTTTTTTTTTAGTAATATTCTCTCACCAATATCAAATTTTTTACCTAAATCTCATAAGTTTACAATTATGTTTTTTGTTTACAACAAAAAACTCTTTTAATGAGTGGATAATACAATTAAAGTTTGTATCTCTATAACTCTCTTAATAGCATTTATAATATTTGAAGGTGTTTAGGTGTAGTGAGCACGAGGATAAATATTGCAGTGCTAGGATATAAAGGTTAAAATTAGCTCAACTTCAAGTATAAAAAGGATTTGTTTTTCACTTGAAATAGTTTTTTATATCATATATGTCCATTATTCTCTATTATTTCTGCAATTAAGAGTATTATTTATAAGTTTACAAAATAAACTAGTCATCTATAGCCGTTGGAATGCCATTAATAGTTGAAGCAATCGATTGGTTCATTTAGAATTCTAGATTTTAACAATTTAAACTTGATGAATTCTTTAAACTGATTAATTAATCTTATATGTATGCAGAGTGAAGTGTGTGAATTCATTTTAATTGTGTTATCAAAGATAAGATGTACAGATTTATACATTTCACTAAAATGAATACTTAATTCTATGTCTTCACTTGCTTTTGTTCTTAGACTTCATTCCATTTTGTTTATCCAAATGTTCTTTAAATAAACATGTTTAAACTTATTCTTTATGAAACAATATTAGTCCATTTTCTATTTAGTTGTTATTGTCAAATATATAAAAATATGAATATATGACCCAAAGGTCAATATGTTTTTCAATAATTTCAAGAGAAAACACCTCAATGAAACTCCATCTATCAAATAAAACTCATTGATATCAAAACTATTGTTTTCATAGTTTAGAAATCGATGTCAACCTAAGATATTTTTTCTCTATTATTGGAGTCTGACGACTCTCTCTATCTTCTCTCAAATTAAGAACTAAAAAATTAGACAAATAAAGTTATGAACCAAAAATAAAAAATAAACAAGCTAAAAGGATCAAAAATCCATTATTTGAAAAGTAGAAAAATCAAAGTGAACTTTTCACCCTAATTTTGAAACGACCACCAATTTCCTTTGCATTTTTTGCTTTGGTCCTTTGCATTGCAAGTTTTTTTTAACTTCCATTGATTTTCCAGTGAACGCGAGGTTACGTGGGGGATGATCAAAACGCATTAGTTGTAAATGACACAAGCAGCTCTTTGCAAATAGCTGAAGGCAAGTTCTGATGATGTTTTCTTGCATATAAATGTGCCCACGTACCCTAGGACTAGCTCTTTTCAGTTGAATCAATGACTGGCTATTGTGCCAAATAAAGCAATTATATCAATTTAATTAGCTCTGTGAGAATTTTTCATTTTGAAGATGCAGAAATGATCACAAACAATACATTAGTCATCAACGATGCAAACAGCTCTCAGGAGGCAGTAGTTAGGGGTAGTAGGTTTAAAGATCAGAAAATTTCAGCTAGTTATGCATGAAGGACTACTGATGGTTCAGCTTTGTATATAACGAGTTGCAATGCCAAGGGAGTTCATATTATTATCATTTATCAAGCCTAGCTAACAAATTTGTTCCTGAATTTTGAATATGTTAGAACTAATAAGAAACTGATCAATGATTCGGGCAGCAACAGGCAAATACTGTCGATGGTAAGTAAAGTGCTGCATGCTTAATACGAGTAAAAAAATCCTGTGTCTTCAACTTCTGGTGCTACAGTGTTTTAATATAGATACAGCAATGAAGAATATAATGTTATATTATAAAACAAGATTCTAAGCTTTTGACAATATTGGACTCCATTAGATGCAGGATGGCAAATCTACACACGCCTGCTCCAAGAGTAGAATAAATTTGGAACTTGCAGGCAATGAATCCCATCACAAGCTCAAAGACTAGCAAAAAAATCGTTTGCACAGATATTCTTTATGGCAATAATTAAAACATGTAATAGATGTAATTAAAAATGCATATAACTGGAGTGTGTGTGTGTGTGTGTGTAACTTCAGCAGCTTTCCTTATACTTGCAGTGAAGCTAAAATATATCGAAATCCCAAGGATGGACACTTCATCATTGAAGTGGGGCTGGCCTAAAATCATATATTCTAGGAAACACTTGGGCAAAAGCTAAATAGAGTTCTTTTAATCAGGCAAACAAAAAAAAAATGGGGGGCAGAATAGGAAAATTCTGTTATTTGCACATTTTATGTACGGGTGCATGCCTATCTGTCCACCACAATTCCCAAAATCACCTGTGTATGCCAATGTATCCACCAGAATTCACAAAAACAAAAGATAAGTTCATGCAAAAGCAATAGCATCCACGGCGAAATTGGATTATCGACTGAGCAAAGTCTCACTCATGGGCTTGATGCATCCAGATGTCACTTGTTACATTTCTTCTTCAGCTGGTTTCTGATTTCTTCTAATTCCTTCCCTTGTCGCTACAGGAATGGAACCGGTAACAAAATTAATTTCAATAAAAAACAACTGAATAGGAGGAGAAAAAGGAATTTCTAGAGCAGAGGCAAGACAAAATGACAAAATTATGGGATTTCTGGTAGCACAAACGCACAAGCAAGGCCACGAAGAAGTATATGTGATTCATCACCTAAGACAACTAGGAGGAACTGGATTTTTCTTCTAAACAAAACAACGGAAAGAAGAAAGCCTTGCCGGGTGGTTTTAATATAGTAAAGACATAAATCATTCATATACACTTGATAGTGATTGAATTTCTCAAGCAATCACATCCATATAGACTAAAATCACATCTAAAAAGAAGGCTTATCAAAACATTGAACTCTTTTTATTCTTTTTTTCTTTTTTGCAATTAACAATGAATTGACAAGAAACTGAAAGGAAAGCCTCTCACACTCAATTGCTTCTATGCTACAAATAAGCAAGGCTCAAGGCTAATTTGTTAAGATAACAATTAATTCAAGCCTATTCTTAAAACTCGCTTTATAAAGGAGCCAAATTAGAGATTTAAACTCATTTAGGCTCATAAGCTAGCTTACCAGCTAAGCTAGGTTTAAATTCTTTAGTTGGAATATTTATAATGTCATGAAAATTCACAATAATAGGAAACAAAATAAGTCCATGCTTAAAGTTTTTATATTTTTTATTATAAACAATTTTTATTTCAAGGATTAGACTAATCAGGGATTTAGCCCATGCTGGATGCTGGTGCCCTAGATTTACTTTTCTCGCCCCAGACCTCAAAAGTATAGTGCTATAAATAAGTGAAGGTAACCTAGTAAAATTTAAGCTAGTCAAACTTGAGCTTCATGTATTTGGCTCCTTATAGACAGGAGTCAGGCTTGAACCTTGCTAAAACTAAACAAGCAGAGTGATGCTCGAATCTGCTCAGCTAATTTGCAACCCTAATAACTTCCACTTGTTTATAACAGCCAACCTTTGGGTTTATCATGTCACCTGTTTGATAATATATTTTTCTTGTTTTTAGTGTTTTTTTTTTACCTAAACTTCTTTGATCAAATAATTTCCTTTCACATCTTTTTAGCATTTTAAGTTTTTTTTATGAAATTTCTCACTGCCATTGTTATTGCAAATTCTTTCCAAGTGAACATGAAGAATTAAGGATGCTTCAAAACTAAAAAAGTTTACATATCAACACTCTTTTCATCAATGTTTTTGGTCAATAAAGTCTTTTCATGATTCATCTTACAGCCCTGCCTAAGATTTGATGTTACAGGGACAAAAGTGTTGTTCCTGAAGCCTATGAGACAAATGGGAGGTGCCTAAAACTCTGACTAGTTTGTAATCATCCCTGATAGAGAAGTTCAGAAATACTTCAAATAGAATGGCGCAAATGTTTATAGGAAAGGAAAATATGTTTTTCTTCTTTTTAGTGGATTGAAAAACCAAAGCATATTGACTTCTCAATAACATTCTAATATACCAAAGAAACTTCACAGGGTAATGGTCGCGACTCCTGAGAAAGGAGTAAAATACTTTGTGAGTACTTACAGGATCCAGGTTTCGAGTAACCTGCACAGATTTGTTGACAGTTTTTACACCACTATCTTGTCGAAATCCAAAACCTACTTCATCAGAAATTTGGCCTGCCTTTTCACCCAGAAGCTTTCTCTTCTTATAAGGCCGGGTACATGATGCATTTGGAGGCCAGGGATCCTCGGAGAACTTCGATTTGTAGGGCTTGTTTGAAAAGTGTTGCTTGTCATCCACATTTGTACGAGTCTTGGACTCTGGACAATCAGAAATGAGAAATCTCACCCACTAACTTGAATTTTTTATTTAAACAAAAAAGGAAACGCATTTAAAAGCACATTGGATATCACCTTTAACCACTGGGCTGCTGCGTCCCAACTTGCCATCCTTTACTGCATGACGATTCATTTTTTCCAAAACTACTGATTTTCCAGTCAATTCTTTTACTTTTGGCTCGAGAGTTCCAGGATTGCCAAGCATCTGATTTCTTCTTTTATTGAAAAAAAGCTCCACTGCACGTGTTCAAAATTTATGAGAGACCAGGTTTTTGTAAATGTGCATCGATAATTCACCAAACAACGATCACTTTGTTACAAGAAACATGGGTCAGAAAGAACTTCGCAGACACCTCACACCGGTCTCCAGTTTCTAGTATAGAGAAGATTCAGAATCCAACATCATATAAATTTGCTCTTGCCAACAATAAAAAGATTAAAAAAATTGGTCCGATACAATACGGAAAATTGATTTACAGATTAGAAAAGATCAATACCAGTATTGTTGAAGGGAAAAACAAGGGGTGCCACTTGTTTATGAGGACCAAAGAAACCATTTACAAAACAAAGAGACAACAGAATCTAGTTTGGCATCATCGTTAACAGATACTTCCATGTACAAGCACTGTAGTTCTAAACCAACTATCCAATAATTAAATACAAGCCTACATCTCCCTATTTGACTCTAGAAACCACCTCCTCTTCAGACATTTAGATCCAAATTATATAGATTTAATGCTAAGCAAGGAATAAAAGGAATTCAAAAGATGGGAAGGGATACCCCGTCATACAACCTGGCCAAATCTTTTACGAGAAATATGCAAAACCAACTTATCCATCCATTAAAGACAAAGCTGTCCTGCTTGGATGCTAATTAATGAGGAAATGGAAAGCAAAATATGGCAAAACTCTTCATTGTCAATTGGAAGAAGAACACAACTGTACATGAAATAACAGTAGCCCAACCTTTAAATCCACAGATCTGATCTGCAAAGCTCTCAGATATGCTGCATGTTCCAACATCAAAAGAACGGTAAAAAATGTAGTCAGCCATTTCCAACTGTTGTTCAGATGCTTGATGATTTCTATGGTCATTTGATGCACAAACAACATTACATTTCCCAACAATTGATTCCTGAAAAGAGCAAATCATTTTATATAAATTTGGACATGGCGATGAGAATCATCATTTAACTGTAAAACCCAATGTGGACTATAATTAGGCAAATACCATCATTTTTAATCAGCAATACAGAAGCTTGTTCATGCCATTATTAAGCATGAAATTATATGAGCTCTTCCTGCTAATTAAGTTCACAAAAACAGTAAAGGTCCCTTAAAGATGATTTTGCACAAAAAAGAAAATTATCATTCTATGGTTTTAGATCACACAATATTAGAGCAAAACATTATATAAAAAAAAAATCAATTGCATTTGCACAGCTAACCAACTCGGAAGAAAATACAAATTGATAGCAATTGAGAGTCTGATTTACCACACGATTAACATTGCTAAGGCCTTTACCCTTGCCAGAAGCCAAAAATAACTCATTCCTGTTTGGCTTATAATCTCCCAAGAAATTGCGTATGTCCTTGGGACAAAAGAACCACACTGCCCTCACCATCCTTTCATGGGCTGCAGTCTCAAAGATTTGCACAAGTTTACCAATGTTAGCCCCGGAGTCACCTTCACGGTAAAAACATACACAATCATGAAGACAGTATTTAACTCCATCATATGTAAATGACTCATAAAACTGTATCTCTTTATTCAACCGCCCAACTCCCCTCTTAGTACCCCACTTGAATATCTGATTCTCTAATCCATTTTCCTTCTTGAGATGCGACATGGCGTATTTATTTCCCGCTAGCAACACTCAGCCCCTTATTTATGAAACTGCCAATCCAAAAATGGTAAAACCAAATGAATCATACTTTGTCAAGAGCAGCGATACATCTCACATGAACAGAAACCTCTACCAGGTTAAAATAACAATGAATGGGCAGAAACGAAGCGCATAACAATGTTAAGGCAACAAAAGTCGAAACTCTATAACCAGTGTATTTAAACAATAATTCCTTCGTAAGAACAACATGTTTCAATCAGGTTCTTCTTTTCATCTCGGTACTATTTCTATGATAACAAAGCAAGAAAACAGAACATGTTTTTGCAAGGACTTGCTAGCTTACTGATGCTCTAACTTTCAATTAAGCTTCTTGCAATAAAGAAATGCCTTTAGAAATACTCCTTGAACTATTTCAAAGAACCCTCGTGAATAGTCTCTAAATTGAACAGCCAAGCATTTCACACTTATAGTTTTAGAGGAATTCGTATGGCAATATAATTCAAGTTGCCGCGCCAAAAGCGAAAGAATAAGGCCCATGACCCTTAAGTAAAGGCGCCACTAGCAAGAAGTGGGCACCAACATGAAAGCTAAACTGGAGGAATTCCAAACACATATAACCATTATCATGCAAAAATAAGCACCCCTCTTAAACTGAATTTCTATCACTCACCCACAACACACACACACACACAGAGATAGAGATAGATTTATCCTTTAAACCAAAAACCCTGAAATTAGGCAAAAATAACCATATGGGCTCAAAGTTCCAAACCTAAAGGAAAATAAAACTGATCATCAGGAGAGAAAAATGGCAGAGAGGAAGTATGACGCCCAGCAAGTGGAATAAACTAAAACGAGTGCACCCCGCCCAGAAGGACAAAAACAAAACCCAAAAAATCCACAGATCTAAAAATAATCGCCAAAAAAAAAAAAAAAATTTTGAAATTTGAGTTACAAACGCAGAAACAAACACTTCCTAAGAAAAAGAAAAATTAGTTGAGGAAAACCAAACGTCAAAGCCGTTAACAAATTTCAAAAGAGAGAGAGAGAGAGAGAGAGAACGGGTATTTCACACCAACCACAAACAAGTTCAAAAATAAAACTCAAATAAAAAGGGAAGAGGGGGTTTCAAAACCAAAACCTATTCTATAACCATGAAAGGTGCTCGAGCGAACGAGATAAGGAGTGCCAAACGCTAATCGGTAGAAAGGAAAAGAAATGAAAGAACCAAGTTTTCAGAAACCAAAACACAGCCTTAAAATGTACCCAAACCAAAACAATGGCATATTTTAAAATGTATACAAAGAGAGAGAGAGCTAGAGAAGGCGTAAGCACACTAGCTAGCTAAGACCAAAGAAAAGGCCGACAAGGTATACCATAAATACCAGAGAGAGAAACGGAGCTAGGCAAGCTTGAGATAAACATGCTTACTCTCTAAAAGAGTTGATTAAGAAGGCAATGATTTGCAGCAGGTTGGCGTGAGCAGAGCTTAGAGCTATATAGTAGCATGGGAAGGAAGGAAACCATCACAACAGGACCCGAGAAAGAAAAAAAAAAAAACCTTAAAAGTACACTGGTTGCAATGAAAATAAGTATAATATAGCTGTGCTAATGTGCGCTTTATGCGTATGGAAAATAGCGAATACCCGTGCGGTGGTGGTGTGTACTTCTGCTGCTGCTTACACAGTGACAAGGAAAAGATGGCTGACGGAACGGTATTATTGCAGCAGAACCATTTCTACGAAACGGAGAATACCACCACCACGCATACGTGCTATCAACTTTTCTTTTCTTTTTATATATATTAAAATTATTAAAAAAATTATTATAAATAATTTATTTTTTTAAATGATTTTTTTAACCAAAAAAAAATATTTAGGCTAAATGACATGCGAAAGTATTTTAGCTTTTTTTCTAAAAAATTGAAATTGTTACAGTTTTTTTTTACTTTGTTTTGTTTGTATATGTTTTTTTGTTTTTTTATTATAATTTTTTTTAAAATTATTTTTATTGATTTTATTTTTTAATATTGAGATAAATAAGAGTTTAACTTTGTAATTTTTTTTTCTTTTTATTTTATCTTTCTATGAAGTTAGTGTGATTTGCAAGTTTGTCAAGGTAATCCAGTTACTCTAAGTTTATGAATGTGATATGTTTTTTTAATTGAACTTGATATTTTTATAGTTTTTTTTTCATATTGTTAAAAAATAGTTTTAAAAAAAAACCATGCTATTAAATTGTATGAATGATTAGTACTTAAAAGTGTATTTTTATCAAGGTTTTATATTATTATTTTGCACTTAAAGTATTAATAACTCCTTAACTAAAGCATGTTTTATAATAATATATCTAATAATATAACATATATTTAATTTATGGTAATTGTTCATATTCAATGCAGGCCTATCACATAAATGAAAGGATTAATTGATGAGTTTAAGTATTGAAATTGAAAGGACAAAGAGAAGAGCCAAACTTAGAAAAAAGATGTTGATGCAGTCCAAACTAGAACATTGTTCGGTAATTGGGTCATATATCGAGTTCTAGATGTCCAAATGACCTCAATGTTTTAGACATATTCGGTAAAACATAGGCCTATAACTTTCATATGAAGTCCAAGATTTAAAAAGGTCGTTTTTAAGTCCAAATTATAGCAACAACGAAGAAGTCTGAATCTGTCCTACAGTCCAGACACTGTTCAGTGTTCAGCCCATATATCAAGTTCTAGAAGTCCAAATGACCTCAATTTTGTTTCTTGGAAAGATAAGACAATTTCCTATAACTTTCATGAGTATAGGTGGTTCCAATTATGATGCTAGCAATAACGTTTTATTCAGACAAGAAGATAAAGATTTTCACCAAGTCAAGAATTGGCCACCCACTCAACAATTAGTCATCAAATCAATAGTTCTAAATTTTAGCCTATAAAAGGAGGCATTTGTCATGCATTTAGGGGCTTGGTTGTTTAGATCAAGAACTTGCTCTTACTCTTTCTCTTTATATTTTTTATAATTATTAAGTTTTGCTTTCATTAATATCTTGTTTATGCCTTTCATTTCCTTTCCTTTACTTAGTTAACTTGTATCTTATTTATGTTCTTATTTTATTTATTTATGTTTCTCTCTTTCATTATATTTAGCTAAGTTTATTATGTCAATGTGAAAAGGTTGCACTAATAGTGTAAACTCAATATGGACCTTAATGTTTAATATTAACATGTCTTATCTTTTTTATCTTACTAATTCTTAATATCTTGCTTGTTAAATGGTTAATCTAGATTTGTGTTGTATAACATTTGGTACAACAAATGTTTGGCACTCTCATAGCCCAACCGTATGGTATTACCTACACTTGTGCTATGAAAGGAACTTGATTTGTTGTTAACATAAGTTAGCATCATGAATTCATGATAATATTTAAAAGTTTGGTGTTACTTAAATAAGATAATTAATATGATAATGTTAATAATTTATGATGAGCTATTAATGACAAATCATCCGATTGGAACCTCCTTTGTGTGTGGTTTCCAGTTGAATAATAAGAATTTATACTATATTTATTTGAAATATTATTAATGGATCCTCTAATCTTAACATTTGTTTTTATTATTATTTAATCCTTACATTAATCTTCCATCTTAAAATTCTCATCAACTTCTTCTTTTTTTTCTTCTTTTTCTTTATTGTTGTTGTTGTTGTTGTTATATTATTGTTGTCTATAATTTATACAATTAACCTCCTTATGATTCGACCCCGGTCTTGCCGAGTTATTTATTACTTCGGCACCCTTATACTTGGAAGAAGACATCAATCTTTTGATTGTGTCAATGAAGTAACAAAAATATGAAGGAAACCATTGTTCACCCAACACCCATTACACTATGGATCACAATAGTAATTCACAGTGTTCTACCATTTTTTTCCTTTTGAATTATTATTATGATCTTTTTTTAAATCTATTTTTGTCGATTTCATCTTTTAAAATTAAGATTGTTGAGAATTTAACTTTATGATTTGCTTCTTTTTATTTTATTTTTATACGAGGTTAGCATGGTTTATGGGTTTGCCAAGGTAACCCATATTGTCCCGATTTATGAGTTTAATGGGTTATTTTTTTTTTAATTGAACTTGACTTTTTATATAGTCTATTTTTTTCTCATATAGTAAAAAAAAAAATAGTTTTAAAGAAAAGTCATCTTCTTAAACAATAAAAAGTGACCAAAATTAAAAGGTGTGAGAAATCATTGTTCACCCACATATATTGTACTATAAATTACAATAGTAATTTATAATGTTTTGCTTTTTTCTTTTTTCTTTTTGATGTTTTTGAATTTTTTTATGATTTCTTTTTTCAAATTTATTTTTGTCGATTTCATCTTTTAATATTATGATGGTTGAGAATTTAGCTTTATGATTTGCTTCCTTTTATTTTATTTTTATACGAGGTTAGCATGGTTTATCGGTTTGCCAAGGTAACCCATATTACCCCGATTTATGAATTTAGTGGGGTTTTTTTTTTTTTTTAATTGAACTTCACGTTTTATATAGTTTTTTTTTTTTCTCATATAGTTAAAAAATATAATTTTAGAGAAAAGTCATTCTAAAACTTTATAAAGTGACAAAAATTAAAGGGTGTGAGAAATCATTGTTCACCCACATATATTGTACTATAAATTGCAAAAGTAATCTATAATGTTTTGCTTTTTTTTTCTTGATGTTTTTGAATTTTTTATGATTTCTTTTTCTAAATTTGTTTTTGTTGATTTCATCTTTTAATATTGGGATGATTGAGAATTTGACTTCATAATTTATTTCTTTTTATTTTACCATTTCTATAAGGTTAGTATGGTTTACAGGTTTGTTACAGTAACCCGAGTTGCCCTGGTTTATAAGTTTGATGGGGTGTCTCTTTTTCTTTTAATTGAATTTGGCTTTTTTATTATCTATTATTTTCTCATATAGTTAAAAAAAATAGTTTCAAAAAAAATTATGTTATTAAACTTTATAAAGTTCATGACTTATTCACATGTTTGGCTGGTTAACTTGGTTTGCAGGTTTGATAAGTTTAACTTAAAAAAAAAAAAAAAATTTCATCCTTAGGTATTGAGTTAATTGGAAATTCAGTTTCATAATTAATTTCATTTCGTCTTTTATAAGGTTATCATAATCTAAAAAAACATTTCGGTATTGAATTGGTGTTTGATTTTACAATCATCTATTTTTATTATCATATAGTTAAATAAAAAATAAATTTTAAAAAAATTATAATCTCAATTGGGGTCCATAACTTTATAAAGTTGTAACTAGTATATGTGTGAGTATATGAGTACTTGGGGAAAAATGATAGAACAAGTTTCGTACAAAGGATGAGTATAGGGATATCATATAACGGTAATCGGAACAATAAAATTGATATAGGACATGGCAAAAATAAAATCGTCTCTCTCTCTCTCTCTCTCTCTCTCTCTCTCTCACACACACACACACACACACAGAGACAAACTTCACATTTAATTTTGCGTTGTTTTGTGCCATAAATCGAAACGTGTCCTTAAATCATCAATGGCGAAGTTACGAGCATTGAAGGCAAACGCATGCAAGTACAAAGGTCAGGGAAAGGAAAATCAAAACCCCGATGTCCAATTGATTTAATTAAAGTTGGCCATTGGGGCGATGGAGACACATATATAAATCAAACATTTTTTTAATTCTTCTAGATATTATTTTCATAATTTTTTTATGTTCAGATACATTTTTAAAAACTGATTAACGAGATTTATTTTTTAATCATAGCAAAACTTAACCTTTGTATGGAAGTGTTTTCCGATTTAAAGAAGATGAAAAGACATAAATTGGACAGCATTTTACTATTCTTTTATATATAAAAAACAATAATATATTAATTGAATACTTATATCATTAGAAAATAATAAATCACTTAGATTATACAGAAAATCATATATTAGAATATATCAATACATACATATATAATTGCATTAATTTGATATATTAGCACACATAATACTTCAATTTAGATAATATTGCTAGAAAATACAGTATAATAACATGTTATATTATTAATAATTATATATTTTAAATCATATGAACTATTTTATAAAAATAGAACACCATAGAAAAAGAAAATATTTTCAATATCATGCAAAGAACAAAAAATGTTTCATTTAAATAAAAGTTCTATTTTTATATATATATAAAAAAAGCTAATAGCTCAAAAATATATAATTTTTTAATTTATTTTATATGATTTGGCTAAACACCAAAAACTAGTTTCCAACTCATATTCCATAAGACAACAGAAAGTAATTCATCTTTTTGAAAATCATTTTCCTAGAACTCACTACGAAATTTTATTATTTTTGCCCGTTATATCTTTAAACTTCTACCAAATCCAACCTAAATTTCTTTGAAAAATACAATTCATACAAGCAAACTAAGATTTTATATGAACTGACAAGTAAATTGGAGATCTCACATTATTTAAATGATTGCGTTCAGCATGAACAGCATTGCTCGAAACCTATTCCAATCCCTCCAGCATTAAAAACTAACCTCCAGTTTCCACCATTAGAGACTAAATTATAATTAGCTTACCACACATTACTCCCGAAAATTAAACTCCATTGACAGATCCTAATCAATGGGACTTCAATTGGCCTCAAATCAATTCACATCAACGGAAATACTATAATCAAAACTACTTTTGGACAGATAATGAATCAGGTTTAAGAAGCTTCATGCCTAGAATCACTGGCCAAAGATTTTCCATCCATGCATATTAAGAGTCGAGAATGGGAGTTGCTAAAAAAAAAAAAAAAAGGCACTGCAAGTTAAGCTACTTTTGAAACATACAAACTCAAATATGCAATTCCACTCACATACCTGTACAAATATGAGCTATTTTCCTCCCTTGGTGTGAAAACAGCAAGATCTGTTTGAATGAGCTTTTAGTTAACTAATTAGACCTGGCCCGGGGAAAATTAAAAACCGAAAAAGTAAAATAACAGAGATGAAATTACAAGTGAAAGAACTATAAACCTTGGGAATCAGGGCATATGAAGAAAATTGAACATAAAAAATACCCAAAGAAGAGGAAGACATTAGTCACCCTCCTGGGTTAAATTGCTTACGGAAGAAGGGTATACAACAGATACAAGCCTATGGATAAGGTTAAAAAAGAAAAGAAAAGGAAGGTGATCTATTGCTTTTCCAAATCTGATTCCAACAAGAGTCTGCTTATGAATGGTGATATAGCTGCCAGTAATGCCTTGGGGCACTCCTCGTGTGGAAGATGGCCACATCCAGATATAGCAACCAGTCTCTGCATAGAAAATAACACTCAGCAAGAATCAACTAATTGAAAAAAATGCTAGTGTTCAGTTTCTTCGTAACTTTTCCCCCTTGAACTCCTTGTTAACAATAAATAACAGCACAGCCAATATCCATTTTAAAATAGTATCCTAGCACCGAAGTAGTCTGTTTCAGTTTTTGCAATATGAAATCATGGTTGGTTACCATGTATAAAAGTTTTCTTTTCCCTTCACACTTTAGAGTGGGATTTGGATTTCTGGACCACCACTAGCATTTACTGCAGCAAATTTGCAAAATGGAAACTAAATTTCTCATCCTTCATTAATTATCTCCAGAATGAATAATGACAGCAATATTCCAAAATGTCCAATCCAATATTCAAGTAAGAACAGAGAGACTCACAGAATTTACAAGTTTTGAAGCCATGGCTTGAGAAGATTTAAGTGGAACAAGTACATCTTCAGCACCGGCTATAACTAACACTGGCATGCCTGCTACAGCCTTCAACAAAGCTGCAGAATTTTGTGGTGAAAGGACTGTCTCACATGAAAGTTTGCCTATCTCATGGACTGCTTCATCCCAACCTTCGACACATAGTTGTGCCTGATTCCACACCAAGTCAGTCAAGCCAACATCAAGGTTGACATATTAGAATATCATAAATCCCGGATAACAAAACACTATTATCTTTTCTTTCATGCACAAATACTCACTACAAACAAGTTCAAGTATTTCACTTGAATACATAACTACAGACATAATGCGAGAGTGAAGAAAACCAGATCAAGCATAATTAGCACTAGGAAACAAATTACAGAGGAATGCCACTACAGACATTCGAATGAATACAACAGGTTTAGTGCTAGTGGCAAATACAAGGGATTTTGGCAATATGACTGTTCAAGTCATACCTTCCCCTGGACATTGTACCCATGTCCTCAATAAGCAATCACACCCTCAAAAACAGGTATTGTGTAGGTTGTTACTATTTCCCTATCCATTGTGTTCCGGTCTCACTATTTAAGGGAAAATTAATCTTGGTCACACCAAATAAATCCTCCGCGTGGAAGCAAAGCAAAGGAACATATTTCCAACCAAGTATGGTGTATCTTCAATTCTCGCAAAAAGAATCCAATAAAAAGGAAGTTCCTTTTCCAGTAATTTAATTCCACTTCGTAATATTTTTTCCATACACGGCTTCACTGACAATCAAAAACCTAGAGACACCAAATAGGCATCAAACCCTAAAGGTGTTTTATCCTGACCCATAAGCAACAATGTCTGCCTTAAAAAATCAGATTAGATGAATATAATGACAAGCTATGAGGGTATATATCAGAGAGTATTTTCTAAAAAACAATTTGGCCCAGGCATGACCAATGACATGAGAGAATAGCCATGCTGGAAGGAGGCATGAACACACCTTATAAAGACTCAAAATCTCTGTTGTTAGTTTTGTAGCATCATACCATGCACGCCTGTTCACCACTTGAATAATTTCTGTTTGCAGTAAAGGACGAACCAGGTGTTTTTTTCCAAGAGAAGTGCACATAAGTATCCTAGCAAAGGCAGGAACCACTTCTCTAGACAAACTAACATTTAGCAATACCACCCCTTTAACTGTAACCTGAAAATGCACAAACATACACATAATGAGAAACATGGCAACCAACATTAGAATTTCAGACACTTGGAAAAATGTGCAAAATTAGAAAGTGCATTTTCACCATTGTCTAACAAATCAGATGAAATTCTAGAGTTTTAGTCTAACTTCAAAGAACTTGATACTAAATAATCAAAATTAACTACAAACTAGGCATCCAAGATATGCCATCATAACAGGAAGTGTATACAACATCAAATGCATTTTGTGCAATAGTTAAATCTTGGAAACCACAGGGCAGTGCTTGCTAAAATTATCCACAAGTTCCCCTTCTTTGGAAAAATAAATCCTAAAAATTCTACAACTTCAACTAATCAAGAGCATGTTCTGGTACAAGAAAAGCTCCAAAGTCCTCTCTCACAAAAAACTCCACAGTAGAGAAAGTGGTAACATCCTTCAAGCAACCACACTAGTATCCCGATTAACCTCTTAACTCATCACCATCTCAACCACAAAACCCAATGAATGACAGGAGCATGCATAACATTCCTCAAGTTACTTGCTATTCAACTCTCTTCCAATATGGTTTAGTAGAGAGATATGCAGCATCACATTATTTAACTGTTGAAGAACTTACATTGAAAGAAGTCATTGATTCTTGGACTCTTTGAGTGGCTTTTAAAGCAAGCAAGCCTCCATCATCATGACCAACAAGCACCACCGAAGAAAACCCCATCTCAGAACAGAAAGAAAGAAGCAGGTCAACCTGAAAACACCAGAGCAGACTTAAGCTTCAAAGCAATAGTTAAGTCTCCATACAGATCAGGTAAAGATGAAAAGACAGATACAACACCATATAACATGTCAAATGTATGTGAAAATGCTTATTAGAAGCAAACTGCATAAATCTACTTGACAAAACAATGAATTGAAAGCTGTAAATGACGAGAGTATAAATAGCTAAATGGATAATTCTGCAACAGAAAAAGATTTCAGTTGCACGGGTGCATCTCCTTCCTTTTAATTTTCTTAAGATTGCAAGAAAAGGTATCTAACAGTTCTTTCAATCCAAAATGTTTATGGAACTCTGACTTCATTCTCTGTCAACTAACATCTTGACGTACCTGAGTTTCAAGCTTGTATGGATTGGGCAGTTCTTTATCCTCCCAATCCTTGCGACGTAGACGAGAAGTTAACCCCCAACCAGGTCGATCAAAAGCAGCAACTGCACAGCCAACTTGCCGAGATAGCACTCCCATCACATGCCTCCATGAGAAAACTCCACCTCCAAACCCATGAACTAGAACAATACCTAAATGGCCATTTTCCTCCATATCTAGCTTGGGAATCACAGAGTTCAATTCACACATTCCATCCTCCTGAACAGCATCATCTAGGTTCAGAACAGGAATTTCTTCAGATAGAGCAGAAGTTGGAGAACCATCCAATAATGGAGCATACAGTGAAGAGCTGTAAAATTGATTGCTATAACTCCTACATAGATGATGCTGAGTTTTTGCCACCGCACTAAATGGCTGCCTTTCAAGTCGTAACCTCCCCACCACTAGCTTAGGTGAGCTACCGCAAGAACTAGATTCAAGGACAGTGGTTGAAGATAAGTACCGAGGGGGTGCACCGGGAAAGCAGAGCTTGTAATGGACAGTAAGTCCCAGGCATGTAGTGAACAGGCTGTCAATGTCAGCAAGTAATCTGACTGGGAGTTGCCCTTCATCACGAGTTGTTCCAAAAGGCCTTCGCTTCATTTCATTGTCACTTCTTGGGGTTCTACCCGCTGTGGGAGTTGGAGATCTTGGAACCTTTTGATAGCCCGAGAAAACACTTTTACATGAAAGCACCTGGTAATTTAATTTAAACAGAAAAAAGAGCATTAAACTTCTAGATATTGTTGAAAATAACAAGAACAAACTTATAGATATTATTGAAAATAGCAAGAACAAATATATGAAACTAACAGTAACAAATTTGTTAACTGGAAACAGAAAATCCAACAATGTTCACTATCCTTTAAGAATATAGAGGTTCATGAAATGCTTGATTCAAAACAACCCAAAAAAGGATAAGATATTACAAAACAAATGAGAAAAGGAAAAACATTGGCATGCAAACATACAGCTTCGGGGTCAACTCGGTGAAACATAAGCTTTCTCCTTGCTCTAGAGCTAGTTCTATAAGCAACCACAGAGTGTCCAAGCGCAAAGACAACAGACGAAAGAAACAAGACAGGCATCCCCCATGACTTCTTCAGATGAAGCTTCTGTCTTGAAATTGAGGAAATTGAAGCTTCAGCCTCAATTTGAGAATTGACAGTGAAAACACATGTCTTGATTAAAAGAAGCATAACTGAAACTACAGAACATAGTGTCACAGTTCCAAGGTAAGGTCCATGTGATAGTGCTGGTGCATCACACATTGAATAAACACCTGCAATCATCATCGACGCCATCATCAAATAACTCATAAATAAAACACAAATTCCATATAACTAATCAGCTAATAATTTTTTTTAAAGCACATAATTAAAATTTCAAGATAAATAAAATTTATGAAAAATACTTACAGATGATGAGGAAAGATCTGATAAGAGAAATGATAGGGATATCGGTGAAAGAGCTTTTCAAAGAGTATCTACGCAAATGGCTTTTGAATCCATAACATGTCAAGCACGTGAAACTCGACACCAAAAAGAAAGCAACCACCACGTCGCCAATAGCCACAAGCACCGGAATCGATGATGCCAACAGCGACGCCACCATCGCCACCATAAAAATCACCGTCCTTACACACCTCCTCGCCTTCTCCACCACCACCCCCCAGCATCCTCTCGCCGCCGGCGCCATAACCTTCCTCTTCTCTCCAAGAGCAACTAATAACTGTAATTAATCAATAAACTAGGTGATTCTCTATATTCGACGTAAAATATTGCACTTGAAACCATAGCCGAGTCAAGGAAATAAGGATGATAACTCTGGTCAGCCGGCGGTTCAATGGCCATTCCTTGGACGATCCGTGTCGCCGGAGAATGGTGATTTCAAATGAAACGGCCAATAGAAACGCCCTTTAGTCAATAATTATGGCTAGGGTTTCAAAGGCATCGAGTGGGAGAGAGAGAGAGCGCAGCGCTTGTCCTTCTTCGGTTTCAAATGTTGTGCTGTTTCTCTCTCTTTCTGGGATTTGGTTTTGAATTCTCTTTTTATCAGGATTTTTCTCTCTCCTCTGTTTTTTGTTTTTTCAATAGCTGAATTAAATAATTAATTTAAATAAAGTAGTAATAATTATTAGGAATATTAGCAAAAGGGTAAAAGAAAATTTTATCTGTCTGACAGACATCCGACTTGATTCCAGTCTGGTGCACGTCTGGCACTGCCCACTTTCCTTTCAGTGTTGTCTTGTGGGGACTCGCCTACCCCTGGTTTTTTCTTTTTTCTTTTTTTTTTTCTTTTTTTTTTTCCCTTCCTTTCATTTCTTTTATCTTTTGGTGCGAAAAACTCTCACCTTTTCCCCTGTCTTTTGTATGAGAGTACTTGCAGGCTTTCAAATTTCCAATACAAAATAAACGGGAGTTGTGGGTTTTTTTAAAGTATTTTTTATTTAAAAATATATTAAAATAAAATATTTTTATATTTTAAAAATTTATTTTTTATATTAGTATATTAAAAATTTTTGAAAATATAAAAAAATATTAATTTAAAGTAAAAAAAGATAAAATTTTATTTATCTTTTTTCAAAAATATTTTTAAAACATAAAAATAAATAGTGACAGTGTTATCATAAATGCATTCTGGATACCATGGTTTTTTAATTAAAAATTTGAGAGATGTTGTTTATATTTAATAAATTATATTAATTGATTAATAAATAAAAACTAGTAATGTTAAGTAGAAAACTAACATTTCATGTAAAAGAAAAGGATTGCTTAATATTCATATTTTATATGGCCGTATAATTTTTTTCTTTTTAATAAAATAAAAGGTAAAAACTAATTGGTGCCAAGAATAAAAAAATGCTAGATGTTTGGTGATTTCCCCCCGATCATATAGAAAATCCCATTGAAGCGACTAATACTATTTATTTTGTTTGTATATTTAGTCGCATAAATTACATAGTATTATAAATAGTTATCTTGGTGTTTACCCATATGCTAGGAGAGTTGATAAATAAATACATAAATTGATTTAAGATCTAATTATCAATATTTTGACCTAAAAAAAATAATATTTCTTGATAAAATTGATTAATTAAAATCAAATTTTATTCCTTAAAAACCATGCATACACCTTTTGATTCATTCAGTTCATCAAAAATCATGAAAAAAAATCAATAACTAGATCCCATTTAATGACAATAAAAGGGGTTTTATCTTTATTTTTCTAGAAAAATGGTTTTTTTACCTGTTTACTTGTAAATATATAAAAAAATTATATTTCAAGCAAATATTTAACATTGACTATTTTTTTTATCTTATATATTTTTTATTCATTTTATCTTAGATTCTTTTTCCTCAAATCTTTTAATATGTTTTGTATTGTAATGTACATGTACCGATAAATTTGAAAATTAATATTCATTGGAATCAAAATCAAATTAAAATATATATTATGCATTTAAATAACATAATTTGATTAAATACCTTGCCCCAAGTCATCTGTCTAGGGTTGGATTGAGATATTTTTTAAAAATATCTTGAAAAATATCACTTTAATAAAATATATTATAAAACATTTTTTATAAATTGAGTTTCTATTCTAATTCAAGATAACTTTGTAATTGATGTAGGAATTGTGTCTATATATATATATTGTCCATGCCAATGAGATGCTTATTGTTAAAACTTAAAAATTTTACTTAGAAAATCCCAAGCTCAAATTTAAAGATGTAATTTGGATGTCATTTGTAAAAGAGAGCTATTCATATTATATAATAAAAAGGTTTGCTGGAGGCTAAAGATTCATATCATGTTAAAGATATTTTTCATCCTTTCATCTCTTTTGCAATTTACTTTTTTTTAATGAGTATGATAGAAAACTTCAATCAAACTTATTGGAATGAAAAATTTTGTAATTACAATTAAGAAAACTTCTCATTGTGTATTGATATTGGTGATGTTTATGCTTATATTGATCAAGCCTTTATTTTTTTTTAATCAATAAAAAAAGAAAACACTAGATTTAATAACAGATCTTTTATGTAAAAACTAGTTGATGCAGCTCTCATGTTCACTCAAAATTAGTGGTGTTTGTTTATGATTTGTTGTTTCTTATATTAAAGAAAAGACATTTTCATCTAAATAAATTAATAAATTATTTTAAGGACTAATGGAATCATATATGAGAAAAAATTTGAATAATGTATTAAAAACCAAATATATTTGATTATATTTGGACACCTCACATAAACAAAAACATTATACTATTTAAGAAAAAAAATAGACACATATTCAAGACTTTTTATTTTTGAAATAGAGACATTTTATTATTTTGATTTATTGAAAACGAGACTTTTCATTTTTTTTTATATTTGTTAAAGAAAAAAAATCATGGAATAAGCTATCAAATATTATGATTAGTAATTGGTTATATATTTCCTATTCTTGTATATGTCTCTATATAATTATAGGTTATAAAGTAGCATGGTCTACATTTAAAAATGTAATCTCATCATTATGAATGTATAAAGAAATAACTCTTCGTAATTTATTTTTCTTTATATGGTACAAAAGATTTCACAACTCTAGCCAAAGGAGTCATGAGTGATAATGAAGAAAAAAAGTCAACCATATCATATATGACTTCAAAGTATACATTATAAAATCCCAATCATCCACTCTCTCCATCATCCAAACAATCCTAATGCAATTGTTATACAAAAACCTTTGTTGGAAGACAACTACTATATGTAGGGTTAATATATAAGCATGGCCTTGATGGTCAATACCAAAATTAGCTTTGTTGATGGATCAGTTGAGAAGATAATTATAGACAAACCGAAAGAACTGCAACAATGACATCATTATAACAACTTAGTCAAAACATGGCTACTAGGATCAATGTCAAAGAAAAATTTCAGGAAATGCTATAACCTATAAAAACATGAGACAGAATGTGGTTTGAATTACAAGAAATATTTTTTTAAGTTAATACTATCTAACTCTTCCATAGAAAGAATGAAATCTATGATTGTGTGTAAGGTAACATAAAAAACTCTAAAGTAAAGCCTTGTTCTTCACTTAAAATGGCGAGAAAAATGTTTGAAAATCCTTACCAACAACAGCATCCCTATAATCTTATCCAAATCCACAATATCCTTAATTACCTACCTCACCTCTATTATCATCTCCTAAACCACCACCATCACCTTGTCGTTTTACATAATTCACCAAGACCCCCATATTTTTATAAGATTTTCCTATCAATATATTGTTTTGCTTTAAGATCGTCCCAACAACACATGGAACTCATAAAAAAAACTTATTAACTACAAATGGGTCTATAAAATTAAGCTTCATATTGATGGCATCATTAATAGGTACAAGGTTTGATTGGTAGCAAAATGTTATAGTCAAATTGTAGGTGTTGATTATTAAAAAAACATTTGCTCTGCTAGCCAAGTTAAGCTTCCTAGAATTCCTACAATTCGATATGGCATTTGCACCAACTCGATGTTAATAATGCATTCTTGAATTATGATCTTTTTAAAGATGTTTAAATGTTTATACCTTCTGATTTCACATGAAAGGGAAAGAATCGAGTAAGCAAGTTGCACAAATTTGATTATGGTCTGAAATAGGCTTCACAACAATGGTTTATCAAGTTGTCAGGCGCTCTTAAATGTTTCATCAATCATGTTGATGATGTAATACTAGTAGGAAAAAAGTTAGAAGACATTAAAGGCACTAAGCAATCTCTTTCAAATCATTTCAATCTCAAATATTTGTTAGGTATAGAGATTATGTGATCAAAACAAGGAATCACTTTATATCAAATAAAATATGCATGGGAAATTTTAAAAGATGATTTTCTAGATGCAAAACCTTCACGGTTCTCTATCGAGCATAACTTGTCACTCATATGAACAAGTAAGGAGCTACTGATTGATCCATCCCTCTACTGGCAACTTATGAGCTGATTGATTTGACTTACTATAACAAGACTTGATTGGTTTATGTTGTTCATGTGCTGAGTTATTTCATGGACAAACCTAGACAACCACATCTCAAAATCGCACACAAAGTCTTGAGGTACATTAAGCAAACACTTGGACAAGGGATTTTCTTACCATCTACAATTTCATTGGAGCTGTGAGCATTTTGTGATGCTTAATGTGCCTAATGCAAATATACAAGAAGATCAATAGCTAACTATTGTATTTTACTCGATTAAGCACCAATTTCTCACAAGACAAAGAAACAAAGCATTTTGTCTCGTTCAAGTGAAGAGCTCGGAAATCAATCTATGGCCACTACTTGTAATAAGATTACTTGATTGAAAAACATATTGACAAAATTGATAGTTAATCACAAACAACAAATTACATTGTTTTGTGATAATAAAAAAGAAGTAGTGCGAGTAATTTACATTCAAACTACAAATTAGTTAGTTGAATTATTCACCAAGCTATTAAGTTTGACATAATTTTAAATACTACTCAGCAAATCATGTGTCATTAATGTACACTCCAACTTGAGAGGGAATATAAAAAGAAAGAATCCGCATAATAATATATCAGGTATTGTAATTGGTTATTTGTTTTTTATATATTCTTATGCATGCCTCTACACAATTATAGGTAGTAAAATAGCATGATTTGTGTGTAAATTAAGACATAATATTATCATTGTGAATGTATCCTGAGATATATAATTCTTCATCAACTACATTTCCTAAAAATCAAACCCTACCTTGCATAAATCCATATCCATGCAACAATTAAGACTTGCCATGTCAAATTAATCCACACCCACGAGTTCATTCAGATCTTCTGTATTAATTAAAGAAAATGGAAAATTAAATCCTCTTGGAATCGTAAATTTGAAACGTGGTTTCATCATTTGTCGGAGACCATTTCTTCCTCTGAGAATGGTTTCCTTTCTTGGCTCATGTCAGCAAAATTAAAGAGGCATTCAAAATCATTACCATAGCCCTTTTCTCGTGTACAATGTTGCTGGATGGTTGTCTTCTATGGTAGAAGTCAACATCTCAATGGCTCTTTTCTGGCAACCATTCATTGAAAAAATTAAATTAAATGTTCCCAACATTGTTCCCGCAAATGATTGATACATTACCACAAAAAATCTAAATATAAAATTTATATTAAAAAAAATTGAATTAAATAAAAACAAATAATATAGAATCATGAAAAGGAAAAGGTAACTAGAAAACCGTTTTAGAGTGTGTTTGGAAGTTTGACAATGGTTATTTTTCGTTTCAAAACACATTAAAATGATAATTTTTTTTTGTTTTTTTAAAATTATTTTGAATATTTATACATCAAAATGATATAAAATAAAATATTAATTTAAAGAAAAAATAATTTTTTTTTAAAACCTCTTCCAAAACACAATGCCAAACATAATTTAGTAGAATAATATTGGGTTGTTACCAATATTTAATAACTTTTTTATAATCTATGTGGAAAGTTAATTAAAACATGAGTCTCTTTTAGAAACCGTGTATTTATATATACATTTAGGGGGGAAGAATAGGACCAATAGGTAATACTTTTTGATGAAACAATTAATTTTTTTCTTAATTATGAAATGTCTTTTAAATTTACATTTAAGGTTAACTAGTTATTGTTTGAATTGATGTCGTAACATTTCACAACCGTTTTGACTAAGGATTTTCATTATTTTTAAAAATATTTCTTTTCTTTTTTTATTTGGATATTTCTTGGAGTTACCTTGTGTATCATTGAAGATTAATTTTTATTATTATTATTATTAATTATAAAGGCAGACTTGCCATTGGTTTAGCGCATTCAAAATAATTTAATAATCATTTATCTTAACTCTGCCTGGTATTTCATTTTTCTAAGTCAACAAAGACAAACATGTGTCAAGAAAATGCTATTTAGATCTAGACTTCGGTAGTAGATTTAGTTGGTTTTTGGAATTGCTGTAATAGTTATTTGTTAAATTGTATTTTTACTTTAAAATATATTAAAATAATATTTTTTTTATTTTTTAAAATTTATTTTTAATATCAGTACATCATAAAAAAAAAATTAAACAAAATAAATATTTATAAAATTTTAAAAATATTTTTTAAATATAAAACAAACATAACTTTATTGAGTTTACTTTAAAAAAAAAAAAAACTCCGTGTAAAAATACCATTTCACTCCAAATCCATCCTGGGGAGTTGTGTCAGGTCTAGCAGTTTTTCTTTTTTTAACATTTAAGTGTAATTAATAATGATTGGCAATAAAATTAATGAAGGGAATTGAAAGAGCAAGAACTCCCGTAAGAGAGAAGGTGGTCATTAATGGAGAGGATCGCTGTCGGGACTAAAAAATAAAGACACCAATCCCCCGCTGACCCAGGTTCACGTCAAGATTACCACCACCGTCGAACCAAAGGGGGCCATGTGGGTCCTGACCTGTTTTGTTGGGCTCGTGCTAGGTGGAGCTTCGTTGTTTGTGGGGCACCAACGTTCCCATTTTATTAACCCAAAACGGATCACAAGAACCACACCGTTAGTACTGTTCCAACCGCCTAGGAATATTTCTTTTTTCTTTTTTTGGACAAACAGCCTAGGTATCTTTACAGTACTATAATTCATTTATACTTGTTTCCTTTACAATTTGATTCTTTTCATTTTTCAACTATCCAGCTTTCGTGGGTTATAATGAGAAATGGGATAAATTACGAGCATCTTTGTTCGTGGAATATTATTTCCTCTATTTTCTAATATGAAAAAACAAATGTTATAAAATAAGTTAACAAATAATATTTTACAATCAATCATAAGTAATACCGAATTGAAGGATAATGTTTTATTTCCTATAATATTCACTATCACCAAAGTTAACCTCAACAATCACCGCTGGCAACAACACCGATTTTCAATATTATCACTATATATCAACCTTATATCATATATCAATGTTATTATAACCATTATTTTATTACCAATATAATTATAATATTATTATTATTTCATCATAATCTCACTGATTTTCAATATTATCACCACCATTATTTTATTAACAAAATATCTATCATTCAATTTAAAATCATCATTTTATCAAATTGTTACCATTATCACTACCACAACAACCATCATCCTATGACAATCATTGTCAATATCTTCATGACAACAATAACTATAATAATTATTTTTATTATTTTTATCATCTACATAACAACTTTTATTTTTTATTTTATTATCATCATTTAAAATTCAACATTTCCACCATTACTGTCTTATTATTAAAGTATCTACCATTGCAATTTACAATCATCATTTTATCACTTTGCTACCATCGTCACTGCCATAACAACCAATATCTTACAACCATCATCCTTAACACGATCATAACAACTATCATATCACTTTGTTACCATCGTCACTATCACAATAACCAATATTTTACAACCATCATTCTTATCACGATCATAACCATTACCACAACTATAATCATCATCTTTACTATTTTTGTCACCAACAACATAAATTTATAATTTTTATTATATTGTTATCATTATTTAAAAATCACTAATGAAAAATAATTTATTATACAAGAAAATATTTTCTTTATGAAATAAAAACAATAAAAAATAATTCATTTTTTAGAAGAATGCTTTTAACATAATTTTTTCTTAGATATTTTTTGTTGCAAAACAAATAGATCCTAATGCTTAGATTTATTTTAATAAGATTTGTAAATCATTTTCAAATGATAAAACTATGGTTTTTCTGATTTTTCTGAAAATGAGCAAAAATAATTTAAAATCAAGCGATCTAACATATGTTCAAACCATAATTTTCATAACAACTTATGATGAACACAAACTAATTTTAATAAACGTAGTTTATATATATTACAATCCTCGTTAATCATTTTATATGTCAAAGCACACTAATAAAATTTAACTAAATATTATTTATCTTTACAAGCACAACACAATGATTAATCAACAGATCCTAATGCTTAGATTTTATTTTAATAAAATGGTTCAAGATCAAAATAACTTATAGAGGAAGTGCATAAATTATGAAAAGCCCACTATTACAAGTACCAATTAAAATCCAAGATTATGTACATCATGTCTTTATGTTTTTAAAATTCATATGTTTTTGGATTAAAGTAGTATTTGATTAATATATATATATGTGCTTTGCAATGGTATCCCTTGCTTAACCAAAAACATAATTGCTTATTATGGAATCTTTTTTAAAAAAATTCAAATGATAATTGTTTTCATTATTTTTTTTCTATTATACATACCAAATATGCTAGTATTTAATGTATCTCGATTTCAACTAATTTTTTTCAAATCATTGATTTTATTGAAATATATGTATTATCATTCTATTTTTTTTTTAGATTTTTAAAATTAACAATTACTCTCACAAAAAAACACGAATATATTTTTTACTATATTTACAAGTTATGAATTATTTAATATAAATTAAATATATTTATTAATATATTTTTGGTACATTACAGTCATTATTAATCATTTTATATCTCAAAGCACATTAATAAAATTTAACGCCATTATTGTCCTGCAACTATTCGAGATGTGATTTCCACGATACATGGATCTTGTTCTTAACTCCTTTTCTTCCTTTCCTCCTTAATTACCATGACAGTAAAAAAGGAAATTAAGCTTTTTTACTAGCAGAGTAGGAGACAAAAGGGTGACCAAAAATATGAAAATGGGACATAAAGGCAACTGCAAAAGGTCGACATGTATCGTATGTGGACTCACTCTGTCCTTTCTGCCTCAGAAGATGACGTTGCATGGGCCCTGGCCATGTCTTGCTTTCCCTCCTTCTTCTGTTTTTTTCCTCTCATATTATCATAAATATCCATGGAATAATATTATTTGAGAAAGATTTTGTTAGATAATATATTTTTATCTTATTATACTTTAAAAACATAATATTTACTAAGATTTTGTTTGTTTTTGTATTTAAAAGATATATTTTTTTAAAATTTAAAATATTTTTATTTTTTTATTTCAAATTAATATTTTTTTGATATTTTTATACATTAATATCAAAAATAATTTTTAAAAAATAAAAAATATTATTTTGATATATTTATGAGTGAAAAGTAACTATATTATCAAATAAACTCTAAATAGTAGCTGAGCTTATGATAATAGATAATTCTAAGTAGTCAATTTACAATAACCAAATATATTATTTAACTGAATATTTTTAAAACAATATTATTCCACCAATTTCTTACTTTTATATGCTATTCGCTAAATTTATCCCCTTTTTTCTGGTAAAAAAATTGAAGTTACCGGTAGGTCCCAATGATTAACAGTGCACCTTTCTTCCTTTCTTTCTTTATTCGAATTCTTATAAATAAGCTACTCTCTTATTTCTTTAACAATTCAAATATTTCAGAACATTATAATATGAGAACGAAATGATATAAAAAGAGGTTTTAATTTTGAATAATGGACAACAAAATAAAAATCTAGCTAAATTTTATAACGAGCTTAATATAGTCATTTTGTATCAGGCATTTAGATTGATGCATTGATAATAAATTCTTTATTTCCATAAATTCAAAATAATAATATAAAAAATCAAATATACTTATTATCTAATCTCATATCTCAATGAACATTATCATGAGCGGTTCTTTGAAATTGTAGCATATCATACCTTTTAAAATAATTTTTTATTTAAAAATATATTAAATTTTTTTATTTTCGACATTATAAATCAAAACCATAAAAATATATTAAAAATATCAATTTAATATTTATTTAAAACCAAGAACACTTTTGAAAGTTTCTAAAAGCACCCCCTACACATGCTTCGCCTAAGGAGGGAGAGCGTTGTCGAGACTATTCTAATTACATCATTGAAGGCTGTTTTTCAAACACTTTACGAGGTCTCATGTGCCATCTAAATGTGACGATATATTTGATATGCTGGTATGTCTAATGCACGTGTTAGTTTTAAAATTATATTTTATATTTATTAAAATACTAAATTGCTCCTCAACTAACTTTATTAGTACTAGAAAATCAATATAAAAATACAAAAGCCCTTGAACCTTAATTTAATAAATCTTGATTTTAAAGGTAATTTAGTTATTTTATTTTTCTTTTCTTTTTAATATTTGAAAAGTGTTTTCCAGAATTAGGAGAAGAAAATCATTTTTCTTTGGAAAGACTTGGGGTTTTTCTTTTACTTCAAATTATTTTTTATTGATAAAATTTTTTAAAATTAAATAAAAAAAATAAAAAAAAAGTTTTGAATAAAGCATTTTCCACCAAACAAACAGCAAAATTACATTATTTTCCTAACGGATTTGTTCTGCAGCTTAATAATTGATGCTTTGATTCCTAAGATGTATTATTTCTCTTTTTGACATTCAAGCCATGTCAAAGTCACAATTATAGTGGGAATTATACTCTTAATAATGCTTAAGGTGACTAAAGTCAAGTCACGCTATATCATTGCCAGTGCTAAATATATATATATATTATAAAAACAATAGATTATAATTGCAGCAACTTTATAACTGCATAACACACACATGTATAGCTAGTGGAATCCTTCGTATATTTATGAAGTGTCCCACCGCTCCTTACTTGAAGGGATACCGTGACCTAATGTCCTCTAGGAGTGAGCTGTCCACAATTAATTTATTAATCAACTTTATTTTGGATAATTTTTTTAATGGTTTTCAAGTTAAGGGCATACTAGACATTGAACATGGAGAGAGAGAGAGGGTTGCTTAAACCTTTGGGCATGTGATGATGTGAGAGAAAATTGATGAAAATGATGGTCGATCAATCCTCAAAGTTGCTGCAAAACAGAACATTGTGTACCATTCCTCACTAATAGCTTTATTTGAAGTTTGTGTACCTTTCTTCCAGCCTTTTGTAGCAGCTTTCAACAGAACAGGGGAAAAAATTTGAGATATTAAATTAATTATTAATTATTAAGTCTATTTTGAATTGGCTCCCCTTTAATTCTCAAATTACATATTTATAGCTTAAGTTGACTAACACTAGTTTATATATATATATTTTTTATTCTATATTCTCTGTGGATAAATAATTTTTTCCTGGGTATCATATTTTTTTTTTTCATTTGCTATTTAGTGCTTAACTCAGATTATTAAATTTGTTTATAACACCTAAACAATTTAGGAGGAAAAACAAAATCTGGCCCGTTGCATAGCAAGGCCCCCACCTGGTTACTTTGCTATTTATGCAGACGATTTTTTTTTTAGTTTAACGTGAGTGTCTGGACCAGTTTATGCGCACCTCGACTAATCCCACGAGCCCTGAAGTTAACGATCATATAAGCCTTCAGTGGCCATCATACGAGCAATTTAGAGCTCGAACCTGAGACCACAGAGGAAACAAACCTCTTGGTCCCAAGCTCTTACCACTGGGCCACCACCTAGATGATTAAATGATTTTACAAGTATAGCTAAGCACCTTGTTTCTATAGAACAACTAATTTAATATATGGTCCCCTGGCGAGGCTCTCCACCTAACAACCCTGACAAGAACATTTATATAAGCTTCGCTATCTTTTTTTTGGAGTTTTCTCTTTGAACTAACCGTGCAAAGAACAATATTTGTACTATATGAACCGAAAGCGAACCTTTTTACAGTATGAGACATTATTAATATACTATAAATTTGAGATGTGTGTTTATAGTTTTTGAGTTTTATTTTTGCATCTGGGTCATGGATGTTTGTGTTATGGTGCACATATCATCTTCAATAGATGATATGTGAAAGATTTATGCGATTTAGATGATAGTAAATTGGTGATCCGCACTGTATTGGATGACCAAACTTTTCCCAACATAAAAAAAAAATATATATTTAGACAATGAAAATATTTTTAAAAAAGCAAAAAAAATCTGAAACTCACAAGTTATTGACTTGACTAGATTTAATAAGCTCAATTAATTTAATAATATGATTAAAAAAATTAATAATAATAAACAAACTAAACAAAACAAAATAACTGACAATGAGCAACTAAAAAAAATAAATGCTTACCAATATCACAAAAAGATATCCTCTCAATATTATTAAAAGGTCTCAATGATTTTATTTGATAATAAAACAAAAATTAAATGAGAACGTGATAACTTTATATAAAGTAAAATGAAAAAAAAAATAAAGGTCAATTGTCAATAAATCAAATGTCGAATGATGAAAGTGAAAACAAAAACAAATTAAAAAAAAAAGGACCAAGAACCCGACTTAGTCCACTTGAGTAGTCAAATCCACGACTTGGTCGTGAAACTGAGATAAGCTCGTAGAAAATAAATTGATTAAAACTACGAAGCTCAACTATTAAACAATCCAATGTTGAAGGGTAAAACTGAAAAAAAATAATTTTAAAAAAGCAACGAAAAAAGATACAAGTCAATTCGGGTTAACATGTTGAAGGGTAAAACTGAAAAAAATAATTTTAAAAAAGCAACGAAAAAAAATCCAAGTTAATTTGGGTTAACATGTCATGTTTGTGACCCATGATATAAGATTGGGATAACCCATTGAAAGAAAAGTGAAAAACATCATGAAGCTCAATCCTAAAGTAGTCAATTGTTGAAGAATGAAATTAAAAAAAAACCTAAAAAATATGAGTTAGCTTGGGTTAATCTTCAAAACTCATGACTCGGATCATAAGCTCGACACTATTTCATAGAAGGCAAACTTGAAAAAACCAATTCAATAAAAAAATAATCCAAAACCAAACAAATAGTAATCAAAAGAACGACGATCGAATTTGACTTAAAAATAAATTGAAACTAAATACCAAGGGATGAGATTGAAAAAAATAACAATTAAGAAAAGGATAAAAAAACAAATGAGAATAAAACGAACGAGAACCAAATTTGATATAAAAATTGAATGAAATCAAATGCCGAGGGATGAGATCGAAAAAAAAAATCAATAAAAAAAGATTCAAAACAAAAAAAATATCAATTATAATAATGGTGACTTAACTTACTACAAAAATAAAATGAAAGGACACCTTTTAATTTTAGCAAGCCAACAAGAATCTCAAGGAGAATAGACAACAAAGGGAGGAGAAGAAAAATAGGTCATTGGAGCTCCACCGTCACGCCTCCATCAACACGCATCTTACAACAAAAGCATGATGAGCCGCTTCCAACTCCACTACAAAAAAGTGATGTTTGATCATCAAGTGACTCCTCACACGTTACCTAAACACGAGGGGAGTCTCTCACATATGCTAGCCCATTTGCTTTGCTCATTTACCGAATCTCTATATTTGTTTTAGTTTTAATTTTAATCTCTTAATACTTAATTATTTTAAATTAGTTGAATTTTACTTTTTTTGAAAAACCAAGCATCAACTTGTAAATTTTCATCGATATTGAAGGATTATCGTATAGAGAAAACTAAAACAAATTATCAAGTCAAATCTCAAGAGAAACCAATATAGAGGGATCAAATTAATTCTCGAATATTAATAAAAAACCAATCTGAGATTGTATTTTATTTTGAAAAATAAAAAATTAACCGAGCAAAGGAAGAAACATTCATTTGACACCTTAAAATACCTTCATAACATATTCAAGAGAAAACAAACTTTTAACACTCATGACATCTATATCAAAACAAGACTTAAAAATACCTTCCTAACTTGAACTAAATATATCAATTTACCAAAAACAATCAATAATAGGACTCAACATCGTAGCCCATTTCTTTTTGTAGCATTGACTAATCGAACCTAAAGCCCAAAGAGAAAAGGCGAGAAGTTGTCTTAATATATAAAATCTGATGATGCCAAGCTGTAAGATCCTTCAAGAAGTTGGTTTTATGTTGAAGTTTTATCATTGATTTAATTTTTGGAGAGAAAATCTGATTAATTCTATTTACAAAGGTGTTTTAAGTTTCAACTACAATATAAGAATAATAAAATTTTATATTTCAAATAAATGCATGTGTAAAAAACACAAAATGTTCTTTTATCGGATATATAATAAAACTATATGTATTTTGTACTCTTAGGAATGACGATTTGTCCTCATCAAATTGTATTCTCAAATCAACTTCAAGCAATCTTAATAATTATTGATCAAATTGATTAGATGGCATATGCCGTGGTTAGGTTAATTTCATCTTTCTTTCAATAAAATAAAGAAAAGAAAACCATAATTTGGCTCCAAAAGTATTACCCTATCATTAATTTCAACATTATAATGTTGATTTTATCAAAATTGATCTAAACATAATGGATAGGAGAAAATTTTACTATTTCGAGCTTTTTTATTTTTATATTTTAAAAATATTTTTTAAAACTAAAAAATCTTTTATTTTTTTCTTCAAATTAATTTTGTGGGTGTTTTCATATTATTTTGATATTCTGATGTTAAAAATAATTTTTTTTAAAATAAAAAAATTGAAAAAACAACCATAACCATAATACTAAACATGTTGTTCATGCGTCGATTGTCAAAGCATCAAATGAGCTTCAATTTCCTCTATAGAACAATTTTATCGTAAAACTATAATAAATTTGCTATACTTCACAAGAATCTGTAAAAAAGTAAAATTGTCCTTTAAGATAAATTAGGTTGGAAGCATTTAACAATCACGTTCGAATTTTGGATGGAATATTTTAGCTTACCACCAACAACGGATAGATTGAAGGGGTGGTGCTGTGTAACATCAATTACATCTTCCTACAAAATTAATAAAATCAAAAGATTAGGAACTTAATTAATAATGAAACAATATATTAGGGAGCTAAATTGAAGTTTCTCCTTGAAAAAAGATCGCCCCTTCAATGTAATGGCAAACAGGGACCATTGGATCTTGATCGTGGACTGCTAATCACAAGGCCCTGATCAACTTTGAATCCATTAGAAAGCTCTTCCTCCTGTTTTTCTGCGTGTCATCTTCCATCTGAAAAGAATAGCTGTGGCTGTAGACTGGGATTGTTGCCTTAATTCATGAAGTGAGAGCTGGGCCAATGTGCATAACTAGAGTGAAGTAACCGAAATACATGTAAAACGACAGGTAGTTGAACTGGGCATGAACTTTGAAGTGATACAAAGATTGTCCTCTAGTCTAGATGTTGTTGAAATGCTTTCGTCACTTGTTTGGTTTGGTTTTTTATAAGATATATTGTCGCCTTTGGATTGGTATGTGTTTGATTTTTTTAATGTATTGTATGTTTTTTTTTTTTTTAATTAATATTGATGTTCGGGTTAGCTTGCGTATAGTTCGACTGATTTCATAGGCCCTAAAATTAATAACTATATAAATTTTCAGTGGCCTTCAAATTTATGATTTAAACTAGTAAAAATATTATATCCTATTCTTTGTTAGATATATGTATGTTTTTATTGTTGCTCGAAAGTCACAAAAAACATTTGTTTTCCTTTCTAGCTCTTATAAAAATCAATGCATATAGCTAGGATGGAATAGATTTTAAATTGAATAAATTAAAAAAAAAATAAAATAATATTTGTCACATAACACATTTACAATTCAGGTGAATTGAACTTAGTGAATTCTTCTAAGAGAAAAGTGTGGATTATGGGAGTGTGTGACTTGGACTATTGTTTTGGCCGTGCAGATATATGTCTTTAATCTGCCACATTGGAATTTACAATCAAATGTGTTTTTGTTCTAATCACAGTGTAAGCCGCATACATAGGATATGCCGGTTTGTTTGAAGAGAATCTTTTTTATGATCAAACCCAATCATGTCGTGCATGAGCAAGCTCCGTAAAATTCAGTAGCCAGTAAAATAAGTGATGTAATAGAATACATATTGTATTTTTTTAGCTATTTTACCTATTTATACTTAGTTTTATTTATTTCATTTACTTAATGGAAATGTATCCATTTCCTCTGCATTGAACCGATTGATAGAATATAGTTCAAATATGTTTTATAATGAAAAGAATAAATGTCAATTGTTGTTTGAATCATAATTCTTTTTTTGTTTTTTTCCATGAAACTAACTTCTTTTTATAAGGGTCTTGATCTCTTCCACATTCATGCTTACTTACACCAGCAAAGAGACAACAATACGTCAGTAGGTGTTAATACAGGGTACTCTTATGGCTTGTTTAAACGATTCGATACCATTTGAATGGAAACATGGAAGATGATCTATAAGCCTTGCCGCAGGTTCTTGAAAATAGAAGGAAAGAAGATAAACATTAATTACAGACAAGCATCTTCAAAGTGGGATCTCAAAATGTGAGCACGGGCAGAAACATATATAAAAACGTAGGAAGCATGGCAAACATCAATGTTCAGGCAATTAACTTCTGACCAAGCAAGAAACGGCGCACTGCCAGAAATGGAAGTCCAAGAACAGGAAGAAGGATTGCTTGACGAACAAGAACAAATTCATCAAACCTGAAATATAACATAGGTTAAAAAATAACTTAATTGGCGATGGGAGTTTACACTGCAAATGACTACAGTAAGAAAACAGCTTAAACACTGCAATTTGATGCAATACCAAAGGAATAGTAAAGAAATAAGCACTTCCAGCGCTAATGCTTTCAAGGAACCTTGTTTTCCTAATAACAGAAGAATGATTGTTGGACTCCAGGCAGATAAAACAGCTACTGTTTTCATCGCCAAGTTCCAATCGCAATTTAACTCTATCTCTGTCAAACAAAAGACTAACCACAACTAAAAACAGTTGACCCAGCCCAATTACATAAACCATTCCTGGGACGTAACCTTCTGCAATTCCTTGAAGCAATGGAGCCAGACTCTGTATGTTACTTTCAGCCCCCCAAACGCACTTCTCTAAGCACATAACCTCAAATAGTTCCCATGGGAATGTACTTCCGAAGTCCCCCAAATATGCTGCTAGTGATGGTTCTGTGTTCAGCAGCCATGCCAATTATATTACAGATAGAATTGCCCCAATTTTAGCAATATACGTCCATAGTGGATCACCAGAACCTCCAGAACCTCCAGGAGACAAAAGAGAACTCAGATAGAGATTATTCACCCTTTGCATGGCAAGAAATATTATAAAGAGTGAAATTAACATGGTCCCGAGACCAATTCCCATCAGCTTCAGATTAAATTCAGTCCATTTGGAGTGAGCCAGCTCTGAAACATTTGACAGGAAACTAGAATAAGAATCAACTTCCTTGTAAGAGCAGGTAACAATGTGTGGCAGCTTTCATTTCTATACAATAGTAAGTTCTTAGTAGTGTGTGCCCAATTCTGCTCTGCCTGAACTTATACATCTGATATGTGGAGCAAGTCTTCAGATGAAAATCCAATGACAGATGAAGCTGAATAAACATCAACGTATCTTTTCACCAACAGAAGGGAAGTAATATCACGTTGGAAAAACAGGGATGGCGAATAAATGCAACATTGCCTTAAGAGAGTAATAGCCAAGGTGAAAAACAGGCAGCGGTGGTGGTTTGAATCTTGCCAGCCCGTCCCCTACAGGGAAAAGAAAAGCAATATATATGCATGCTTGAAAACAAAAAATGAAAACATCATGTTCATAGTTAATAAGAGTATGCTACCTCCACCCTAATTCACAAACACATGACAAATCGTTATCTATATCCTTCTCAAACTGGCACTACTAAAAAATATAGTAATTAGCAACTAATTATTCCATTGCAAATAATACTAAAATCCATTGCTAAAACAATTTAGCAACGAAATCAGCAACAACAAATATCAAATGCAGATTTATCGTTGATGATTTTTTAGCAACGGATTTATCCGTTGCTGATTTCACAGCAATGAAAATTCCGTTGCTTACCATCAGCAACGGATAATCCAATGCTAACAAACCAGTAATGGATTATCTGTTGTTGATTGATGAATTATTTACAATTAGCAATGGAGAATCTGTTGCTGACTATATTATTTTTATTAAATTATTTTTATTTATTTATCAAAATGACTTTTAATTTGTTTAATTATTTTTTTATGGATATGTTAAAAGTTGTAGAATATATATAACCAACATAAATTAATATTAAAAATAATTGTATCACTAATAAAAAATGGAATAAAAATAATATTTATATTATAAAAATTTAGTTAAATTTGCATTAATACAAATAAATCGAAATACAATAAAAAAAAACAACAAAAGATACAATCATAGTGCTGGTTGCGAAGATGAACCATAATATTGTGGATCGACACAAGATGAATCAGGATATAGTGATCGAGATGTAAGTTGATAAACTGGTTGAAATGTGGGACCCATAGGTGTCATTATCTGGGGAGCCATAGATGGCGGCATTGATGGGGTCAAAGGTGGTGGCATACCTTGGCCAATATTTGATGTCCCACCATGGTATCTAAGATTGTTCACAAGATATTCTTTCATGGAATCCATTTGCTGTTTCATTTCAAGAATAAAATCATCTTTTTTTTTTTTTTTTTTTTTATCTTCTTTTGCAATGCTCGATATGATGAACTGGGATATGATGACTCCACCGAGTAGGAATGTGATGATGAGCTTTTACTAACTATAGATTTTGGCGTTCGAGGTGCACCAGATACCCTACCCTTTGTAACTCCTCCTGAAGCCACACACCAAGCTGCTCTATGAAATGAATGATGATTTTCCCGATTAGTTCCATACTTTGAAATCATCTCCATTTTATAATTTCCCTACAAATAAAATACATGTAATAATAAATTCATTTGAATGTTAAATAATACTTAAGTTATATAAATAAATAATCAAATAAAAATACATAGGACCACTTTTTTAGACTTGTTATCGACAAAGCTACCAGACTGCTTAGTATTTTGATGCAAAGCTGAAAAGACATCATCCCATGAAGGTTCTTTTCCACCAACTTCCTCTTGCTTTCAAGATTAATAAATATTATAAAAGATAAATATAAAAATTTTAATTCATTATCTTAAGCATAAAAAAAAATAATCCTTACCATGTTAGCTCGATATGATGCAAATGGCATTGTTCCTCCAAAATGAGTGCTTATTTTGCCATTTATTTTGGTTAATTGATTCCTCCTAGCAAATTCAGACCTTCTTTGAAATTCAGGGGTGGACCAAACATCTTTGATCATTTGATTCTAGTTGTAAGATCCCACATCGGCGGGTGAGGGATGTGTTGCTGGCCTTATAAGTGGTGCTGGTTGCCAACTTGTTATACGCGTTTTGGGGCGTCAGGCTCAGAAGTGGGCTCGCGTCACCAGGAACAAAACCGTGAGGGCGGTAAGGCCCAAAGCGGATAATATATGGCAAGTTAGGCCGGGCCGTTACACTAGTTGTCATTGTTTATCAAAGCAGGACCTTTATCAAGACAATCTATAATATTTGTAGTGTTTTCTTTTGACATGGCTCTCTTGGGAGCTCGTGTCAATTGTTGATTCAAAGCTATCCTAGCCTTATCTTCCTAAAATTTTATGAACAATCGACTCATCTTTCTCAGGAAAGGAATATTTTTTCTACCAAATAATATATATACCAAGTAAAAAGAGTGCACAAAATTAAAGTATAGAAATGATTAATTATATTGTGTTATCTTGTTCAGAATTTGCAAGATGATGTAATAACTAAAGAAATTAAATGATATTAAAGAGTAAACAAGAAATAAGAACAAATTATAACACAAATCAGTCCCGCTATTCAGTTGATAATTTATGGTTACAAATAACAACGCAATTACCAGCAAACTTCTATAGCTATTCAGTTGATAATTTTCATAATGCTACATTAAAGTGATCGAAATTGAAAAGAATATGGCAATTAGTGTTGGTTCTTACCTTAAACTCTTTAAAGAGTTTATCCTTGCACATTAAATCTACTTTTTCTCAAGAGTGCCATGCTTCTTTAAAATTGGACCTTAAAATATCTCCGATTGCACGTCCACACGATGCGTTATTGAACCTGAAAATATATAATAACAAAATTTTATTAAACAAATAATTACACAATAATAAGTAATTTTTTTCATACATGAAAATATAACCTTAATAAGTTAGTTTTTAAAAGTTTCAACTTACTCTGTTGTTCCATACAAACAAAGCTCTTTTTTTTTTTTTTTTCCTTGTAATTGGATCTATTGGTGTGTCAAAACCCTTCCTTTTAACACTTCGATTATAATTGTATGGAGAAGATGTTGAACCGTGGTTTGATGGAACACCATCTTGACCCTTATCATATACACCTCTCTCATCACATACACCTCTCTCATTACTACCGTCTCACTCATCTTCATCTTTAATGTTCACATCATTACTATCACCATCATCACAATTAACTCTCTCATAACTCCTATATGAATTATGTCATCTATAAACAAGTTGGTTATCTCGAGAGAAACCTATTTGAGTTTGAAGCAAATCTTGAAAGTGAAAGCCCTCACAATATTGATATGCTTCAACCCTTCCATAATCATATTGAGGGGGATGTGTACTCCCCAAAGTAGGTATATAATACTTATTTGCATTTTGATACACAGGTTGATGAAATGTGGATCCTTTATTATTATGCCTTGATGGAGTTTGAAATGATTTGGATGAAGTGGACATGTCACTCCTTGAAGTGGACTTGTCACTCCTAGAATCTAATATAGATCCTCATCGAGGCATGCTAAAAATCAGAAAAAATATATACATTATCATATGAATATTTACAACATAACAATAAATTAACTCATAGTTAAAGTATTAAGAAAAAAAATTCATAGATATTTTCCCAAGAGTGCCTTAACTAGAATGAAAACAAACTGTTAAATCTTATTTTTTTTTCCAATTCAAATACATATCTTTCAATTACTGGTGATCAATTTTTTTAAACTAACTTTATCAAAAAAATCCCCAAGTCCAATTTTGAGATGTATTTTTGTAAGTGCAACTTCATTACAAATAATATCCAGTTTATGATGTTCAAAATCAATAAGGATTGTCCACTTAATAGCCATCACTTCCAAATATATTATACTTCAAATAAAGTAATTACTATAACAAATATATATATAAAACATCAAGACCTTAAACAATTTATTTGATTCACCAGGTTGAAAAAAAAAACTTACATAGTGTGGAGGAAATTATACATAATAGCAATGGTATTTTCACAAGATGTTAACAAAAAAAACTAATCCCATCATAGCAATGATATTTTCGTATTCTAATATTCCAATAATTTTGCTATACACATTTATCAGACACATTCCTGATTCCATCCATTGACATACCTAGTTATGAAGAACTTTATCCTCTAATACGAAAATAGTGTCAAAGTACTCCTTATCCTGTGATGGTAATTTGGAACTCAAAGTAGTCCTTGCAATAATAAAAATCAGCCATGAAGTTTAAATTGTCAAAAGGCAATTACCACAAACAATAATAATAATAAAAATCTGAATAATTAATTAAGCACAAATTAAAATTATGAGTATGCTTACCTTAATGTTTGTTTCTATAAATAAAAACATTGGGTACGAAGAACCCTTTCATTCATGCCCCAGCATCTATCAGCAAGAAGACGAATCATAAAATAAACTACAACATCAAAATCACAATTTAAAGATTGATACTTGAAAAGTTAGAAATGGTTTTAAAGGTCAATGAAAATGATATATGTAATGTGATTCATAACATACGCTTGAATAAAATAATAAAGAAATAACATTGAAAGCCTAAACTTGTCAAATACTATGATGAAATAATATGAAATCATCCATACATATAATAAAGATAATTCATTAAATATACTACGAAATATAATGAACTTGTGCTACTCATTATTATCATCACTCTTAACCATGTCATCATCATCACAGAAAACCATGTCGTCGTCGTCACCACCACCACCATCACCACAACAATCATCTTTATCCTCACCACCACCACCACCACCACCACCATCATCAACTTCTTCTTCTTCTTTCGTAACATTTTCATCTTCGTTTTCCTAATTTATATCAAGTTGAAGCAGTTCATGTTGATCGATTTCTTCATAATAAGATGATTCAACAAGTATATTTGGATCATCAAGTGTTTGAGTAGGAAGGACACGACATGGTTGAGAAATCTCATTTGATTGATCAATATCAAATGATCTCATATTGTTGGCATCTTCAATAAATTCACCCATGTCAACATTATAACGACTTCTAGCAGTTGTCTTCATAACCGTCCACCATTCAAAGGATTTATTACTAGGTGAATATGTATAGTAGACTTGTTGACATTGTTGTGCTAACACAAAATCTTCATTTCCATGTAGTCGAGATGTATGCTTGATTTTAACAAAACCATTTGAACGATGCACTCTAATCTCTCGTTTTGTATCATACCAATTATATTTAAACATAAATAACTTGTACTTACTCCCCAAGTATTTTAGCCGAACACCTTCTTTAAGCATTCCATAATAATCATGTTCATTATCATCATAACAACTTCCTTTCACACAAACTCCACTATTCATTGTCTTTTTAAACGACCATAACTTTGAGTATGAAATTTAAAATCATTCACATAATACCAATTATAACATTTCACTAAATTTAAAGGGCCCATAGAAAGTCCAAAGAGTTCATTTTCAATTCTGTTAGATTAATATTCCACCTAGCATAATAGTTAACTCCATAAGAAATAGTGATTTAAAAGAGATTAGTAATTTTTTTAAAGTAACTAATTGACATAAAATATAAATTAATTTTATTTAAATACTTGCATTATTTTTTAACCAATTTGAAAAGATCTCTTCGCATAATTTTTCAATTTCAACATCACTCGCATGTGGTTGTTGTGACTTTAGCTCTAAAATGTTAAAGTTACTAATAAATTATTATAAATTAAGTACAAAATAATATTTCATACTTACTTTAAATAAGGCTTCAGTTCTTGACAATTGAATATCACATAGTTATGCATAATTTGCACTTCAGCATTTGATAACTGTCTTCTATAAAATCTTTTGGATAATTTTTTCCTTAGATAGGAAAAAATAAAAAGACGTCCATCTAGACTTTTAAGGCCACCATCATCATTCCGTGGAACTCGATTCCAAATTGTTTGCATGTCATCACCAAAATAATGAGATGCAAAGTTGATAATTTCATCAATCAAGTATGCTTCATATATGGAACCCTCAACTTTAGCTTTATTGGTCACTTTCTTCTTCAAATAAAACATATATCTATATCATTTCTGTCAATAAGTTTATTTTTTAAAATAAAAAAGGAATAAAATTAATATAGTATGAAAACATACCGTTCAAATGCATACATCCATCGATATTGAACTAGTCTACCAACTTTTACCTCGTAAGGTAGATGTATCGTTAAGTGTTCCATGGAGTCAAAGAAAGATGGAGGAAAAATCCTTTCAAGTTTGCAAATCCTTTCAATTATATTCATTTGTATTAACTCCATGTATTGGGCATTTAAATTTGTTGTACAAATATCTTGAAAAAATACGGACAGTTCAGTTAATGCCTCCCACAATGTCCTAGGTAAGTAAGGTTGGAAAGTAGTTGGAAGAAGTATTTGAATGAAGACATGACAATCATGACTTTTCATACCCGAAACCTTACATTGTGCCTCTTTTACACATCATGAAATGCTTGAAGCATAACTATCGGGAAATGATAATTCCTTCATCCATGACAAAACTTCTTGTTGTTGTTTCTTGTCTAGACAATAAGTGCCTTTAGGTTTGTAAACCCGACCACTCATATCTTGCTGCAAATGTAAATTTGGTTTCTTACAATACAATTGAATATCCAACTTAGCCTTTAAATTGTCCTTACTTCTATTAGGACAATCCATTACTGTATAAAAAATATTCTTAAAGACATTTTTCTCAATATATATGACATCAAGATTATGATGAATTAAATTTGTATGCCAATATAAAAGCTCCCAGAAAATGCTCTTCTTCACCCAATTGTGTTTAACATTAAAGCCAGGAATTTTATCATTATATAATGAACTTCCATTATGTCCCTCAGTATACTTGGATACTTTGTTTAACATTTCCAAACTAGATGGACGAGGTAAAGGAGGGAGCCTTTCAATTACTCATTTCAAAAACTTATCATTGATGATTTTTTAGCAACGGATTTATTCGTTGCTGATTTCGCAACAATGAAAATTCAGTTGCTTACAACCAGCCACAGATAATCCAATGCTAACAAACCAGTAATGGATTATCCGTTGTTGATTGATGAATTATTTACAATCAACAATGGAGAATCCGTTGCTGACTATATTATTTTTATTAAATTAATTTTTTTATTTATCAAAATGACTTTTAATTTGTTTAATTAATTATTTATGGATATTTTATAAGTTGTAGAATATATATAACCAACATAAATTAATATTAAAAATAACTATATCACTAATAGAAAATGGAATAAAAATAATATTTATATTATAAAAATTTAGTTAAATTTGTATTAATACAAATAAGTTGAAATACAATAAAAAAAAAAAACAACAAAAGATACAATCATAGTGCTGGTTGCGGAGATGAACCATGATATTGTGGATCGACACAAGATGAATCAGGATATAGTGATTGAGGTGTAGGTTGATAAATTGGTTGAGATGTGGGATCCATAGGTGTCATTATCTGGGGAACCATAGGTGGCAGCATTGATGAGGTCAAAGGTGGTGGCATACCTTGGCCAATATTTGATGTCCCACCATGGTATCCAAGATTGTTCACAAGATATTCTTTTATGAAATCCATCTACCGTTTTATTTCAAGAATAAAATCATCCTTTTTCTTTATCTCCTTTTGCAATGCTCGATATGATAAACTGGGATATGATGACTCCACCGAGTAGGAAAGTGATGATGAGCTTTTACTAACTATAGATTTTGGCATTCGAGATGCACCATATACCTTACCCTTTGTAACTCCTCCTGAAGCCACACACCAGGCTGCTTCATGAAATGAAGGATGATTTTCCTGATTAGTTTCATACTTTGAAATCATCTCCATTTTATAATTTCCCTACAAATAAAATACATGTAATAATAAATTCATTTGAATGTTAAATAATACTTAAGTTATATAAATAAATAATCAAATAAAAATACATATGACCACTTTTTTAGATTTGTTGTCGGCGAAGCTACCAGACTGCTTAGTACTTTGATGCAAAACTGAAAATACATCATCCCATAGAGGTTCTTTTCCACCAGCTTCCTCTTGCTTTCAAGATTAATAAATATTATAAAAGATAAATATGAAAATTTAAATTCATTATCTTAAGCATAAAAAAAAATAATCCTTACCATGTTAGCTCGATATGATGCAAATGACATTGTTCCTCCATAATGAGTGCTTATTTTGCCATTTATTTTGGTTAATCGATTCCTCCTAGCAGATTTAGACCTTCTTTGAAATTTAGGGGTGGGCAAAACATCTTTGATCATTTGATTCTAGTCATCATTATTTATCCAAGCAGGACCTTTATCAAGGCAATCTATAACATTTGTAGTGTTTTCTTTTGACATGGCTCTCTTGGGAGCTCGTGTCAATTGTTGATTCAAAGCTATCCTAGCCTTGTCTTCCCAAATATTACAAACAATCGACTCATCTTTCTCAGGAAATGAATATTTTTTTCTACCAAATAATATATATATACCAAGTAAAAAGAGTGCACAAAATTAAAGTATAGAAATGATTAATCATATTGTGTTATCTTGTTCAGAATTTGCAAAATGATGTAATAACTAAAGAAATTAAATGATATTAAAGAGTAAACAAGAAATAAGAACAAATTATAACACAAATCAGTCCCTGCTATTTAGTTGATAATTTATGGTTACAAATAACAACGCAATTACCAGCAAACTTCTATAGCTATTCAGTTGATAATTTTCATAATGCTACATTAAAGTGATTGAAATTGAAAAGAATATGACAATTAGTGTTGGTTCTTACTTTAAACTCTTTAAAGCATAGTTTTAAAACCCGGACCGGCCCGGCGGGTCGACCCGGGACCCGGCCGACCCGGGCATGAGACCGGTCCGGGTGGAGGCCAAAACCTGCTTGAAAATTGGCCCGGCCAGACCCGGTCGACCCGGCGGGTCGACCCGGTCGACCCGGCCAGACCCGGATGAGACCCGGTCAATTTTTTTTTATTTTTTTTGTTATTAAACGATGTCGTTTAATGACATCTTAAGACTAAAATCCTTAATAATTAGGTTACTTTGTATTTGAAAAAGAACCAAAGAAAAAGTAGAACTGAAGAAGAAGAAGCAAGCAACCCGATTCAAGTTTCAAGAAAACAACACTGATTCTCAAACTTTGAAGCCTGAACAGAAGACAACTTTGCTTCACTCCTTTTGTCTCTATTGCCTTGCGGCTCTCACGCTCACGGATGCAGCAAGGCCTCTGTATTCTTGCTGTGTGTTTCTGGATAGGGATGGACATAATATATATATATATACTAGACTTGATACCCGCGCGATGCTGCGGGTGTTAAAATCTGTAATATTTTTTTTGCACATGTTATATAGAAATAGATAGCAGATTCATAAAGTTAGTTGCAAAAGTTAAGTGGAGATAGTTAAATTCAAGCATAACAAAAGCATCTAGAGGAAAAATATTTTATGTTTTATACATATAGATAGATAATTGGACGCCAATGAGCGGTAAGTTGTATTAACAACGCATATGATGAAGACGTCCAATCAGGTTGCGATGTTGGATAATAAAGCATTGATAACTGAACGTTAATCGTTTTCCTATTGCAAAAAATAAGTGTAACTGTAAGCTATAAATTTTATAAAGCAATAAATATTAAATGTTTTTAAAGATAAATAAGAAATGAGAAATAAACATGTAATTGTTGTTGAGCATGTGAGTTCATAAAGAAGGGAAAATAATTAGAAGTAGATGTTTACCTTTTCAGGTGATGAAATGGACAGGTGCTGCTTCTTTGAAAGTTGTGATGCAGGAGTGTCATCATCTTTGAAGAGATGTTCCTTTGATGAGTCTGCATAATCTTTGAAGGGTGTTGGTTGGGGAAGTTGGGTGCTGAATCATATATTGAAAGGAAGTACTTAAGCAATGGTAAGTGTAAACAATATGAATGAAAGGCAAAACAATTTATTTATTATTAGAACATTCAAGTAATAATTTTCATAGGAAATAAAAATAAAAATAATGATATAGTTGAAAAAGGATTCCACGGGATGATATTTGGATTCTAAATAAGATATTAAAAATGAAAGGGAAGACTATTTATAAAGTTATAAATCAATCAATGAATAATTGTTAAGGGAATGTATATGAAGGAAATGAGATACTGGCTTCGTCTGGTGTGTCATATTTGCATTGGGAAATATGAATTTCGGTCGGTGTGCTATCTTTCAAGGAAATGATGGTTGAAGCACCATCGCACTGGAACATATATTGTTTGTATAATACATGAATTATTTGTTATGTGTGGGGAAGCAAAACAAACCTGTCGTGTGGCTCAACATCATTGAAGGTTAGTGCTCTTTTTGACTGACGATGGTCGCTGTGATGGAATGTGTCTTTTTGTGAAGAGGTGTGCTGCTGTGAAGTTGGAGTCTGAATTGGAGATTGATCTACATTCAAGGGATCTGCAAGGTTCGGTGTTGGAGGGGTGAAAGTCATGGAACTTCCAGCAGCAGAGGTTACTGAGGTTGTTGTGTCAACATCTTTAATGGTGCTAGCTGGGCTAACAGATTCTTCAGTTGGAATGTCATCGAAGATGTTGCAAACATATATTTCACACCTGCTGAGAACATATTTTTATAATTTTAATCATTTTTTTAAATAATTTTAAGAGTTTAATTTTTTACATCGATTTAATATATTCAAAATAATAATAATTTTCTAGCTTTTTATCTCTTAGTATATGGAGTTTGGATGTATTTGAGAAAAGCAAAATGAAAACAATGTAGAAATGTAGAATGAACTCCATGTATCTTTTGCTTTTGAAAATTTAAAAATCTACTTTAAAATTATTTTATATAAATTTTATTTTTATATTTATCTCAATAAATAAATATATTTATATTTCAGATAATTAAAGTGAGTGTTTGAAAGCGTAGTAAATATTGTTTTTTAAAATATATTTTATCTTGAAAATACATTATATAACTGTTTTTTTCTTTTTAATTTTTTTAATGAATTTTTTTGTTTGATTTAGTTTGTTAATGTTAAATTTTTTTTATTTAGTTATCAAATTTTCATGATACAGATCTCGGGTTTGATGTGTTAACCTGATTAGATGAATTATTTTTTTTCATTTAGTTTAGTTTGTTAAAGTTAATTTTCTTTCTATTTAATTATCTAACTTTCATACTTTCATGACACGTATCCTAGACTTAACAGGATTAACTTGGTTTGATGGGTTAACTCAGTTAATTCTAGATAAATCTGTCATTTTTTTCGATAATCAGGTTTAAAGGGTTAACCCAATTAATTCAATTTTTTTTCTTTTTTTCATTAGTTTTTTTCCTTCCTGTTGATTTTTTTTCTTTGTTTTTTAATTAATCTATTTAATTATCATATTTTTATGACACGACCTTATAGTCAGACCCACATCCAATATTCTTAAGTCCGGTGTTGCAGTCAGACTCATTTACACTTGGGTCATACAAGTTTAATTTTATTATTAATATTATAAATATTACTTTTAAGTTAGTCATTTCAGCTAAACCCAAGATTCTTGGATATAATTTTATAAAAAAACCTAAAATTTTTAAATTTTTGTTTTTTTAAAATTTTTTAATGTAAAAAAAAGATTATGTATCTAATTTGTTTTTATGACTCGTTCGATGAAAAAATAAATTTTTTTGGTAATTTTAATCTCAAATAAATACCAGTACAGTACTCGTCCTCCAAAACTTTCTTCCAAAGTCGCAATCTTTGTTTGAAATCCAATGGAGAGAGTGAAAGCACAAGAAGAACATGAAGAACAATCAAACCAAAACTGGAGTGAAACAGTAGAAGATCTGGTGACAGCCGGTGACTCAGAAGGAGCCATAACTCTTCTTGAAACTGAGGTTTCAAGGCTCGAAACTTTGAACCCATCAGAGGCGGCGAATCTTCAATTGGTTTCTGCATTAACAGAGTTGGCAAAGCTTTACTCTTCTAAACATTTCTCCCTCAAATCTGACGAGCTTCTCTCTCGGGCATCTCTCATTAAACAACGCACTTCTGGGTACTCTCTTTCTTTCTTTCTTTCTTTTTTCTTCAAGAGTCTGTTTGGTTGATGAGAAAAGAAAATTTGGGAAAAAGATTTGATCATTGTTGTGCTTTTTTAGTGTTCTATTTATTTTCTGACTGGGTTTTTCTGGGATTATTTATTTATTTGGTTTTAGTGATGTGGAGAGTGTGGAGAAGGAAGATGAGATTTCAAAGTGCAATGCTGTTTCTAATGATGGTAAGTTTCTGGGTTCTTTGGTTTTTACTTTCCAGACAAGAATGTTTGCAAATTGCATCTAGATAGGCATTATTATAATCAGATTGCTAAAGAAAATTGGATTGTAATGTGAGAAATAATTGATGGGTTTTTTGGTCTCGAATCCACGTGATGATGTTTCACCTTGCTCAGATGATGGTATGTCTATTTATTACTAAGTTTTCCTTCTAATTTTTAAGCTGCAAAGAATAAAGGCTATAATCTTTGTAATTTTTGTTAGTCTATTTTTTCTTTCAAATTTTTTGCGGGTGTTAAAATCTAAATTTCTATAATCTTAAATTTTGTTTCTTTCAGCCTCAGGTCCTTTCAGGATCCATTAGACTGATCATTCTCAGTTATTTTACCGAGCTCCATTTTTCTAAATTATGGACACCCTGCTTTATGCTTTTTGTAGCTTGCATTTGAAAGATTAAACTTTATGAGTTGTTGTTTGTTAGAAAGCGGAAAGTTTCTTGTGATCAAAAAAATAAGTGCTTGGTGTAATTTTTAGCAACTTGGCAGGGAGACCAGGGATGGGGCAATCTAAATTTATTGCTTTGTGTGTCCTGGCCAGTGCTAATGTGCACCCAGTCTCTTGCTAACTTATATCATGGGATTATTTGTGGGGCTGTTATCAAGATAACACTGTTTTGGCTTTGAAAATTCAAAGGGGTTTTTACCCTACACTTTTGGCTCATTGCTCTTTTGGCTCATTGCTCGATGGGAAATATAAATAATCCATGATGGGAGACAACCCACTATCTCGTCCCAATCCTGCATCAAAAGAAGTAAAATTTCCACTAAAATTTAATTTCGTTTTAATACGTTGAATTTCTCTTCTCATCGTTGGCAAGTCTATCTTTCAATCTATCTTCACCTCCACTAGCAAAACCTCTCTTTTCACTCTCTGACTTCAAAAGCAACCGAGAGACCACGACGACGTGTCTTTCAATTTCTGATGGAGAAGATGGAGAATGTTTTCACAAGGGCGACCTCGCTGGAACTGTTGGTCCTTATGACAGAAACGTGTTCCTTTGCTTCAAGAACCCTGATGCGTGGCTACCTCATGTTGAGGAAGATGATCTACCGAAAGTCGTCTCCACCGCTTTGAAAACTCGCAAAGACGATATCACTGTCAAGGTAAGTTCATCTTCTTTTAAAGAGTTTTTTTTTTAATTATTTATTAATAATTTTGATTGATAGACAAAGGCGACGATCTGCGAAGGAGGAGAAGGAACCGAGTTTGAGAATAGATTTTTAAAAGTTTATTACTGTAGAAGACTTTGCAGTCTGCTTCCTCTGGTCTCCTAGCTAATTAATAAATTTTAATCAATTGATCCATTGGATTCAACTTGAGAACTGTAGGTGGGGTATATTTAACTTGCTATTTATATATAAAGGGACTCTGCAAGAATTCCACTTAATTTGCACTCATTTCGCACCTAACACTTTGTTGCATGTGATTAACAGGAAGCACAATTATAAAACATGTATTCTAGAAACATGATAAAATTTTGAAAATTCGAACTTTTTATATTTTGTGGATTGTAAGATATGAATTTGATCACTCTATAGTTTTAAAATCTAATTTATAAATTGATTTACGGCATGAGTACCTAGATTATAAGTTGAAAAGTCAACTCGAGTTAATTTTTTTTAAAGAATCAAAACAATATTATTTTGACAGTATTTTTTTTTAAATATCAATAGATTTTTAACCGAAATTTACTCAAGTCATGAATTAATTTTTATTATTGATAGGATTAATAAAATCCTAGATTGATCTATAAAATTGATCCGAGTTTTATAATTAGAGGGTTACATGATTCATTAAATTTTATAAGGTCCAAACTATTGACTCCTCATATTAAAAGACTTATCATTTATTTTAATTCTAATTAACCATCCTGTGGAATGACAATTTAATTATCACCAAATATATGTAACCAATTCCTAATAATAATTAGAAATGAATAATTAACCAAATGGTTATTTCCTTTGGCAAAGCAGATTGCAAGCAACAGGTAATTAATTATTCATGTATTCTGCAAAGGTTTTTTTTTTTTTTTTTTTTTTTTCTTTTTTTTTTACAGTATTCATGCATGAATTAATTTTTATTATTGATAGGATTAATAAAATCCTAGATTAATCTATAAAATTGATCTGAGTTTTATAATTAGAGGGTTACATGATTCATTAAATTTTATAAGGTCCAAACTATTGACTCCTCATATTAAAAGACTTATCATTTATTTTAATTCTAATTAACCATCCTGTGGAATGAAAATTTAATTATCACCAAATATATGTAACCAATTCCTAATAATAATAATTAGAAATTAATAATTAACCAAATGGCTATTTCCTTTGGCAAAGCAGATTGCAAGCAACACGTAATTAATTACTCATGTATTCTGCAGAGTTTTTTTTTTTTTTTTTTTTTTTTTTTTTTTTTTACAGTATTCATGCATGATTTGCGTGGAAAAGCAAGAAGAAGAGAAGAAGCAACCTGGCCTAGAGGAGGTGCTTGCTGTTGCTGCTGGTCTGTCGTGAGGATGGTGGTCCACGGTGGAGCTGTTGGTGGTCGTCGGTGGAGCTGCTGGTGATCCACTGCAGCTACTGGAGAAGGCAGAAAAACAACGGTGGATGTTGATTGCTAGTGTGGCTTTTGGCTGGGGAAGAGTAGAGGTGACAATGTGTTCAAATATTATAAGAGAGGTGGGAGCTGAGAGATGCATGATTTACGTGGAAAAGCAAGAAGAGAAGAAGCTACCTAGCCTGCGGGAGGTGCTTGCTGTTGTTGCTGGTCTGTCGTGAGGATGGTGATCCACGACGAAGCTGCTGGTGATCCACTTCAGCCACTGGAGAAGGCAGAAAAACAACGGTGGATGTTGATTGCTAGTGTGGCTTTTGGCTGGGGAAAAGGAGAGGTGACAATATGCTCAAATAACAGAAATGCCAACCAAAATGGAACAGGAAACAATGAAAACGGAAAGGCAAGCATGTATGTATAATGATGCCAACGCCACATTTATTTAATGCACCACTAAGAAGATTGGCCTCTTTATCTAAACGAAACCTGAAAGTATTTAATGCAGCATTGAAAATAGTAGCTGACTTGACATTCTCTAAGCCTTTTAATTATTTTAAAGGTGATAAGATGGCAGACAATTCAGTATTTAAGGAAAAGAAGACCCAATTACAGGGAAAAAAAACGACGACCTAATTTTTGAAAGCATTTAAGACACCACATCTCGTTTTTTTCAAACTTATACAGTGATAATATATTTCGTGGGAAAGTGAGGAAGACATCCAACAATAATGCAGAGACGATATATGTCTTGACAGGGAAAACCGTGGGGAAAGCTACAGTACTTTTCCACGCGTTTTAGAGTTCTTTAATATATATAGCGGTGATTCTGATTGACATGTCGGGCACTACCATCACTTACATACAAATTGATGGAAAGAGATGCTTGAATCAGTAGGCGAGACAAATGTTTTGAGTTAGTTCTTATACTTGCAATTGAATATTTTGTTTTTTTTTTTTTCTTATTCTCAGACTAAAGTTGCAACTATCATTTGTTTTCAAGTCTTTTTTTTTTGTTGATAATGTTACTTTTGACTGTCCTTTATTTCCAGACAACTTCATCAGAGAGTAACTTCTTTAACCATTTGATAAATATTTGGGAATTCAATCCGGGGCCAGTTCCAGGATCTTGTGAGCTTTATTTTTTAGTGGACTTCAAATTCCAGTCACCACTTTATAGACAGGTAAAGATCTTATTTTCTTGAATTTGTTAGTTTTAATTTGAAATTATGAAGTTGAATACATGCTTCTATTGCATGTTTTTTGCTAGCAGAAAATTACTAAATAAATAAAAAATGCAGAATTGCTTTATTTGAAATTTAGAAGAGGCACGCCACATCTTGCAGTTTGGCTTTACACTTTTACTAGACATTTTATCAAGGCATAAACTTGTTTGACACTTTTGAAAGATATTGAAATTGGATTAGAAACTAATTACTGATAGAAAAGTTACAATTTGAAGTAAGAGCATTACTCTGTGATTTTGTAGCTGTCAGTTGCGTGAATGAGTTATCAATCTTTTGAAGCATATATTTCTTTACACAAAGTTAAATGCCCCAATTAAAAATAAAGTAATTTAGTTCACATGAAGCTCCAATCTATTGTGCTTCTATGATGTGTGTATATAGAAATTCCAAAAGCATTAGCATACCTGCTCTTCAAAGAGAGGCCAAACATTTCAGAAGTCCCAGTAAGCCTATTGTTTTAGTTGCTAATATTTTAGAATTTATGTTGTTGGAATTTATGTTGTTGGATGTTTTGTTTTAAATATTAGTTATGTATTTTTTTTTATATGTAGTTTTTTTGGGTTGACCCGGGTCAACCCATCTGACCCGTGACCCGATCACTTGACCGGGTCGGGTTTCAAAACTATGCTTTAAAGAGTTTATTCTTGCACATTAAATCTACTTTTTCCCAAGAGTGTCATGCTTCTTTAAAATTGGACCTTAAAATATCTCCGATTGCACGTCCACATGATGCGTTATTGAACCTGAAAATATATAATAACAAAATTTTATTAAACAAATAATTACACAATAATAAGTAATTTTTTTCATATATGAAAATATAACCTTAATAAGTTAGTTTTTAAAAGTTTCAACTTACTTTGTTGTTCCATACAAACAAAACTCTCTCTTTTTTTTTTTCTTGTAATTGGATCTATTGGTGTGTCAAAACCCTTCCTTTTAACACTTCGATCATAATTGTATGGAGAATATGTTGAATCGTGGTTTGATGGAACGCCATCTTGACCCTCATCATATACACCTCTCTCATTACTATCAGCTTTCTCATCATATACACCTCTCTCATTACTACTGTCTCCCTCATCTTCATCTCTAATGTTCACATCATCATCACTATCACCATCATCACCATCAACTCTCTCATAATTCCTATATGAATTATGTCCTCCATAAACAAGTTGGTTGTCTCGAGAGAAACCTCTTTGAGTTTGAAGCAAATCTTGAAAGCGAAAGCCCTCACAATAGTGATATGCTTCAACCCTCCCATAATTATATTGAGGGGGATGTGAACTCTTCAAAGTAGCTATATAATACTCATTTGCATTTTGATACACAGGTTGATGAAATGTGAATCCTTTATTATTATGCCTTGATGGAGTTTAAAATGATTTGGATAAAGTGGACATGTCATTCCTTGAAGTGGACTTGTCACTCCTAGAATCTAATATAGATCCTCGTCGAGGCATGCTAAAAAAAGAAAAAATATATACATTATCATATGAATATTTATAACATAACAATAAATTAGCTTATAGTTAAAGTATCAGGAAAAACAAATTCACAAATATTTTCCCAAGAGTGCCTTAACTAGAATGAAAACAAATTGTTAAATCTTAATTTTTTTTTCCAATTCAAATACATATCTTTCAATTACTGGTGATCAATTTTTTTAAACTAACTTTATCAAAAAAATCCCAAGTCCATTTCTGAGATGTATTTTTGTAAGTGCAGCTTCATTACAAATAATATCTAGTTTATGATGTTCAAAACCAATATGGATTGTCCACTTAATAGCCATCACTTCCAAATATATTATACTTCAAATAAAGTAATTACTATAACAAATATATATAAAAAAACATCAAGACCTTAAACAATTTATTTGATTCACCAGGTTGAAAAAAAAAACTTACATAGTGTGGAGGAAATTATACATAATAGCAATGGTATTTTCACAAGATGTTAACAAAAAAAATAATCCCATCATAGCAATGATATTTTCGTATAATAATATTCCAATAATTTTGCTATACACATTTATCAGACACATTCCTGATTCTATCCATTGACATACCTGGTTATGAAGAACTTTATCCTCCAATACAAAAACAGTGACAAAGTACTCCTTATCCTGTGATGGTAATTTGGAACTCAAAGTAGTCCTTGCAATAATAAAAATCAGCCATGAAGTTTAAATTATCAAAAGCCAATTAACACAAACAATAATAATAATAAAAATCTGAATAATTAATTAAGCACAAATCAAAATTATGAGTATGCTTACCTTAATGTTTGTTCCTATAAATAAAAACATTGGGTAGGAATAACTCTTTCATTCATGCCTAAGCATCTATCAGCAAGAAGACGAATCACAAAATAAACTACAATATCAGAATCACAATTTAAAGATTGATACTTGACAGGTTAGAAAAGGTTTCAAAGGTCAATGAAAATGATATATGCAATGCGATTCATAACACACACTTGAATAAAATAATAAAGAAATAACATTGAAAGCCTAAACTTGTCAAGTAATATGATGAAATAATATGAAATCATCCATACATATAATAAAGATAATTCATTACATATACTATGAAATCTTGTGCTACTCATTATTATCATCACTCCTAACCATGTCATCATCATCACATAAAACCATGTTGTCATCGTCACCACCACCACAACAACATTTTCATCTTCGTTTCCCTAATTTATATAAAGTTGAAGCAGTTCATGTTGACCAATTTCTTCATAATAAGATGATTCAACAAGTATATTTGGATCATCAAGTGTTTAAGTAGGTAGGACACGACATGGTTGAGAAATCTCATTTGATTGATCAACATCAAATAATCTCACATTGTTGGCATCTTTAATAAATTCACCCATGTCAACATTATAACGACTTCTAGCAGTTGTCTTAATAACCGTCCACCATTCAAAGGATTTATTACCAGGTAGATATGTATAGTAGACTTGTTGACATTGTTGTGCTAACACAAAATCTTCATTTCCATATAGTCGAGTTGTATGCTTGATTATAACAAAACCATTTGAACGATGCACTCTAATCCCTCGTTTTGTATCATACCAATTACATTTAAACATAAATAACTTGTTCTTACTCCCCAAGTATTTTAGCCGAACAACTTCTTTAAGCATTCCATAATAATTACGTTTATTATTATCATAGCAACTTCCTTTCACACAAACTCCATTATTCATTGTCTTTTTAAACGACCATAACTTTGAGTATGAAATTTAAAATCATTCACATAATACCCATTATAACATTTCACTAAATTTAAAGGGCCCATAGCAAGTCCAAAGAGTTCATTTTCAATTCTGTTAGATTGGTATTTCACCTAGCATCATAGTGATTTAAAAGAGATTAGTAATTTTTTTAAAGTAACTAATTGACATAAAATATAAATTAATTTTATTTAAATACTTACATTATTTTTTAACCAATTTGAAAAGATCTCTTCGCATAATTTTTCAATTTCAACATCACTCGCATGTGGTTGTTGTGACTTTAGCTCTAAAATATTAAAGTTACTAATAAATTATTATAAATTAAGTACAAAATAATATTTCATACTTATTTTAAATAAGGCTTCAGTTCTTGACAATTGAATATCACATAGTTATGTGTAATTTGCACTTCAGCATTTGATAACTGTCTTCTATAAAATCTTTTGGATAATTTTTTTCTTAGATAGGAAAAAATAAAGAGACGTCCATCTAGACTTTTAAGGCCACCATCATTATTCCGTGGAACTCGATTCCAAATTGTTTGCATGTCATCACCAAAATAATGAGATGCAAAATTGGTAATTTCATCAATCAAGTATGCTTCACATATGGAACCCTCAACTTTAGTTTTATTGGTCACTTTCTTCTTCAAATAAAACATATACATATATCATTTATGTATTTAAGTTTATTTTTTAAAATAAAAAGGGAATAAAATTAATATAGTATGAAAACATACCATTCAAATGCATATATCCATCGATATTGAACTGGTCCACCAACTTTTACCTCGTAAGGTAGATGTGTCGTTAAATGTTCTATGGAGTCAAAGAAGGATGGAGGAAAAATCCTTTCAATTTTGCAAATTATTTCAATTATATTCATCTGCATTAACTCCATGTGTTAGGCATTTAAATTTGTTGTACAAATATCTTTAAAAAATATGGACAATTCAGTTAATGCCTCCCACAATGGCCTAGGTAAGTAAGGTCGGAAAGCGGTTGGAAGAAATTTTTGAATGAAGACATGACAATCATGACTCTTCATCCCCGAAACCTTACATTGTGCCTCTTTCACACATCATGAAATGCTTGAAGCATAACCATCAAGAAATGATAATTCCTTCATCCATGACAAAACTTCTTGTTGTTGTTTCTTGTGTAGACAATAAGTGCCTTTAGATTTGTAAACTCGACCACTCATATCTTGCTGCAAATGTAAATTTGGTTTCTTACAATACAATTGAATATCCAACTTAGCCTTTAAATTGTCCTTACTTCTATTAGGACAATCCATTACTGTATAAAAAATATTCTTAAAGACATTTTTCTCAATATATATGACATCAAGATTATGTCGAATCAAATTTGTATGCCAATATGGAAGCTCCCAGAAAATGCTCTTCTTCACCCAATTGTGTTTAACACCAAAGCCAGGAATTTTATCATTTTATAATGAACTTCCATTATGTCCCTCAGTATACTTGGACACTTTGTTTAACATTTCCAAACCAGATGGACGTGGTAAAGGAGGGAGCCTTTCAATTACTCCTTTCAAAAACTTATCAGATTGACATCTATATGGGTGGTTCATGGTTTGGAATCGTCGATGACAATAAAAAAATATAGTTTTCCCTCCATTTTTTAAATCTAAAAGCCTTGTTATGCTCCATACAATAAGGACAAACAGATTTCCATGAGTACTCCACCCTGATAACATGCCATATGCTGGAAAGTCACTAATGGTCCACATCAAAGTTGCACTTAATTGAAAATTTTCCTTTCTATATACATCATATGTTTCAACATCAACAAATCAAAAATTCTTTAACTCATCAATCAAAGGTCTTAGGAAAACATCAACCTTTTTCCCTGGATTTTTTGGCCCAGGAATCATCATTGTCAAAAACATGAATGGTCTAGTCATGCACTTCCACGGAGGCAAATTATAAACAATCATAATTAGTGGCTAACAAGAGTACGTATTTGAAGACATGTCAAATGGACAAAACCCATTAGTGCATAATCCTAACCAAATATTTATTGGATTTGATCCAATGCTTATGTGGACACGATTAAACTCTTTCCATGCCTTCCTATTAGATGGGTGCACCATAACCCTATTATCTGACTTATGAAAATGATGCCATTTCATATCTTGGCATGATATGGAGACATGAACAGTCTCTGAAGCCTTGGTGTCAAGGGAAAGTATCGGAGTTGCTTCTCCGCCTTATTGGAACCTTTACTAGTTGGATTTCTAGGTTTGTATCATGAACTTCTACAAAAATCACAATTTATTTCCATAGCATCTGCCCTATAGTACAACATACAGTAATTAGGACACACATCATATTTCTCATAACCAAGTCCAAGTGACCGCATAAATTTCTTGGCATGATAAAAATTTGATATCAAATTTTCATCATTAGGCATGCAACTTTTTGTAAAATCAATAAACTTGTTGAAGGCAATCTGAGTTAAATTTAAAGTTGACTTCATATTAAGCAATTGTACACAAACAAATAATTTGGATTGCTTGGTACACCCATCCCACAAAGGCTCCTCCGCAGCTTTTAAAAGCTTAAAAAAATTAGTTGCCTCCAGATTTGGAAGTTTCTCTGCTACCATAGGACTAGACACATTATCATTATAGTATGCATCACAAACCTTCATTGCATCCATAACCAGATTCCTATATGGATTTTCTAGACAAACATCATTCACAACATGACTAATTCCAACCGATGAAAGTCCAACCAATATTGGTCCTGCGATATAAGGCTCCCCATGTACAGTTCAATTTTCATAACAAGGTAAAAAACCTTTTGTCAATAGATGTTTATAAACATCATCTTTCTTTAAAAACTTTTGATTTTTGCACCTCATACAAAGACATCTAATTTTACCCCAGATATATTTTTATCAGTTAAAAAGGAAAAAATGATAAATCTTCTAACACTTGTAATGTATTCAAGATGAAGACGACCATCCATAAGACGACGAAACATCCACGATTGATCATCCATGTTAATCTAAGTAATATGAGAACACCAATAAGCATTTTTAGAAATAAGCATACTTCTTTAACTACTAGTACTTAAACAATCCTTTAAAATAAAATATGTACCACATAAACAAACTTTAATTATTTGTCCAAATTCACACATATTTATAGCCAAGAAATTAGTACTTTTAGAGTTCATGGTCATGTTCTTAAGATTTACTGGGCTGCAATTTAAGGCCATTGCTATTCCAGTTGGCAAATTTATTTAATAACCTTAAAACTCTACAACAATTCTAACATGAGACATTAGATCTTAATAGATTTTTTTGGCAGTCTACTAAAACAGAAGAGTTATGATTCATGTACGGGAGGGAAAATTTTTGGGTTTTATGTAATTTGTATTTTATAAACATTTTCTTTTAGGGTAAGCTAGAAGATGGATAAAAAATTGTTGTGAAGAGGCTGTCAAGGAGTTCTAGACAAGGATTAAATGAGTTCAAAAATGAGGTGATACTAATTAACAAGCTTCAACACCTAAATCTTGTAAAGCCTTCTAATTGAATTCATTTTCACATATATTTTATGCATTAAAATTGAATTAAATTACATGATTTAATAATTTATTTGAAATATAAGAATTCTAATAAGTTATTAATTGAATCTAAATTTAAACAATAATGTTATTTATCCATTTTCTTTTTAATTATTAGAGTAAACTATTATTTTATCCTTATGTTCTTAGTGAAATAATGATTGGTCTGTTTGGTTTGAAAAAAAAATCAATTTCAAGTTAAACTATTAATTTTTAATATTTTTTAACACTTGTCTTCTCATATCAATTTTTTTTCTTCTAAGATCTAACCTGAAAAATTTCAATCTTGAACAAGATTACAAAGGCATTTTAAAATTTCAAAATAACATTTAATTTATAACAAGGAACTAACTTATGCTATTCAAAAACATAATGACTAAGTTATAAAATCATAAAAAATACATAGACTAAATTATAATTTACTCTAATTATTATCTCTTAAAACCTATAACTTAATAGGAATATGTATGGTTAGGACATCATTTTTCTACAAAACCAAGCCTTTGCATAAAAGGAAATTCCAATGAGATGTTTTTAGTTCAAAGAACAAAACAACAAGGTATGAAGAACATAGCAGAAATAACTTAGCTGTAAATAAACTCAGCTAACCAAAAGTTAGATCAATAGAAAGGCAATACAGGACCAAGAATTCACAGCAAGGAACTACTAACTTCCCAACAACAATCAGAAATAATTTGTAGTTAATTGATATATTATTCAGTCATCTCCAGGTTTCATTTTGGTCTCATAATTTCCATCCAAAAAGAAACTCAATATTAGATTTAATGAAACAAAATCATTCAATTAATTATTTTTATACAAACTGTCATTGAATAAGGATAGAAAAAAGACAGTCATATGCCCAGAAAATATAATTGAATATAACCAGCATCATGTTCACATCAACCTCCAAAACTAGGATCTACAAGGAAAATAAATTTAAATATGCATTATCTTGTCCCAATGAAAGACAGAGTTCCAATTAGTTCAAAAGATTAGGATAGACATGCCCAATAGACAGATTAAGCATGATATAATTAAGCAACCATCTAAAAATGGAGCAAAATAGACTTATCTAAGCCCCAAGAATCAATGACCCAAGATGGAGGTTTTCTTATTGCAACCCAATTAGACTTAGCCAACTCTATGTTTTATATTGCTGGAAAAATAAAAAAACATAAACAATATATTAAATCTATCCAGCTATAACCATTGCTAGTTAAAACAAATCCAAGTTAAACTATGAAAAACAAAAATAATATCAACACTGGTAGCTCTTAAATCGACCATCCACCACCATAAAGAATTCTAAACTTGATTAATGGAAGAATATGCTGAAAATTTATAACATAATTGAAACATTTCATCTGTGAGAAACATGAGGACAAAAAAGACAGGCTATGTAAGCCTTATTCTAAATTACTAAAAAACTTTCTTGGAGAACAAGTTTATTCATCAATGTAAATTAGTTTACAAGATATAAACTTCTTGATGTAGTTCTTAAAAAGTAATTAGAGTCTATCTTACTTGTAAAAAATGCATAAAAATAAAATAAATAAAAAAACAATTTTCTAACATGAAATACTCAAAGGAATGCCTACAAGACCAAACTGGCGAAGGATCTCTCAAGGCATGAAAAATAAATTACACAAAAAATTATAGATTTGATGCATGATTGAAGAAGTTTGAAGATCATGGTTTCTAAAATTCATTAACAACACTCAATTCAACCAGCCACTTCGCTCCTAAAGAACACCTAACATCAATAAGACTACTTGTTAAAAATTAAATTAGGGGTTTTGATAAATTTTTAATTAAACATGCATAATTTTCATCAATCACTCTCTTCTAAACACATGCATTACCATCATTGGTCCAGCTGCCTAAAATCATTCAACTTATGAATTGTAACCCTAAAAATTAAATTGGAGGGTTTTGATAAATTTTCAATTAAACATGCATAATTAGGTTATAGATCATGGTAAAAACATTTCATAAACCTTATATTATTGAATTAATAGCCTAAAACCATTATTCAAAGTATTGATAAAAAAAATTGTTACCTGTGTTCATGAGTTATAAGTGAGCGAGATGAATCTACACGACAAAACAACACCTGAGATTGAGAAAGTTAGGTTAAAACTTTTTAGTGTAAGTTAAATTACAACAGAGAAAAACATAAATTCTAAATTAATTACCTGATTTATTGAAGAAAAGAGTGCAAAACCCAACCCGTTTATAAAAAGAAGGGGTAAATCAGGATGTTCGATGGTGATAATGATGGGTGTGGTGCGATGTTGTCATGGGTCTGTGTTTTTGGTGGTTTACAGAGAAAGATTGAAACTGTTAAGATGAAGGAGAAGACGACGAAGAAAAAAAAATTAGCGATGTTGAAGACGAATGATATGAAGATGAAAAGTTTGGGACAAAGGAAAATCAAATTGATGAAGAAAGGGTGATTTTTCTATAATTATGGATGTTATTAGGGACGAAGGAGACTTGAGGCTAATTAATTTTCAGCTGTTGGTTTTGTTTTTCTTTGTTTACATTTCTAAAGATGTGGGGGGAGAGTACTGCAGGTGTTCAATTAGCAACGGTAGCAAAATTAAATGGTTGAGATTTTATCATATCAAAAGTAATCAATGGTCTATATAATTTTGGTTTTATATTAAGATTTAAATAATTATTTTTTCTAATTAGCAACAGATAATCTGTTGCAAACTTTACATTGCCTTTAGCAACGGATTTTCTGTTGCTAAAGTCTGTTATTAATATTAAAAAAATAATATATGTGTAATCCGTTGCAAATTTGTTACTAAATTTAGCAACGAAATTATATATTACTAAATTTAGATTCTAATAACCCTTTTTTTAGTAGTTTGGAGAGGATGATGATGAGACATTTTCCTAGGTGTGATGTGAATGACATGTCCTGCTATTATATTTATGATAAGGTGTGTGTGTATTCTACGATCATAGTGGATTAAATATTTGAATTACAATATTCCATAGATGTCATTTACTCATTGGTCAAAGCGTGATAATACACATATTCACAAGTCTTAACTATGCCATGAATATATTTGAGAGAGGAGAGAATGATTTGCCTTTCCATAAGACCCACATAACACACTGCTCATTATTTTCTACATACTCACACATTCTCTGTATCTTTTCCATACATGGACATTGGAACTGCCAAAAAGCTACAAGTTGTTTTTTGTGAAGTGGTTGACAGCAGTGCAGAGCTCATTCAACATATTGACAAAAATAATTTTTTTTTCCATTTATGATTTCATGCTATCAAAGCTTGGTTGCTCAGATTTTCTTTAATACTGTAAAATTTGGTATCAAAATATTTTCTCTTCTTAGGTTTGTACAGCACATATTTGTGGCATATTATTATTTTTCAAGAAAAATAGGGGCTTGATATGCATTACCAGACAAAACATTTGAAGGCTAGACACACAAACTTGGTTTATAGGCCTATAAGCATTGCTTTTTATTTTAATTAGTTATTTCTGTTAGGTCACTCAGCCTCAGCCTAAACTCTAGTCCATTTTTAGCTATGAATTATTTTTTAACATGAATTATTTAAAATAGATTAAGTAAATGAATGTGTGAGATGCCTAACGTAGTGGGTATTTAATTATAATTTAGATTAATTAAAATAAGTAAATTAAATAAACTTTGAAGACTTTTTTTAAATTAAATATTATTTAATTTTTACTTGGTTTATGAATAAGATTGCTACTTTTTATATATATATATTAATTGACATACTTTTTATTCAATATTATTATTTTGTTTTTGGATTTTATTCAATCACTTTCATATGTGTATCTATTTTTATCATTATTTAATTAAATAAAATATTATTTTTTAAAAAAATAATATTATCAAACACAACTAGATCCATTACCTATATTGCAAGATGAAGTATCATGTTTTATATCTATCTCTCAATTTTACAGCTTAGCCTATTGTTATCATTAATAACTTTTTTTATATTTATTAGCTCAAATGATTCTTGATTTATTTAATTAAATACATGTATTAATTTTTTTTATTTATAATTAAAATTTCTCCTTGAGGTAAAAAATCTATTAAAAATAATTATATATTTATTTATTTTGCATTAAAAATTATTTTTAGTTCATCTAGCAGCAAAGCATGGGCCATTGACTAATCTACAAACTATAAGAAGGTAGAAGAGAGGTTTCAATCTTAATTTATTGATTTTCAATTTCAATTTCATAAAGCTATGTAAGTTATTGAGATGGGTGCATCGCTTTGATCATTGAGATGTGAAGTTATGAGATAAGAAAAATCCAAAATGAATTTGGACACTTTTTAAATTATTCAAATGAATACTGTATAATCATTCTATTATGTATAACTTACACCCTTATTATTTTTTTAATCAAGTCCATATATGATTAACACATGATTTTTTTATACTGATCAATGCCTTTATATTGTCTCCTCTTATATATCATTGATCATTGTCAATTGAAATAGTGTTTTATCTCTGTTTTTTTGTTTTTTAATTTTTCTCACATCGATTATCAATCTTTTTATTTTTAATTTTATAATTTGACATTATTTTTTATAGGATTTTCATGTGTAAAAACAAATCCTAACATTGGGTTGATGTTTGACCTTACATGAAAATTTTGGTTTTATTGTCTATAAAAAATAAAAAATTCAAGGACCAATATTGATAATGAGAGAAAAAAACAGGGTTTTCTCTTTTTGGGTACTATTTATCCACTCCTTTTCTTTTTTAAAAAATCCAATAGGATTTTTCAATTTCAATTTTAGGCCATTCAATTTGAAACTTTTATATTTTGGTTCAAAAATTTATTTTGTTTACATTTCAATTCTTGAATGTAAAAGATGTGAGAGAAAGTGACCTGAAAAAATAAAGGAGTGATAAAGTAATTTGTTGACTAGACTAAGTGAACAAACAAAAAGTTAGATTTGGAGTCAATATATTTCTTTTGACGAGAGAAGTGCAATTGAAGAGTTTTTTAGCTTTTATATTGTTGGAAAAAATAGATCAAGATTGAGAAATATATTTTGTAGTTTAATTATGTGTGATTTGAATGGATTAGAAGGTGTTTTGAGTTCAAAATGATTTTTTGAGATTCTATAAGTATTTATCAGGTGTTTTCAAGTGAAAAAAAATATGAAAATAATTTTTTAAATTAAAAAAATCTCATCTTGATTTTTTGGGCACCTGGCTAGTAGTCAAAATCTAGCAAGCAATCGATGAATTGTCTATCCTAAAGAAACAAATTAAGGCTAGATGCATAGGCCTAGTCTTGCAAATCCACACTCTAACCGTTCTTTTCGCTGGCCATGCCCTCATGCCCATCTATTTGGCACAAGAGCTTGGCTCTGTTATATGTTTATTTTTCTAAAAAAATCATTTTTATATTATCATTGGAATGCAATATGAAAAAAAATAAAATTAACATGATATTAAAATTATTGTTTAATTTTTTCATAGTTCTTATGTAATAGGTTTTTATGGGAATGTTAATTTTTTTTTAATTACTACGTGCCTAATATACAAAAATAAAAAGTTGCTCATGAATATTTGATGAAAATAAAATTTATTTTATTGATTTCTTACATTGTTTTATCACATTTATTAATTTTCTTCCCTTAATCACATACAAAATATGGAGACATTGTTTTAATATTTCTTTTTTTTTAAACTTGCCATTGAGATCATGATAAGTTTTTATCTAAAAAATAGTGCTTACAATAAAAATAAAAAAAAAAGCTTTCGTTTAAACAATCAAAAGGAATAGGTTGAAAAAAAAAAAACATTTCTTCTCAATAATTTTATTCAACATCTTCTCTACAAATATATATTTTTATAATTATTTAATTAAATAAAAAATAAATTCCAATAAGCATCAGTAACAACCTCAAATTTTTATCCTTGATTGCCATTCCCCAACAATATTTTGCATGAAATTGCAATGGTCATGCGCGCGCACACACACACTCCCTTGTTCTTTCATGCAATATTGTCATTATACTGGATATATTCTTAATGAAATTTCAGCAAACTTTCTCTTAAAAAATGACCTTCATAAAATTTTCTTAAATCATCATATAACAAGTATATCAATTACATTTAATCCAATCATCCTAAATTACAATAACAATCTCAACACTATAAATAGCCTCATGCCTACCCCTATAACTCCAATTTTCATTAGATTATATCATATACATCATCAACATAAAATGATACAATAATAATAACTTAAACATTTAAATATACGTATTAAATTTAACATATAATGAAAAAAGTTATTATAAGGTTACCCCCAAGTAACCCACTACTCTGAAAATAAATGAGATACACCTGAAATGTAATCACATAATTTTAGAGAACTCTACAAGTCTAAATATCAATTCAATTCAATTAAAAAATACAAATAAATCCTTATAGGATAATCACATATTAGTAATAACTTTCACTTTTCTTTGTATTTTCTCTTTGGATACCCTCATCCAACTTTTACTTCATTTTCAACTTTTCTTGCCTTACATTTTGATCACTTTCTAGTTTTCATGACATTAATAGTCCTTATCCTTGCAGTCAATTGCACTTCATGACATGGATAGTCCCCACTTATAGAGCGACTATATCATATCTTTGTGATAGCCCTCACTTATATGGCCGCCTATAAACTTGTTTATGATTGTGGTAATGGTTAAGATTTAAAATAATTTTTATTTTTTTTTATTTTTTAAAATTATTTTTGAGATCAGCACATCAAAACAATCTAAAAACATAAAAAAATAAAAATTACTTTACAATGTCTTAAGTTTTCCAATTTCCCTACCCTAATGTCTTAAACCTTGACAATTTAATCTCATGGGTTTCCTTCCAAGTTTTTATTAAAACTTCAACTCAAAACAATCATATTAAACACATTAATTCATCCAACACAATCCAAGTTCATTTCTCCTTTCTATAGCTGAAACTATACTTTCATTTTTCATGTTATTTTTTTTTAAAATTTCTTATTCAAGGATCATTCTAACATGCTATAGTAACATTATAATTTATAATTTTTTATTGGGGTTTACAACATGGTTATTAAGTCTAATCAAGGTCATGACCTAGATCAAAATTGAGTAGGTTAACTCAATTTAACACGAGTTGATCTCATAGTTAAAAAAGTGTTTTTTTTTTATATATATAAAAATTTAGGTTCAAATTTTGAGGCTAACATTTAAGAGAATTTATTAATTTTTTAATGCATTAATAAGTATGGAAGGGATGTTTTTAAAATAGTATAAGAATGAGATTTAGAGGGTGTTTGAGAGTATGGTAATAAATGTGGTTCAAAGTGTTTTTTGCTCAAAAATACATAAACATAATACATTTTTTTATTTTTAAAAAAATTATTTTTGATATTAGTACATCAAAATTATATATATATATATATATATATATATAAACAAAAAAAATTTAAAATTTTTAAGAAACATAATTTCAATTGCATTTCTAAACATTATATTAGTTTTAGTTGAAACGAAAGCGACTCTGAAGATTTTTCTTATTGTTTGATAAAAAATACAAAATACATATCTTTTTGGAATTGAACTGATATAATATATAATAATAAAACAGATACAATTTCAATTGAGGTTTTTGATAATAAGACAATGATTGCTTGTGTATCGATATATTTAACAAGTAATATCTTGTCATGTATTATAAAATTAACATATAAATTAGATTCCTCTAAATAAAAAAAATATAAAATTTTAAACATTGACTCTAAGTCTTAAAAAATAGAAAATATGAGAAAAAATTTTAACTACAAACTTTGAATTATAATTTCTTAGCATAGGTTTATTATAGATTGTTTTTACTTGAACCAATTGAAATGTTCATAACATAAGGTTCAATTTAAGATGCATGTTGAATATTTTTTTGATAAAATATATATAAAAAATAAAAACTAACTTTTAAACTAGACCAATTCACATCAAGTTCATTTAATTTATTCAAAGATTTATGATAATACACAAGCTGAATTATTTATTATTTAAACCCCCATTGCTTTTTAATTAAATCTTTTTTCCTGATAAAAGTATGAAATCAAATGAGAAACAATATTTTTTTCAAAACTCAACACCATAAGAATTTAACTTCGATATGCATAAATCTTATAAAATTTGTATTACTAGTTTTATTTTAGTTCTAGTATGATAATTCTCTAAATTATGAAAATTGAAGGGGGAGTTTTTTCAAATTCTATTGAGAGAGAAAAAGAGTATCACAGTCGTGGAGGAGTTGATGGAAACTAGTCAACCACCGGCTGGTGAAACGGGAGAAGAACGTCAATGTGGGAAGCTTATTCATGTGTCCCACCGCCGCCGCCACCATCCCTTGGTGTCGGACCCGTAAGAAAAGAGCCACCTCTCCACCTACTTCCACCTACTCTTACTACTCCACAGGCTAGAAAACATGGTTGGTGAAAATACCCCAACATGATTATCCAAACATGATTGAATGTTTTGGATAATTATTTCATTTCATAGATATTATATGTTATGATTCGGACTCATACATCTCTAATATATATATATATATATATATATATATATATATATATATATATATATATTTTATCTTATATTGAATAATAAATCATCCTTGAATATTGAGTAACATTAAATAAAAATAAAATTAAAAATATTGAAGTTTCTTATTTAATAAATAATGGATATAATATAAATTAAATTAAAATTAAATTCAGGAGTATCCATAGACATCCTACACCAACCTCACCCTCTATAAACCCCAATTTTCTTACACAAGAAGACGCCAGTTTTAAAAACCCCTCTCGCCCTCCCCTGCAGAAACACCATTGAACTCCGAAACGCCACCCACCAACTCGCTCAGAAAACACCCATCTTTCCCCTGTTTTAAAGTCAACCATCCAAGCCTTACGGGGATCTGAAAAAAAAGAACTCGTCGAAACGCGACCATGTCATCCGAAACGCAGCAACCCGGAACGCCACCCAACTTCTGGGGCGACATGCCGGAGAAGGAGTACTATGCGTCACAAGGAGTGACCAATACCCAATCATACTTCGAGACGCCAAATGGGAAGCTCTTCACGCAAGGTTTTCTCCCGTTGGATAAAAAAGTCAAAGCCACGGTATATATGACCCACGGCTATGGATCTGATACTGGCTGGTTGTTCCAAAAGATTTGCATCAGCTTTGCTAACTGGGGATACGCTGTTTTTGCTGCTGATCTTCTTGGACATGGCAGATCAGACGGTATACGTTGCTACATGGGTAATTAACTCACTTTCCTCTTCACTACCTGTTATCAAATATTCAATTAAATATACATTGATTTTGTAAAACATTGTAGGATCGAATTCCATTGCCCAGGACAACATTCGGTACATGTGGGGTAGTTCACATGGTTTTCGATATGTTTTTTTCTTCCTCTCTATGCGTTTAGGTTATAATTAGAACTCACAAACGCTAAAATCACAATATGCTTAATTGAATATGTGTAGTCATGTAATATTTATAATTTTCTTTATTTAGTTCATGATTTTGGGATGGCATAATTCATATAGTATTTATTTTCTTGAGAAATTAAAATATTGAGCTGTAATATGGATTCTATTTTGGAGGAAAAACAGTGCAGGTAAACTATTGCCAGGAACAGAAATGAAAGGAAAAGGGTTGTTGGATATGGTGTTACTGTTGCTAATTAGTATTCTAGGTATGGTTATAAAAGGGTCTTAATGTCTGTCTCCAAGTTGATTTCATTAAAATTATATTTTCAGATCGAGAGGCAGAACTAAGATTTATTGCGACAATATTTTGTTGAGATTATTGCTCTCTCGTAGACTTGTATCATAATTCATACGCATCAAGCTCAAATCCAGCATATCTTATTCATTCAAAAACACCCAGCATTTGTATTTACATAACTTCTTTCTAAGCTTCTGCAAAAATGAAAACTGAAAAAAAATATGTTGTTGTGAAGGTGACTTGGACAAGATTGCTGCCACTTCCCTGTCATTCTTCAAGCACGAGCGCTTAAGCGAACCATACAAGGGCTTACCAGCCTTCTTATTTGGAGAATCAATGGGTGGACTCGCAACAATGCTAATGTACTTCCAATCAGAACCTAACATGTGGACGGGCTTGATTTTCTCGGCGCCGCTTTTTGTCATACCAGAACCGATGAAACCAAGCAAGGTCCACCTATTCATGTATGGCCTGCTCTTTGGATTGGCTGATACGTGGGCAGCCATGCCAGACAACAAAATGGTAGGCAAAGCGATCAAGGACCCAGAGAAACTCAAGATCATAGCATCCAACCCTAGGAGATACACAGGCAAGCCTAGGGTGGGAACCATGAGGGAAATTGCTAGGATGTGCCAATACATACAGGACAATTTCTCCAAGGTTACAGCGCCGTTCTTGACAGTCCACGGCACGGCTGATGGGGTGGCATGCCCTACATCATCACAGTTGTTGTTTGAGAAAGCCTCTAGTGAGGACAAGAGCTTGAAGATGTACGAGGGCATGTACCATTCTTTGATACAAGGTGAGCCCGATGCGAATGCTAATCTTGTTGTGAAGGATATGAGAGGGTGGATTGACGAGAGGGTTGAGAGGTATGGGTCCAAAAAAAGCGATGACTGAAATCATATAGAATAAAACTATTGATTAATTCTGGAAATGTAAATGTAAGTTCGGTCATGATCTTTTTGATGGACAAAACGAATGCGAATGTAATTGAATAAAATGATAGTAAAACTTTAGAAGTTTTATCTGATCGTGTGAATTTGGCTTCGGCAGTTGGTGAATTGGGTTGTAAACAGTCTCCTCGTTTCGAGTGATGATCTTGCATGCCAGATTATGTTCTCACGCAGCACTTTTAACTAACGAATTCAACTGCTGATTCTCTCGGGGATTTCTTTTTAATAATTATAAAAAAAGTAAGGGAATCCTACTACTGTTGGACCAGGAGAAAACGAGTCAATTTGACTTACATTTATTAGGCAAGCCTGTGTCATAAACCTATATTACGAGGATCTTAACCCAGTACAGAACGTGCATTCATCAGAAAATAAATGAATAACCATAAGTGGTCTCCATGATGAATTGTTGGCTTGATTTTGGCGAGAATCATCATGCAAAGCATAATAGCGAAAGAAGAGACCTTCGGTGTCAAGAAAGGATTGAGGAGGAGATGATTAGAGATGTATATTTTTATTGAATACGTTTACAAGTGTCCTCGCTTCACCACGGCCTAGTTGATTTTTTTTAACGTAAAATAACCAAGTTAAGGTGCTTCTAGCGTGTTTTAAAGAAGGAAAAAAAAATTATGATTCTAGCCATAGATATTTTTAGGAATGGACTGATTTTTACAATAAAACATGATGATGACGACAAAAAATAAAAAAGAATGCTTGTTAAAAAAAATAAAATTATAAAGCTTAATTTTAAGATAGTTCAATGTTAAAAAAAAATAATAAAATAAAGTGTCTCGAGTCAACTTAAGTTAGCGTGACAAACTCGTAACCTGTGTTATGAAACTAGGCCAACTTCATAAAAAACAAATTAAAAAAATAAAAATGATGGCGAATTCCCAACAATTCAAATATAGAAGAAAAAAATTGAGAAAAAAATAAAACACCTGCAAATTCGAGTAACACCGCCGAATGTCACAAGCCAAATCATGCGAAGAAGATAACCTAATAAAAGGCAAAACAAAAAAATTAATGAGGCTTAATTTTAAAAAGAACTCAATTTTGAAGAACAAGCCTGGAAAAAGAGATAATATATATATATATATATATATATATATATATATATATATATATATATATATAGTGACCCTAAAACAATACCCAAGTTAACCAACCAAACATGCTTGTCCAGATCAAGATATCAAGATAAATTGATTGAAAAAAAAATTATGAACCCATTTTTTTAAATAAATAACTTTGAAGGTTGAAGTTGGAAAAAAAATAAATACAAAGAAAAATAAAAGCAGTATCAAACTAATTTATTTTTTTAAAACTTGTAACTTGAGTCACTAAACCAAAACCATCCCATTTAAAAAAACCATAAAAAATAATTCTCAATGAATCAAATGTTGAAAGGATGAGATTTTAAAAAAAGAATCAATTATATAAAATGATTAAAAAATAATAATTAAAAAATAAGGACCAAATGAAAATATATATATATATATATTAGAAGACAACCAAAAATTTTAAATCGAAGGGGAAAATTAAAAAGAAAAATCAAATTCATAAAAGGATCCAAAACAAAAGGACAAAATAAAAAAGGACTATATTTAAAAAAAATAACAAATCACAATTATGGCCTTAAAGATGAAACTAAAAACAATCAGAATTTGACAAAAAGGCCAAAAACAAATTAAAAATAAAAAAAATAATTTTCAAAGTAAAAAAATAATTAAATAAGAGGATAACTTTGAAATTTTAAATGGCCACACACTGTCATATAAATGACAACATGCGTCTCTCCACATGGAAGGATATATCTTGATGCTTCCAACATTGTCATGAAAACTGTCATTTAGATGCCAAGAAACACTGCATGCGTTGCAAAAGATTATGGGTGCCTTCTATGACTAGCGTGTGCATCACAAACACCAACCAACTTTGATTTTTAAATTATATTTTATTGCTCATCTAGATTGTTTTTAAATTTATTAATTCTATTATATCATATATAATCAATCCTCTTATACTTATATAGTTAAAAGAGAAAAAATTATACTAACAAACACAATAACAACACCTCAATTTTTTTATGTTAAAAACAAATAATCTAGCACACAGCATAGTATAATACTTTATTTAAGTGGCAATGTCAAAGACAAATAAAACGAGCAAGCGAAAAACCCAAGGCACAAGCCTCCATCTGCAAGAATAAATGGGTCAAGAAACAAAAGCAAATGGGCAGAAGAGAAGTGAAAATAAAAGCCTAAGGAAAACCGGCCCGATTCACCCTCACAACCGGGCCCAGTGCCACCCTTAGCCAGGCCCTAAATTCCTCTTAGGAATATAACCTTAAGGATTCGAAATACCTTATCCACGTACGCATGTATATCTTCTTCTTAGCATTAGTTAGATATTTAGGTAATGTTTGATATGTAAGAAACCCTAGTGACCTGATGCAATCTAGGAGAAATTCGATCTTTTTTTTTAATAAATTTAAAAAATATAAAATTAATTTGTAATCTCACATATTTTTTATAGCCTATATTTTTATGAAATGTTTCTTGACTTTTACATGTGAGATAATTATATATAGTGTTCATTTATATAGATTTTTTTTAATTTATATATATAAAAATGTTTTTTAATTTTTTCATGTAAAATAACTATATATATATATATATTATTATTACATGAAATATTTCATATTTTTTTATGTTAATTATTAATTTTTTTAAAAAAAAATTAATCGACTAGTTATGAATTAAGGTGTCGCGGGCTAATTACATGGTATTATTCCAAGAGACGTAAATTCGCTTTCTCAGTAACAATTTAAAAAAAGAAGAGAAAAACGGGCTGACGTGTTGCAACAAAACACGGTGTGTCCGCTTCGCTTGCGTGGTGATTCTGTGTGGGGGCTCGTGCACTTTTTTCATTTCTCGATGTCAGATCCGATAGATATTTTGCCACGTGGAGAAACCTTCATCGCCCATTGCATCAAGGTATAATAGCAGAGCAGAATGTGCGAGGGAATCTGTGACAGTCGCCCCTGCGTAGCGGCACAAAAGATCGTCCCTCCATTACTTGTATTGTCTTTTACTTTTTTGTGGTTTCAATCACTCAATTTTATGTGTGTCAAAATTTATTATTTTTTAAATGGATACGAGAATCTTTATATTTTTAACCAGATTTTAAAATAAAATTATACGAAGATATTTTGTTAAAAAAATGAATTTATTATAAAAATTCTTAAAATACACACATTTATTATGTTGTTATCTCATTAAATGCCGATGCTGTAAGTGGACCGAGGAAGATCTGGCTTTGGAAGATCAAAGAAGATGGATTTTCCCCAGGGAAGTGACGGTGGAGATGGGGTTTGGAATAGAAGAATCTACGTGGATGGTGGAGATCCATTCGCGACACATTAAATGACAAAACTCGAACGACAGCGTATTATGTTAAATCTATCTTTAGTCAAATCTGTCAGAAACTTTTACTTCCTTCCAGCTCAATTCAAATCTGTAGTAATTGAGTCCTTTAAATTGAATAAATTATTTCAATTAGGACCCTTAAATTCTAATTGTTCAAGACGAAATTCTTCAATTATCTCTTAACCTGTTATTAATTGTCAAGTTCACTGCATGTTCATGGATCGGTATTCTATTACCCTCATGATTTGTTTTCATTACATTAAAATTAAAATGTGACATTAACGAACTAAATTATATTGATTAGGTAGCACAGTAGAGGATCACCATTGACCCTGTTTTGCAGCTAAAATACTTCTATACATATATAATTAAATTGACTGTGTGGAGAAAAATATAGAACTTAATTGATTGAAATTCATGTGTTTTTAAAATTCAAAGCTAAATTGATAATGTTTAGAATTCGAAAGTTCAAATATACTCATTCAAATCATTTACATATTCATCGCTCTATTTTAATTATATCTCTTCATCTAATGTTAAAAATCCTTCTAAACAAATTTCAACCACGGAATTTTTAAAAAAAATATAAAAGAATAATTAAAAGAATAAAAGAATAAAAAATTCAATTAGGGATGAAATTGAAAATAAAATATGAGAAAAAGGCTATAATTGGCCTAAATAATAAAAAATTAAAAGTCAAGGATCAAATTGTAAAAGATGCCTAAATGCAGAGACCACTTTATGCTATCATGGATGAAATTGAATGAAATAAAAAAAAAGGTTGAAATTTGCTAAAAATTAAAAATCCAAGAATTAAATTGAAAAGAACAGCAAAATTAAGGGGCTTGTTTGAAAACTTAAAATTTATATTTAGATAAAACAACGTGTCTTATACAAAACAACATTGTTCGACATCATTTTAATAAATAAATAAATAAATAAAATTCATCAAAAAAAATATCATTTTGTTATAAAATTTTAAATAATGTCATCTTCCCCTTTATGATTGTCGCAATTTTTTTTTGTTTCATTGTTTTGTCTGGACTTTGACCTCCTTTTTATCTTTTTCGTACCTTTAAAAAATGACCTACAACATAAAATTCCTTTTCCTTGCATATGTACTTCATTTCAGAAAAAAACACACATTTGAATGCTTTAAAATTGTTGCAAAACTGATGCAAAAAGGCCAATCCAAACATAGTTGGATAAAGTGTACAACCATGGTAAAGGGTTAATATTAACCCAAGAGAGCCCAATGGCTACGATCATTCTACCAAAAAAGGTTCCAAGAGCTTCTTCATTGCCTATAAATAAAAGGGAGAAAGCAAGAAGTAAGAAGAGTCAAGCTAGAGAGAAAATGCCAAGATAGAGCAAGAGAGGAAAAAAAAAAAAAAACAAGGGTTTGAGTTGGGAGAAGTAAAGGTAGATTGAACCAGAACGCAAGAGAAGTTGTGAAAGAAAAGGAGGAATATGAAAAAGAGAAGAAAAAACTCAAAATTAAAAAAAAAAAAAAAAGATAGGGAAAAAGGAGAGTTTTAGGTTGAAAATGAAAATGTTCTAAGATAGAAAGTAGTAAAGGGGAAAAAAGAAGAAGAACAAAACGAGAAATAAAGAGAGAGAAACTTGAAGTAGAGAGAAAACCATACGTCCTCAGCACTTGCCACCATAACAGCTCCTTCCTCCTCTGGAACCAATTCTAAGGTAAACCTTCTTATTTTCTAATAGGGTTTTTGCATTGTTTTTACTATTGACAAATGAAAAATAATGCACATTACAATATTCATGCATGATTACCATTAATACATCCATAAATTTTTATTTTATTTTATTTATTTTTTTCTTATTTCAATATAATGCTAGCTTTGTTTTATAAAACTATGTTATTTTCTTTTTATGTATGCACAAGTGTGTAAAAAAATATTTTTAAATATTTTATTTTATTTATATTTACTGTGTGTTTTGCATTTAATAAAACTATGCTTTCACCTTTTTCATGTACGTACGCGTATGTAAATACTTATTTTAAAAAACAAAGAACAAAAATATATAGCAAATGTAACATTTCTTTAAAAATAACGGGTAAAAGTGATTTTTATCTTTCTTTAAACAAACCAAACCCTTACTCAAATATCTAAAACTAGTATATATTTTAGGATTCTTAGTCTACTTAAAGAACTAGGTGACAACTTTGTTTTTCATATTCTTTTTAATTTTGGACATCCTTATTCATGTAAGGTGAGACACCTAAAATTCTAGATCTAAAGTAAGGATATCTAGAAATAAAGAACTCAAGGTAGCTTTTATTTTTTTAATTTAAAATGTGGCAACGTAAAACTAACATGACTAAAATGAATACAAAGCTATTTAAGATCTTTTTTTAAGGACTTAATCTTTAAATCCTATCAACTAAACTTGAAAGCCCATGATTCTTTGAAGTTTTCCTAAACTTCATAGATTACACCAAAGAATGTAAAATGAATAGGCTTAAATTTGCATGAGTGCCTTTTCTCTTCTCTTCTTAAGAGATGTCTTTTCAAGGACAAAACCCACTTCCTGGCTGAACCCATATTAGCTAAGAAAATACCTCTTGGGGGGTACCATGTGTGGATATGGACACATATCACCATTGGTGCTGTCTATAGGGATACCGGTCATGCTAGGTTACCAAGAGGCTAGAGGCTATAATGATACCATCATCTCAAATCGATTGTTATTACCCATTTTGGGGTCTTAAATAAACAAAAAAAAATAATAGAAGAATTCATAAAAATATATCAATAAGAAGAATATATCAGAATATCAAGGAAATTTTTAAAAACTGGTTAACAAAGATCAAAATATACAAGATTAGAAAATATAACACTGTATTGTAATAATTTTTTTTTTTATTTTTAATGTTTGAGTTGGTTACTAATTATTGTACATAAGTTATGGTTATGAGAGCATTAATACTTGGGGTAGCCATGAATTAAGCCTAAACCTGTTATGTTTATTCAGGTTTTAGAGGTTGAGCTACAACTTTCATTAGGATACAAGTAATATGTTATTGATAATACTAATGATGTCCTTTAGATTAAGAATATTTTTATGAAAACCTTATTTAATAAGTTAATTAATTATTTATTAATAGATGGTGTGAGGGTAGATATTTTAAAAATAATCCAATGTATTTTTTGTTATTTAATCATAGCGAGTTAGATAGACAGTTACCAAATCAGATATGTTAAAATAAATTACAATGTTGATGTTAAATAAAATGATGAGACACATTTTTTAATGTTGGAAAATATTGAAAAAAATTTGCTTGCGCTGATGTTGAATTTTTTTATATTGAAGAATGTTGGGAAATAATTGTTTGGGTTGATGTTGAAATTTTTCATAATGAAAAATATTGGAAAATAATTGACTGTGTTGATGTTGGTAAATGTTGATAAATAATTGCTTGCATTGATGTTGATTTTTTTTTTACATTGAAAAATATTGAGAAATAATTGTTTGTATTGATGTTGGTAAATGGTGATAAATAATTGCTTGTATTGATGTTGATTTTTTTTTTTACATTGAAAAATATTGAGAAATAATTGTTTGTATTGATATTGGTAAATGATGATAAATAATTGCTTGCATTGATGTTGATATATATATATATATATATATATATATATATATATATATATATATATATTAAAAAAATGATGAGAAATAATTGCTTGAACTAATGTTGAGACTTTTTATGTTGAAAAATAATTATTTGCGTTGATGTCGTAAATGATGAGAAATAATTGCACTAATGGTGTACAGATTTTTATGTTGTTGGTAAATGATTAGAAATAATTGCATAGATTAATGTTGGTAAATGATGGAAAATAATTATTGGTTGCGTAGAATCCTTATTCAGAAAATGATATGATAGTTGCTCCTGTTATATGCATATTGGCCATGAACTTATGGACATCAGTTGCCCTCCTCATATTTTATAAGCTTGTTAAGATGCATTGCCCAGACTGTGTAATGCGACAATTTAACTTTAAACAACACATTCCATTTTATATAGATATGAGCGATCAGTTGTATTCCATTAGTCATTTAGATAGGCACATTGATTATACATGGATGGTCCACTATCTCCAATATATATCAACATGGGATGCACGAAGAAATTTTACTTTAAGAGAGGTACATCATGTAATTTTCGAGGAGAAATACTTAGGCTGGTATTTGTGTAACAACCCGGCTTTCCAAGCCCAAAACAACAGTAATATATATATATATAATATATATATATATATATATATATATATATATATATATATATATATATATATATTTAATACACATGGTGCCGGTAATCAAGGAACTTGAATCCTCACATCATCAAAATACAATCCATACAATCAACATTTCATTTAAAAGCGAATCTTACACAAACACATAATATTAAGGTTGCATGATTTGAAGTTCATATTAAAAATATATACATAGACATGAGTTTGCATTCTTATCCTACTAATAGCCATCCTAATTTTAAACAAAAGGATCTAATAAAAGTTATACATTCAGTACATTAATCCATACAAAATACATTGTGATTTAGAATGCATCTACATAATTCCTTGCAAAAGTAGGTTCCCGTGGATCGGGTTTCCTAGACATCTCGTCGGTGTGACATCTGTGCAGCAGTACAAACATTTAAGAGAATGCAAATACTTAATAATAATAATAATGGTAACTAACGGTCTAGCAATTAAATAAAGCATTAACATTTATAATTTTTTCATGTATTTGATATAACAACTAGTAGTACATATAAATACACAAGTTTTCGGATGCCATTCGTCGAAACTAGTCATTCATTTATCCCGGCCATACATCCGGATTCCATAGCGAAAGCTGCGTCGCTGCCGATCCACAGTCGGCAGCAAAAACTGCATTGCTGCGGATCAAGGAATCGGTAGCGAAAACTGTGTCGCTGTCGATTTCTGTATCGGCAGCGAAGACTGCGTCGCTGTCGATCCAGAATCGGCAGCGGAAACTGCGTCACTGCCGATTTCTGTATCGGCAGCGAAGACTGCGTCGCTGCCGATCCAGAATCGGCAGCGGAAACTGCGTCGCTGTCGATTTCTGTATCGGCAGCGAAGACTGCGAAACTGCGTCGCTGTCGATTTCTGTATCGGCAGCAAAAACTGGGTCGCTGCTGAGCGGAAACCGCGTCGCTGTCGATTTCTGTATCGGTAGCAAAAACTGGGTCGCTGCTGATTTTTGTATCGGCAGCGAATACTGCGTCGCTGCCGATTCTAGAATCGGCAGCGGAAACTGCGTCGCTGCCGATTTCTGCATCGGCAGCGAAATCATTCCTTTATCCCAGCCATCCATTCGAACGCCATTAGCCAAAGCTAATCATTCTTTGTCCCAGCCATCCGTTTGGATGCCATTAGCCGAAGCTAATCACTCATTTGTCCCGGTCATCCGTTTGGATGCCATTAGCCAAAGCTAATCACTTTTTGTCCCGGCCATCCGTTCGGATGCCATTAGCCGAAGCTAATCACTCATTTGTCCCGGTCATCCGTTCGGATGCCATTAGCCAAAGCTAATCACTTTTTGTCCCGGCCATCTGTTCGGATGCCATTAGCCAAAGCTAATCAACCTTTAATCAACATTTAAGCGTTCGACAATTTAATATCGGTTCTAACAATATGGTAGTACTCAAGTTAAAATATTTCAAGATTCAACGTATGAAAAGAAAGGTGCAAGTCACCTACCTGCTCCACCTGTGGGTTGTTCCTGTCTTGATGATGGTCCAATCCCGACCGCACCACCTAAGACATCAATGGTCACAAATCAGCACAGTTGTATTTATTTTATTTTTGAATCATATTCATCATCACACTTATTTCAAGAGTTCATATGTTCACATTCAAGTGTTCCATATTTTACACCATCATATCATGAAATTGTTACTAGCATTTAAGTCATTCCTGCCTAGGAGGCTTATTGTAGAAATTGGCAGCGAGAACTGGTTCGCTGCGGGCTACCCAATTTGGCAGCGAGAACTGGTTCGCCACAGGTGCCAGTTCGGCAGCGACAACTGTTTTGCTGGCGGCAGCTAGTTCGGCAGCGACAACTAATTCGCTGTCGGCAGCCAGTTCGGCAGCGAAAACTGGTTCGCTGCAGGCTGCCCAATTCGACAACGAGAATTGGTTCGCTGCAGGCTGCCAGTTCGGCAGCGAAAACTGCATCGCTATTGGTGCCACAGTTTCGCTGCACAACGCACAACTCGGCAGCGAATATCAATTCGCTGCAGGAAGTTCAGTTTCTACAGCGAAACAGAATTTCGTTGCACAACACACAAATCGGCAGCGAATATCAATTTGCTGCAGGAGGTTTAGTTGCGGCAGCGAAACAGAATTTCGCTACACAATACACAAATCGGCAGCGAATATCGATTCGCTGCAGGAGGTTCGGTTTTGGCAGCGAAACAGAATTTCGCTACAGGAGGTTCAGTTGCGGCAGCAAAACAGAATTCCGCTGCACAATAAAGAAATCAGCAGCGAATATTAATTCGCTGCAGAAGGCTCAGTTTTGGCAGCGAAACACAACACACAAATCGGCAGCGAATATTAATTCGCTGCAGGAGGTTCGGTTTCGGCAGCGAAACAGAATTTCGCTGCACAACACACAAATCGGAACCATCGATTTCAGCACATAATTCTTCAACAAAATTCCAGCAACAACATCACAGCAGAACACATTAATTTCAGCACACAACATCACAACAGAACACATTAATTCCAGCACAACAACATCACAGGAGAAACACATTAATTTCAGCAACAACATCACAGCAGAACACATTAATTCCATCACAACAACATCACAGGAGAAACACATTAATTTCAGCAACAACATCACAGCAGAACACATTAATTCCATCACAACAACATCACAGCAGAAACACATTAATTTCAACAACAACATCACAGTAGAACACATTAATTTCAGCACAACAACATCACAACAGAACACATTAATTACCCCAGCAGAACACACACACACATGCATGCTGGCCTACCCCATAGTTAAAGCCAACCCTCTATTATGATTTGTTAGATGTTCTAAAATTGACTTTATTTCACTTCTGTTTGCTAGTTCTCCTAGTTAATTTCAGTTTCCTTCATAGCTGGCTTAGGTCTTAGATCAATTTTTCTTAGGGTTTTTCTTCTTCATTTTCGTTTCTGATTCTTAAGGGAAAGATGAAAGGAGTTTCATGACCCATACCTTCTGAATTTAACTAAGTTTGAGGAAGGTTTGACACTATTCTTTTCTCCACTCCTGCTGGTTCTGCTCCTTCTTCTTCCTCTCACGTTTTCCAGCTCTCTTTTTCCTCTCCTCTATGCAGCTGCCCACTCTTCTCTCAAGGTCTCATCTCTCCCTCATAAGTTCACAAAGCATTCTCTACTAATTTGATTTAAGTTTCTGTTGTGAAAGGGGAAGGGAAGAACGGCATGCAGCAGCTGGTTTGGGAAGAAGATGGATCATTCTCTCTCTTCTCCTTCTATTTATACTACCCATCAAAACAAATGGGTTGTTTGGGGGTTAGTTTAGGTGTGTTCTTATCCTTGTTTTGGTTTATCTAAAACCGGTTTTACCCCTCCCTCCCAGCTCTGCGTCACTGTTGATCCAGAAATTGGCAGCGAAAACTGCGTCGTTGCCGATCTAGCATCTCTCTCTCTCTCTCTCTCTCTCTCTATATATATATATATATATATTATATATATATATATATATATATATATATATTTTTCCTTTGGGTGTTTACATTTTAGTATAACATGCCAAATCATTACACCAAACCTAACGCAGGTTTCTCTATGCGAGGAGATGTAGTATAGGTCACATGCACATCAAATTCAAAATGCTACAGTATGCATTACTTTTTATAGACCTGGATAAGACCATTGTATTTTTTTTTATGGACTAATAATTTTTATTTACTTTATATTAGGTTGGACAATTGTTACATGTTGGCCGATGTGCTGTGGTTGATCTTTGTGATCTCGATGATGATGATGGACTTTTTTATTATTATGTATCTTTTTTGTTCAAAACATGTTGTACTACACTTGATCTATTTGGAGAGACATTAAGTCTAAATGATGTTGTCTCAAAGGATGAGACCACACAAGTAGATGAAAGTCGTGCTATTGATGAAGCCGATCTATCCACTTGTCGTCGCAGAAGATATAGATAAGTTCAAATATATTATTATGTTGTGTTTTTTTTTTAGAGTTATTTTTATTATTATTACTTTTGTACTATTGTTTTAGTTAATTGTTATGTTGATTTTAACGTTATCTTACATATTATACATTCTCATATTTATTTTAGATAAACATGATTTAAAATAGTTAATTAACTGGGGAACATGTTGTTTAAAATTTCAAATCATTCTTTTACAAGTTAAAAAATGCACTTTGTTATATGTTGTTAGTGCCATTATTAATTATCTTTAAAAATAATAAACATAATATTTAAAAATAATATTAAAATATAGCACTCTCAATTATGGATTTGAGATTATAATTTATGGTTTTTTCTATGTTTCAGTTGAGGTAATTTAAGGTTTATTTTATGTCAAATCTAGGGTTTAGATAAAGTTAAGATTGTACTTGAATAATACATGCGCTATTCACATTAGCGTTCACTATTGTTATTATCGCTGCTGTTTAATATATACACTGTTAGCATTTGTTTAGTATAACTGCTATTTCTATATTAATAAAACCGCAATTTCTATTAGAAGCTGAATTAAAATGGACTATATTCCTAATAACTCGAAATCTTTTACCAAACTATGCCTCGAATGGTAAAAGACCCAAGTGGAGCTGAGCCCCTCCCCTAATCATGGAGTTGTGTGCTTTCTTGGGAACTCGGGCTGAGCAGTGGCCATGGGCGTGTCTCCTCCTGTGTGCGGGATACAATTATCACAATTCCCCATGTTTATAATATGGCATTATTAGGAAACAGTATTTGACATGCAAACGTGTTGTCGAATATCAACGCCTCCACCAAACTTTTCTTGTCCATTCTATACAAAAAAAAAAGAGATTAATTTCGTTCTAAAATTTCCGAAAAATCAAATTCTTGGTTTCAGAAATGGATACTGCATCACACGTCTCCCGAGTAAAATAAAAATAAAAATGTACAAAAAATCTTTTTTCTCTTGTAATTTTAAGAATATATCATTCATATCGATTTGATATTATTTTAAAAATAAAGTCATGCTGTATCAATAAGATATAATAGGATATATTGATTTAATCTCATGTATCAAAATTAATTTCTTTCAATATAATAAGGCATCAATTGTCAAAAAAATCAATTTAATCTAAAAAACTAAATTATTAGTTAAGATATCAAGATATGATATATATTATTTTGTAATATATCTTTTCAAATAAAAATTCTTTAAATTTAAAACTTGTACAAATCAATATTGACTTATGCTTAATTTTTATGAGATTTAAATTTTGTGATTACTTAATTATTAAAATTTTGATATCATGTTAAAAAACTAATTTAATCAAATAAATTAAATTATTAAATACAATTCTAATATATTATTTTTTAACTCTCTTTTAGAATGTGAATATTAAAGCATATAATATGAAAAAACAAGTTAGGCACCGGCAACACACAAACTTGTAAAACCCGTCTGCAGGTGTCGTTTGAAGGCAGTGGTTTGACAAATCCGTGGAAAGCCACCTGGCTTGACTTTGAAAATTAGAGTCCAAAGAATCTTCTAAATTTTGATCGAGAATTTGGAACTAAAAAGAACCTTGCAAGAAACGTGCGTCCCATGTCGAGAATCATGCCCTCGAGGAAGACAGGCGGAAACAATTTATCGTTCGATTAACTTTCAAAGAAAAATACCCGAAAACTAATTTATTATTATAAAAAATATTAATTTAATATATATTTTTTAAAAATATACTTAAATTTTGGTATGGCTTACACATATAAAAATATCTAAAATTTAATAATATGATTATAATTGTTTTTTAAATAATTTTTCATGTCAAAATATATGTTAATGATTTTTTTTTAATTTTTAAAAATTATTTTTAATATTAGTATATTAAAATAATTTGAAAATACCAGAACATATTAATTTAAAATTAATAAAAAATTAAAAAAAAATTAAGTTTTTTTAAAAGTATTTTTTAAAACATGAAAAAAGGTAATGAGTAAATGAGTTTGCTGCTCATGCTAATATTTAGGTTTAGGAATATAAATCTAATTTGTGAAAGAAAATTCCCCAATCAATTAAAATAAAAAATAAATAAGAGAAAATGAAAATTCAGCAGGAAACTGGACTGCCGTGCAGGTCATCCCAGCACAGCTTGGAATCTCACATGTTGCTTTCACACGCTGTATCCCATTTTATTTAGAAAAGCGTAAAGCATCTCGATGGGCAGAAACCTCAAGGAGATTTCTTCCCCCTTTTTTTTTCTGTTTGAAAATATAATTTAAAAATATATTAAAATAATATATTTTTTTAAAAATACTTTTTGATATTTTTGATATTATGAAATAAAAATAATTTTAAAATATAAAAAGTAATTTTAAATATATATTTTTAAATATTTAAAAAACTCCGTTTAATAATTATGAAATCATTATAATTTTTTAAAATTTTTGAATCATAATTATTTTTTATAAAAAACCAAAATCATAATTTATAATATTTATTATAATATTCTGTATTTGTAATTTATTAATTGTAGAATACTGATTTTATTTTATTAAAATTAAAAATTATCATGATAAAGTCTTGTTATTAACTAAAAATATTTATATTATATTTATAGTAAAAAAATAAGTTTATTGTAAAAAAATAATTTTAATATCTTATGGTGCTTACTAAGTAATTTTTTAATAAAGTCTGAACAGCCCGCTGCTTTAAATAATTAAAATTAAAAATTATCATGATAAAGTCTTGTTAATTTTAATAAAAAAATAATTTTTTATTTGGAAAATAGTGAAAAGTTTGTAAGGAAAAATCATTAATAAAATAAAACTTTAAAATATATTTTCTAAATCTATTATAAATTTAAAAAAATTAAAAAAGAATTTTTTAGTCGTCTGATTGAAAAAATATTACAGCAGTAAGAGGGTCTCTGAGTGTTGAGGTTCTTATATATAAAAGCATTCTATCGCTTCTCTACCCATCCTCTCTAGTCAAAACATTCTCCTTTGGCCACCTTATCTCTCAATTTCTCTCCGCGTCTCTCTTATGCTTTCTTATTGAAAACCAAAGATTTGGGTTTTGTTTAAGGGATCTAGAGAGAGGGAAACAGAGAGGGAGAGACATGGAAGCGGTGCTACAAACCAAAGGGCTTCTTTCACTACCATCAAACCCCAAAACCAGAGCTTTGTATCCTTCACAGGGCTTGAAGCAGAGGCTTTTTGCTACAAAACCTAAAACTTTTACCGCGTTTTCTTTATCTTCAAATGGGGTCCCAAAATTTCCTACCTTTGTATCAAAACCAAGTGCGTTTTCCCCAAAAGATAGAAACTTGCATATTTGCAGGGCAGAGGCTGCAGCTGATGGACAACCTTTGTTTGGTGAAGAAACTGATAAACCAAAGTTCTTGGGTATTGAGCTTGCGACTCTTAAAAAAATTATCCCACTTGGGTTAATGTTCTTTTGTATTCTTTTTAACTACACAATCCTTAGAGACACTAAGGATGTGTTGGTTGTGACAGCCAAAGGTAGCAGTGCAGAAATTATACCATTTTTGAAAACTTGGGTGAATTTGCCTATGGCTGTTGGGTTCATGTTATTGTATACAAAATTGGCTAATGTATTGTCAAAACAAGCTCTCTTTTATACTGTAATCGTTCCTTTTATTGCCTTCTTCGGGGCTTTTGGGTTTGTTTTGTATCCTCTCAGCAACTATATCCACCCTGAAGCATTTGCTGATAAACTTCTCAACGTACTTGGCCCAAGGTTTCTTGGTCCTCTAGCAATTATGAGGATTTGGACTTTTTGTTTGTTCTATGTCATGGCTGAATTGTGGGGGAGTGTGGTGATTTCAGTGCTGTTCTGGGGATTTGCTAATCAGGTAATCATCCTTCTTTATGAAGGTTGTTTTGGATTCAAAATTATCTGTTGATTGTTTGTAGCTGTAGCTGTGGTTGTCTTTTTTTTTTTTTTTTGTATAATTTGTCTTTTTCGTACATTGTTTTAAAAAAAGAAAAGAAAAATTCATGCTTTCTCTAATCGATAATTCTTTGAATTGTTACAAAGCAGCTCTGAATTTGAGTTGTAGTTTACATAAGGGCTTACATGTTTTAGTCATTGATATTTCCAATCGATTTATAGGTTCCCTCTTCATTTCTGATGCTTTTGTTTTTTCATCCAGTTCTAATATATGCTGAATATATTTTTGGGTGCTGGTTCCTCAGCATCTGTGCCATGCTTTAAAAAAAAGAGATTCATGGATTATGAAACTGGATATCAAGTGCTGCGAGTTTTGTTGGAGTGAAGTAAAACTGGTTTGATTAATAAAATTTTAAAGAGCCCTGTCCCTTTGATATGCTGTTTAGCATGAATAGTTTGATTTTTCATTAGTGAATGTTGCTGGTTTAAATGATCCGATCAAACAAGAAAATACATAATTGCTTTTCTTCATTTGGCATTTAGTGAAGCTGAATAAGATGTGGACTATTTGAGGTCATGTAGAGGTTCATCTTTCTCATCTCTATGGAAAGGGTTTAACTTACTGTAGAGGAAGATTGGATAATAATTCTCTGTGATGTGCTTGTGAAGCTTGGTTATTTTAATCTTTAAGTTGACTCCCTATTGATATTCAGTTAGATGTTACAAACAGTCTTTGCACTTCATATTGTCTTTGTTTGGATTGATGTCTGGTGTAGATGCCAGGTTTGCCCTGCCATAGTTGTAGTTGTACCTTATACAAATGCTTCTCTCATTTGCATCTCTTAATTACCTGGTTAAGTTTTGTTAATGCTTCCAAAGGACCTATGATGGTGTTTGTTCATTTCGTTGAATCTCCTACAAGGGTTGTGGATAACACAAATGAACAGAGTTTCATACTGCTCTAAATGTGTATTATTTTTTAAACTTTAGTTTCCACTTTTATCAATTGGGGGATTAATACAAATGCGAGAATCGTCTTTGCCATGTTTAGTGCAAGAGTGGTTATGGATAGATGCTTCTTCTGATATGTATGAAGTGTTTTTTTTTTCTCTTCCATATCTGAATGGCACTTAAATGTTGATTGAAACTACCCACTTAATGATGTTGCATGTATCGTGCAGATCACTACTATAGATGAAGCAAAACGATTTTACCCTCTTTTTGGACTTGGGGCGAATGTTGCTCTGATTTTCTCAGGCCGAACCGTGAAGTACTTCTCTAATTTGAGGAAAAACTTGGGTCCTGGTGTTGATGGTTGGGCCATCTCGCTCAAAGGAATGATGAGCATTGTAGTGTTGATGGGGCTTGCAATCTGTTTGTGTTACTGGTGGGTGAATACGTATGTTCCTCTACCAACCCGAAGCAAGAAGAAGAAGGTAATCTTCTCAAAGTATACTATTTAAATTTTATTATGAAATTAAAATAGTATACCCATAAAAATTACTGGATTTTTTATTTAGGCACTGGATATTATTTTCATCAGCCACTCTGCAATTCTTTTTAACATGGCGCTGTTAATTTAAGGAACAAGTTTTAAAAATGTGATGTGACAGCATCTTACCAGCTATATGCTTGTCATGCCATGTTTTGTTGATTATTAGCCTATCAATATTTGTTCATTCAATGCTGATTAGGACAGGCTTACCTTTATAATTTTGTTAACAAGGATTTTTTTTTTAATTATCATTGAAGGTGTTGAAAAGCTTATTTTGTAGCTTGTATAAAACAAACAAAAAGGTTAAATCACTTGAAGGAACCTTGTGTATAGACACTGAAGGGTGTGAAAACATCCTTACAAATTATCTAAAGCCGCAAAAGTGAGAATACTTGTTCTGTAAATATTTCCACCATATCGATAAATCTACAACCACATCAATTTTATTACTGAAGAGTTCATGTGCTTGCTCTATTACAATTTATATTTTCACTTGTAGTTTGATGAGATTCAATTTACACGCATATACTTTGAAGATTCAAATTACTTTTCATAGTGTTTTTTGCTTGAAAATGCATCAAAATATTGTTTTTTCTTTTTAAAAAAATTTATGATTGATATCAACACATCAAAACGATCCAAAAACACCAAAAAAATTGAAGCAAAAAACAAAAATAAATTTTTTCAAAAATATGGTTGGATCGCAAAAACAAACATACCTTAAGTAGAATGAAAATCCATGTGCAGGAAAAGCCAAAGATGACCACAATGGAGAGCTTGAAATTCCTTGTGTCTTCCAGATATATTAGAGATCTTGCGACTTTGGTGGTTGCATATGGTATTAGCATCAACCTTGTTGAGGTTACCTGGAAATCAAAGTTAAAGGCGCAGGTAAACTTGACCTGATTGTGTCTCTGCCCTCCTTTTCTCTGTACTTATTGATTACTGATTCTCTTTGCTCCCCTCTCTGTCACTCAATTCGCAGTTCCCCAGCCCAAATGAGTACTCTGCCTTTATGGGTGACTTTTCAACAGCAACTGGAATAGCAACTTTCACGATGATGCTTCTAAGTCAATTTATATTTGACAAATATGGATGGGGAGTTGCAGCTAAAATTACACCTACAGTCCTGCTTCTAACAGGAGTTGGTTTCTTCTCTCTGATTTTGTTTGGGGGGCCTCTTGTTCCTACCCTTGCACAGTTTGGGATGACTCCTCTTCTTGCTGCTGTATATGTGGGTGCCTTGCAAAACATTTTCAGCAAGAGTGCCAAGTACAGTTTGTTTGATCCATGCAAAGAAATGGCGTATATTCCCTTGGATGAGGACACCAAGGTATGGACCTTTTACTTGTTTTAGATGCTTTTGTAGTTTAGACTAGCAATCTGTTTCAGTCATTCTGAGACGGTTTTGATGCAGGATATGGAAAAGTCAATTAAAAAAGGGCATGTTGTTCAGTGCTAATTTTGCTCTGCTTTAATCTGTGTGTGCTGTAGGTTAAAGGGAAGGCAGCCATTGATGTTGTCTGCAATCCGTTGGGGAAGTCTGGAGGGGCTCTTATTCAACAGTTTATGATTTTAACCTTTGGGTCACTTGCCAACTCAACTCCTTACCTTGGAGGAATACTTCTGGTGATCGTGCTTGCATGGTTAGCCGCGGCCAAGTCTCTGGATACCCAGTTTACTGCTCTGCGCCAGGAAGAAGAGCTTGAGAAGGAGATGGAAAGAGTGGCTGTGAAGATTCCCGTAGTGTCCCAAGAAGGTGGAAATGGCTCTCTTCCAAGTGGCACTGCACTCGATCCAACAACAGGTGACTCCACCAGCAGTCTGTCTGAACCTTCAACTCCCCATAAGAACTAGTATATTTCTTCCATTCCTCATCTGTGGGATGCTGGAAGAATAAGCGAACTCAATGAGAAAGTGCTAGTAGGTGAATTTATTTGTAGGAAAAGAATAATTAGTTAAAAGGTAGCACGCATCTTGCTGTTCCTCTTCCTTGACAATGGACTTCTAAAGTCTTGAGTTCGTCAAGTTTTTAAGACCGTGTTGTAGAATTGAAATTGGATTAATATTCATAGATATCTGTTTTTAAATGGTTTTCAAAGTGATGTTTTATAAAGTGATTTTAAATGGTTTTGAATTTAAAATCAATGAAAAGCATTTCTGTAATATTTCATGAGTTGTATTTCGGAGTGGTGGAGTAAATATTGGTTTTTGAAGTTGTTTTTTTTTTTTTTTTTTTTAGATTTATATTAAAATAATATTTTATTATTTTTAAAATTTTATTTTTGAAATTAATATATTAAAAATTCAAAATTAATTTAAAACTAAAAAAATTAAAAAAATTATGGTTGGATAACAAAGCAAAATAAAACCCTCATGAATAATATAATTGCTAGCAATAATAATAATAAGAAAGGGCAGTTTGACATTTTTTAGCAATTTATCATCTTACATTTGCCAATTTGGGAAAAATTTGAGTTATGAACTCTTATCATATTCAATTTAAGGTTATACACGTCAATTCAAGTTATAAAAATTGATTTGAATCAATTTGAATCAACTAAAAAATATTCTAAAAGAATATATAAAGTTTTAATATTTAATATGAAAAAATTAAAAAATAATTTATATAAATATAACTTATACATGTTATAAAAAATTTAAAAAATTATTTTAAACACATTGAAAAATATAAATTTTTTTGCTGTGAATATATAATATACATAATAAAAGACTTCAAATTATAAATTAATTTTTTTTTTTTTGAATATTAAGTATATATACTAAAAAGTTTTAAATCTCATATTAAAAAAACAAAACATTTTTTTAGTAGTTATATAGTGAACTTTTAAAAAAATTAATAACTAATTAAAAAAGATATATATAAAAAGGGTATCTTGTTAAAAAAAACACATTAAAAAAAAAGGTCTTAATTGGATTTTACTGGGTCACAAGTCAATCGGGTTTTGCCGGGTTTTTACTTATAATAGTCTTTTACCTTACTCGGACCGGTTTTACCATCAAGTCGACTAAGTTCCAGGTTAAGATTAAATAATTAAAAAAAATATATTATTTAAATACATTTTAAAATATAAAAAACTTTAAATAACATCCACGTCACCAGACTATTAATCTATGGGTTTCTGGATAAACTGTGGTGGTATGTGCTCTGTTTTCCTTTTCTAACTTGTTCTTCGTTCATTTATCTTCATAAATGAAAGCGCAAACTTATAATGGCTATATATATATATATAGGGGTCCAACAATAAAAGTTCATTTTGCCCAAATCCCAAGCTGTCATCGTTGATAACAATTGAAAGGTTGTTTGTTTTTTGAAAAATAATTTTTGAAAAATAAATTTTTGAAATTTTTTATATTTGTTTGTTATTAAAAAAGTTGGTTAACGGAAAACACTTTTCTGTCAAAGAAAAATTTGGCTTGATTTCTAGAAAAAAAAATTTCTTTTATTTTGTGCGGAAAACACTTTTTGGAAGTTGTGAAACTCTTAAAAATATAATCATATTATTTGCTGATTATATCAAATTTGATCCTCAAACTTTTGATTGCTATATATTTTGGTTGAATCTTTTTTTTTTTCAAATTCATCCCTTAAAATTTGATTTAATTTGATTTTTATATTAACTTTGACCCTTATTTTTATAATTATGATTTGCTTTTCTCTTATCATTTTTTTAAATTGAAATTTTTTATCTATCAAATTTGGTCCTCATTCTTTTGATTATTACTTATTTTATTTAAAATAATTTATGAAATTATAATTATAATTATTTTAATTTCATCATCTTTCAATTTTTTTTATCTGTTATATTTGATCTCTATTATTTTGATTATTATTTATTTTATTTGAGATAATTTATGAAATTAGATTTTTTTCAATTCCAATCTCATTCAACTTTTTAATTTGTAAGATTTTTTTCTTATTATTTTAATAAACTTGAAAAAAATATATTAATATGCTATTTTTAAGCTTATTTTCCATAACATAACTAAACATTAGAAAATGTTTTCCAACTTACTTTCCATGACACTACTAAATATCAGAAAATAATTTATTTTTCCTGAATTCACTTTCCAAAAGAAAATTAATTTCCTGCAAACAAACAGAGTTTAAGACAGATGAATACTATATATATAGGTGACTTGTGATTCGTTGTAGGCTGAGTAATTTTTTTATATATATAATTTTAAAAAATAATATTTAAGCACTATTAATGTATTGTTTTTTTTTTAAAAAAAAATATATCACAACTTGAGTTATACACCCTACTAGAATAACATTCATAAAGAATAAAATTGTTATCTTACTATCATAATATTTACTACATAATTGATCCGCGCTACATTACGAGAGAAATCAAATTTTTCTTGAATGTAAAAAATATTTAAATATTGCTTCTTCTTTTTTTCCAGCAAAAAAGTTTTTTAAATCATGTGAGGGTTTGCTTGATATAACTTTGTTAATTTTACTGGTTCAAAAACAACCCATATAACATGGGAAAACAAATTTTGATTAAAATGAAATTTCAAGATGATATTTTTTTTTAATATTAAAATAACAATATATTGGATTGACCTTGGACAACCTGGGTTAATGTGTCAAATTCTTGACCCGAGTTATAAGGCTATGATAACCGTGTAGAAAACAAATCAAAATAAATTATTAAACCTAATTCTCAATCAATCCAATATTGAAGTATAAAATTTAAAAACAAATCAATTAAAAAAGGACTTAAAAAAAAACCGGGTTAACATGTCAAACTTGCAACCCGGGTCATAGGACCAAGATAACCACATGAAAAACAAATCGAAATAAATTACAAATTTCAATCTCTAACTAGCCCAATATTGAAGGATGAGATTAAAAAAAGAATATAAAAAACAACTTGAGTCAATCCACCAAACCCATGCCTTGGGTCATCAGACTGAGATAACCTTATAGCAAACAAAATAAAAAAAATGACCTAAGTTAACCCGAGTTAACTTGTTAAATCCGCGACTTTGATCTTGAGACTGAAATAACTCCATAGAGAGAAAGTCAAGATAAATTATAAGCTCGATTCTCAATCATCCTCGCTGGACCTAATGTTGAATGGTGAAATTTGTAAAATTTTAATTAAAAAAATGACACAAAAATAAGTAAAGTTAACCCGAGTTAATCGTTAAGCACTATTATTGATTATGAGATCAGAATAATCTAATGAAAAACAAACCAAACCAAATTATGAAGTCTAATTCCCAATTAAACACAATATTAATTAATGAAATTGAGAAAAAAATCAATTAAAAAAAGAAAAAAAAAAAATGAGTCAATTAGGTTAACCCACAACTTGGGTCATGAGATAAGGACAATCCAATAAAAAGCAAATCCAATGTTGAAGGACTTGTGACCCATGAAATGAGACCAATATAATCTTTTTAAAAAAAAAAATGACCTGATTTAACCAGGATTAATATGCCAAAATTCATAGCATTGATCTTAAAACTAAGATATTCTCATAAAAAATAAATCAAAATAGATTATAAAGCAAAATTCTCAACCGACCTAATGTTGAATGTTAAAAATAAAAAAAAAATCAATTAAATAAAAGATAAAAAAAAAAAACAATCTAAGTTAAGTCATTGCATCAAAAAAAAATAAAAATTGGGTCTAATAAAATTGAAAAAAAAACACTAAGAAGAAAAACAATTTAAGCAAAGCACTATTCCAATTAATAGTGCTTTGTAATGAGAAGTACAGTAAAATCCCCTTCTCTTTTAGTTTATAGTTAATTGGGTCTAATAAAATTGTTTAAATTTAATTATAGAATTGAAAAAAACAACAACAGTAAATGTACTCAATTTATAGAGAGAAACTGATAACTATAACTTGCAGAAAAAAAAACGCTTGTAAAAAAAATTAAAATTATGAAGTTGAATTCCAATATAACCTAGTGTTAAAAGACTAAATAAAAAATAAAATGAAAAATCCAGAACCAATCCAAATTATCAAGGCAAAATCATGATTTGAGTACGGTTGAGACATTATCATAGAAATAAAATAAAATAAAATAAAATTAAAGAAGCTTAAGTTTTAATAAATCCAATGTTGAAAGTTAGAATAAAAAAAGAAAACCAGTGTAAAAAAAAAAAAGACCGATGTCAATCTAGGTAAAAATTTCATACATGTGACCCATGTTATGAGATCAAAATCATTGCATTGAAAAAAAAAATATAAAGCCCAATTCTTAACCATTTCAATATTGAACGATGAAATTAAAAAATAAAATCAATTTTAAAAAAGGATCCAATGAAAAAAAAAAACAATTAAAAGAATAAGTACTAAATTTGACATAAAAACAAAACAAAACAAAATAAAATGGTGTAAAAGTCTTGAGCCAATCTGATTTAGCATGACAAATTCGTGACCTAGATCATGAGATCAAGTTATTCTCACAAAAAGCAAATAAAAAAAATATAAAGAAGTTTAATCTTTAATAAATCTAATGTTAAGGAATAAAATTAAAAAAAAAATCAATGTAAAGAAAGATAAAAAAAAAAAAACAATATCAATTCGAGTTAACATTTCATTCTTGTAACCTGGGTAATGAGATCAGAATCACAGCACAAAAAAAATTATGAAGCCCAATTTTTATCAAATCTAATACTGAAGGATAAAATTGAAAGAATAAAATCAATTACAAAAAAGAAAAAAAAAAGCAACTAAAAAAATAAGAATCAAATTTGAGATAGAAATAAAATGATGAGGGACGAGATTGAAAAAATAAATTAATTAAGAAAATGATATAAAAACATAAATAGAAATTAAAATAATATGGACCAAATTCAGTATAAAAACCAAATAAAATCAAATATTAAAGGATGAAATTAAAAAAATAAATAATTCAAAGTAGGATTAAAAAGGAATAAAAATAATGAAAAGAGCAAGGACGACATTACAAATCACCGTACATGTGTCGTTCCATTGAATTTGTTGTCACTTGACGCTTCAATGTCATGGTGTTTGGCCATTTTTAGCCCCTAGGAGATATCGCACGTGCCTCTGATAAGCATGGTCATCTTCAAGGTTATGAAACTCGCGAGTTGACTTGTAAAATTGTATAATTTTACGAGTCAACACAGATATAATGTGCTAAATTGGATAAAAAACTCGAAAATCAATACATTCGGTCAAACTCGGTAAAAATCTGTCAAACTCGGTAAACTCGGTATACTCGGACCGAGTTTACCCAATTGGACAAAATTTACTAACTTATCTCAGTTCTCTCCCCACCATCTCGTTTGTCTCGCAGCCTCCAGTATACAAAACACCCATGCTCAGGGGCACCCACCCACCACCAGTGAAGTGCAGCAGTCACCAGAGAAGACTAGATTTGGGATGGGTTGAGGGGCTGGGTTGCTTAGAGGAGCTTTTGGTGGGTTTTTTTTATTGTAGATTGTATTTTAAGGTTTTTGAACTATGCATGAATTTTTATTTGAACCTTATATTTTAAGATGCTTTTATTCTATATGAAAAATAATTTTCTTACGATTTTACGATTTATTTTTACAATCTAAGTTTATTTTATATTTTTCATGTCGTGTTAAAAATACAATTTTGACAACATTGGTCATCTCCCTTACTTGGCTCATTCCACGCATACTTCAACAATTTTTTTTTAATAATATTTTATATTTTAAAAATACCATATTGTTCTTATTCCTAACTTTAGTTGATAATTACAAAAAGAAAATTAAATAATAAAAAAAATATCTGGATGCAATCCTTAAATAATTATATTTCAAAGATAAATTAAAATAAAATTCTAAAAAGTCCAATGGAGACAAGTTAAATGAAATTTGCGTTCAAGTTAAAAAATCCAATAAAAATGCAAGATGATTGAGATTTCTTTGTGTAATTTGATAATAATAAATTGATCTCATGAAAAATACCAAGACCGTATTGCCTCTCAAGCTAAATTATTTGATTTTGTTTTAGAATGGCAAAATATTTATTTGAATGTTTAAATACATAATGAAATGTGAATGTAGACAAGCTTTTGTTTTAATTTTCATACAAGGCGCTGCTGTGGACCTAGAAATCATAACGAGCAGCAGTTCACGTGGTGGTTGCAATATTGTCCTCACGTTTGCCTTTGCATATCAATCCAAACTTTTGTCATCGATCATTCACTGCTATATCACGTTATCACATCATGAATAAAAATATATTGAAAAAATCAAGTTGCTAAGTAAAACAAAACATATTTTTGGTTAAAATAAAAAGTAGAATAAACAATATTAAAAGGTGTAACTCAACTAATCAGGTTTTAGGTTTATTTTTTAGAAATTACCAGTTTGATTCTCACAAATCTCAAGATCACTAGAGGCTTACATAATCGTTAATTTCAAGTCTTTTAGAATTAATCGAGTTACAAGCAAGATGGCCCGGATATCCACATTAATAAGAATAAAAAAAGTAGAATACATGAATAAAAAATAAGAATTTTAACTAAAATAATACATTTTTTTTATCTTACAAACTAAAACCATGCACATTTAATTTAATTATCATAGAACTAAATACATACAATTTTTGAAAATGGGTCCACGGCTGGTTGCAATTAATTGTGTTCTCCTGGAAGAGAATAAGCCACGACGTGTCATAAGAAGGAATATTAGCATTGACACATGGGGTTGTGGCCTAGTGATTGAAGGAACTTGTTCCCTTCCTCCACACTAGGGTTTAAACTCTACTTGTGTACGCTTGTCATCCCCGCGGTGCCTTACACGCTCACTGGGCTTGCAGGATGTTCAGTGAGCTCGAGGATTAGTTGTGGTGCGCGCAAGCTGGCCCGGACGCCCCGGGTTACAAAAAAAAAAAAAAAAGAGAAGGAATATTAGCATTGAAGAGAATTTGTGCTCTCCTCTCTGTTCCTCCTCTCCTTTTATCGTTTCTGCTTCTTCACCCATTCATTCAAAGAATGATTTGACGCAGCAAGTGACAGTTACATCTATAGATCCTATGGTTCGATGTTTCCCGCTTTAGACTTGATATCTTTAGAGAAAAGTTAATTTTTAATAATGCCGTGATAGATGACGAGATCATTTAATCAGGTGCAAGACTTGTATCTAATAATGCTATTAATAAGTTCGGATTATTCAGTAAATAATATAAATGTAAATAGAAAGATGGATTATGTTTATATATTTTGAAATTATTTAATTATTATATTACTTAATTATTATTTATTTATTTTACATGACTCTACATTTTCTTTTCACATTCCTTAAACTACTTGTGATTATGAAATGTGAGAATTTATTGATTGAGGTTATTATATTTGATTGCAAGATTTTTTAAACGGGATAAAATCTTGGGTATAATTTCTATATAGAAAAAATCTATCCAAATTTTGTTAAAATTGTAAAATTTTGAACTCTCTAAAATCATAAAGTAAACCAAATTCCATATGAACAAAAAATATGATTTTATAAATTCTTTTAGGCTCAAAACACAACTTTTGGCTTTTATCCGACTATTTTTTAAAATATTTATCAAAATGATTTGTTAATTGATTTCACGATTTTGAATCATGATATTTGATTAAATGTCGCGTTTCTGAACTATGACAGTTGATTAAATGTCACAATTCTAAACCACAACATTATAGAAATGTCACGTTTCTAAATTACAACATCTTGAAACTATGCTTCTTCACCAAAACTTTTTCCATCTGTGCTATTTTGCAATTTATTTGTATTTTGTGTGCTAATTGCCTATCACGACTCGAATCCCGAGTCCATACTTGGCAATGCAGGAGCATTGTCGTAAGGATAACCCCCAACCCCCACCTATATTAAGCTTATATATATATATATATAAAAGTTATTTAAAAACACGCATCATTTTATAATCTTACAAAATATTATATTATTCAGAACTATTTTTTTAAAATATTTATCAAAATAATTTGCTAATTGATTTCACGATTTTGAATCATGATATTTGATTAAATGTCGCGTTTCTGAACTATGACAGTTGATTAAATGTCACAATTCTAAACCACAACATTATAGAAATGTCACGTTTCTAAACTACAGCATCTTGAAACTATGCTTCTTCACCAAAACTTTTTCCATCTTGTGCTATTTTGCAATTTATTTTTATTTTGTGTGCTAATTGCCTATCGCGACTCGCATCCCAAGTCCATACTTGGCAATGCAGGAGCGTTGTCGTAAGGACAACCCCCAACCCCCACCTATATTAAGCCTCATAATATATATATATATATATATATATATATATATATATATATAAAGTTATTTAAAAACACGCATCATTCTATAATCTTACAAAATATTATATTATTCATAACTAATGAAATCAAATGATAGTTAAAAATTTCTCACTAATAATTAAAAAAAATAATCCATAATACTCATTATATTGTCAAAATCCAAACTTAATTAAAATAGGGTAATAGTAGAGCGTCTAATACATCAAATCAAAATTAAAAGGAAAGCCTCACGAAACAAGCAAAGCATACCGACCAAAACTAAAGAAGCATGAACACTTAACAAAGTCCACTTGCTAACAAAAACTAAGAACCTAAAATAATATTTAAAATAACGGGTGAGTTCAACAACCTCAATGAGGAAATAACATTTAATATACATTTTAGATATTAGTAGTTTGTGAACCGATTTATCTTGATATACATATACATATACATACTAAACATATTATCATAAAATAATGAAATATATGTCAGAGATCATATGACACTTGAAAGTGACCAATATGGGAGGATCAGTCGTCACAAGTTAGTGCCTCTTTCATCAGCTAGGTATACATAATACTATGTGGATATAGACTAACTACTCTATATTAGCATGTAGTTACTAACAAGTCTTATATCAAAGCATAATAAATATTCACATAATTATCAAAGCAATGTATATCATATTGAATATAATTTAGTTCAATAGAATGCAAGTGCAAATTCAAGAATAAATAAGTACTTAAAAAATAAAATAACAAATATAAATATTCAAGAAATGAACTAGATGTACTCATCATATAATCAACATAAATATTTATTTATATTACATGCATATTAAAGATTATTTAACTCACCCGAAAAATATAAAAGTAAAAGGAATATCAGATGAAATACTTGAAAATCCTTTTGAGGATAATTAGAAGTGCTTATAATGAATATATAAAAGACACCAATGCATGAAATAAAACCAGGTTTAGTCTCCTATGTTTAGGGACAAAAACAATAATTTTTTGAAATCAAGGACCGAAACATAATTTTACTAGAATTGGATGACCAAATTGTAAATGTTAGAAATACATAACCATACTAAAATTTTACCCACAATCCATCATCAATCCTATCTAGAATCTCAATTTACATTATAGGGACAAAATTGTAATTTTTTCTCAAAGTTCAAAGACTAGATTGTAAATCTCCAAAATAGAGGGACTAAATTGATAATTACACAAATTAATAATCAAACTGAGATTCATCATCCTTAACCTCATAAGCTTACTAGCCAAAATTACAAAATACATTTCAGGGGTCAAATTTTAATTTTCCAAAGTTTTTGGGACTAAATTGTAATTTTTATAAATCAAGGACAAAATAAAAATTTCATCTTCAACCTCAAAACTATTTTGTCGAGATTTTCCAGCAAAGCCAAAACAAATTTATTAAATCATAAAAAATCAATTAAATAAACCAATCCACAAATCCTTATTTCTAACATCACACTCAAAATCAATCATTTAACCTTAAATCTATAATAATCATGAATCAATCTTAACAACATAAACTTTAAATCTTTATAAATCTTAATCTCTTCTTTAATCCTTTCATAAACAAGCCATAATCAAAAGTAACATTAGATGAAACCACTTAATTACTACTTCCATCTTTCTTGACCTAAAAAACTCAAGATCAAAAACTGAAATTCTTGGTTTGATGATGGAAGGGTCACAACAACCATAATAATTAGAAAAGAGAAAAACAATTCTCTTGCAACTTTTCCTTATATACCCAAGTTACTTTAGGTTGGGTTTGGGCTGATAAAGGCTTGAATAGGAGCTAAAAATTTAGGTTTTACATTGCCTAATTTACACATTTAAGAACCCATTAATATTGATACTTTATTATAATTTCCTTGAAGTTTCAGTATTGCTAATCAAATTAGATGAAATTAATGCATTATTGTGATCCCTATAAGATCAATCACATCATTTGTTTGCTTCCTCCCTTATGATGCTTTGTGCTTTTTAGTTATGTAGGTGTAAATTAATGTTTTTTTGTTGTTGATGACATAAAAGTATGCATGAATAATTGCATTTTAACTTGAACTTGCTAGTGTATATATACCTTTAGTCAATCAATTAGTTACACGTGAGATTGATTTTGTTTATGTAAATATATTTAATTTATTAATAAAAGCTTATTTATCTTTAATATTCATCAAATATTTGATTAATAAATCTAGAGTAAAGATAAAGTTTATGAGACAAAAATATTTTGCAAAGAAAATTATAAAGTTGTTATAATTATAGGATTCTTATTGCATTAAAGCATTGTTCCTAAAATATTCTTGATTAATACTCTATTAAGACTGGTACATATTATTTTCTTTGTTTTATAAAATGAAGCATTTGTTCTCATAAGTTGAGGTATGAAAGATACCTATAACTAATATGTAGATGCTTGTCAGATAATATGCTCACTAAATTGACTCGTATGAGAATTTCTTATGGAGAGATTACCTGTGTTTATGGAAAGGTTTACATGACAGTTGCATAAGTGATATTTAAACATGAGATCACCAAGTTATCTTATATAAATAGTGTTATGTTTTGATCCTGTTACATGTTGTCATAATCAATGGTAGAAAATGAGTAGATATTGAATATAACATGAACTATATAAAAGTTTTTAATTAAGTAATCAAAAGAGGATTCGTCAACCTAGATGAATTGGAAAAAATGTTTCATCCGTTCTTAAATAGTATTGATTGTAAATACTTGTGCATGGTGAAATAAGATTTGTAAAGTGTTTAAGATATTATTCAAAAAATCAATGACTATAGTGTCAAGAACAAATATGATTTGACATAGTAGACATACTTCATGCTATAATATCTAAATCAAAATATTGTTGATGAATATATAATAATTACACTAAGAAACTGGTCACTGAAAGATTAAGTTAAACCATTTATGACTTTTCTAATATTTGGAGATCATGTTAGGTTCCTAAATATTGTACTTGATCTTCAAATATAAATCAATTATTTATTGAATTGATAATAAATTAATTTGTTTAATTTATCTAATTCTATTTTATTTAGGATTGTAATTTATATTTGGGCCTACTTATTAGAGAACCTAATAGGTCACATATATAAGAACCATTGATCATAAATTAAAATGAGATGATTATTCAAGTGTGACTTGATTATAATTTTTTTTTAAAAAAAATTAAGGGCCAAAGTGTAATTTTTACGAGAAATTACAATTCTAGACCTAGAAAAAATCAAATAGGGACTTAATTTATACAATTCCTTTTGTTTTTATCTTTATTCTTTTGTAATTTGTTATTTTTTTTCTTTACACTTTTTTTTTTGAAAAATTAGTATATGAAGACTAAGAAAATGATGTTTTACTGTAACAATTGCAATATTGTTCAATTCCTTTGCTATGTTAAAAATTAGCTTGAAATTTTATATGTTTTATTAATATATATGATCTTTACTATATTTTATTATATGTAAGTATTGAATTTTTGATTCAAGGTTATATTTTTACTAAATATCAAAAAATATATTAATAACACCTACAAGTTAATTCTTTTGTGTTAACAAAAAAATTTATTAGACTTACAACGAGACGAGTTAAATAAACACATTAATACTTTGTTGTTTTGAATTTATTAACACAAATAGTTCTTCATATATATAATTAAATACATGCATGACTTTTTTTATTTATAATTAGATTAAAAAACACATTTGAAAACTTGTGCGTGTGTGTTTTTGCTAAACAGAGTTATCCAACGTAGTGTAATCTAATCGAATGACCCAGCTAGCTAAGACAAAAAGATTTCAAAGATTGTATAAATTTCAAAGGGTCTAAGAGATTTTTCTATTGTGATTCGAGTTGATAATTATTAGAGGTTGAATATTTGATTGATTTATGATTTATGATAATCCAATCTTGAAATAATCATTCAAACTCGATAAGAACATTAAATCTTCAGGTAATTTTTATATAAAACTTAAACAATTTTTTATCTATTTAGCAAGAATCTTAATACTTCTAAAAAAATTTTAAATTTATCATTTATACTGTATCTACATGTTTAAGGAACCAACAATTCTAATATGCTTTATCTTACTTACAAGATAACAAAAAGAACGTCTAATATAATTTCAGGATTAATTTGATGACTGTATTAGAAGATAGAGAGATGTTATGGAGCATGAAATCAATCAGTTAGATAATCAATCACAATTAAAGGAAAAATAATAATTAAGATGCCGTTTAACATAATTCAAAGAATTATGATTTTTTTTTATTCATAATTTTGAAGTAATTTTTTTAATAACTCACTAGATGAGTTAAAAAAATTTTAAGTTAGAAGGATTTTTAAGAAAAAATGTAATAAAAGGTATAATTCATAAATTAAAAGTTATAATTTTAACTTTTGATTAAATCAAAATTTTAAATCAATTTTATAACTAATTTTTAATTTATATCAAAAGGTAATTCCAACTAAAAATATTTTTATTTTTATTTATTTAAAAGTTAAAAAATAACTTAAATTTCGTACCCAAATATAACCTAATATTCTTTGATTTTTTAACTTTGTTATTATATTATTGTGTTTTTTTTATATAAAAATAGTCATGAATATATACACAACAATACAAGAAAAATTATTAATATGATTCTCTCTAAAATTTCTTATGTTTTTTTTTTTCCCCGTATATACATATATGTGAGTGAGAGCTAGCGTGTAAATATGTACTTTCAAGTATTATGAATATTCAATGAGATGAAGATACAAATTTTGTTATTTTTTTATCAAAAGGTTTTTATATAATTTATTGATTTTTTATGATTTTTTCATATAATCCCGTAAAAATTGTATATACACACACGCGCACACACACACACATATATTATTGAAACTTTTATTTCAAATCATGATAAGTTTTTATTTTTTTTAAAATATTTTTAATAGAAAAGATATATTTTCATCAAAATAAAAATGAAATACATGAATAAAAAAGAGAGAGTTTTGGCTGAAGAAAAAATATTTTTATTTTTAATTCAAATTATTAAAATTCTTACAAATATTTAATTTAGTTGTCCTAAGTTTTTATTGAAAGAATAAAGTTGCTAAGAAAAAAAAACATATTGTTGTTAAAATAAAAGGTAAAACACATGAATAATAAATAAGAATTTTAACTCAAATTATACATTTTTTATCTTAAAAATTAAAATCAGGTACATATTTATTTTAATTATAATAAAATTAAATAAATATAAGTTTTGAAAATGGGTCCACAGCTGGTTGAAATTAATTATGTTCTCCTGGGAAGAGAATAAGCCGCGACGTGTCATAGGAAGGAACCAGTATCGCGAGGGTTATATATATATATAAACTAAGATTTAAAAGTTTGGGGTTTTATTTACAAGGTTATATCTAAGAGTCTTGAGTTTGGTTGCAACGCTTTACTTAAAAGTAATATTTATAATATTATTAATAATATTAAACTTGCATTATCCAAGTTTAACTGAACCTGATTATAACACCGGATCCAAGAATATTGGATTTAGGTCTGACTATAAGGTCGTGTCATAAAAGTGTGATAATTAAATAGATTAATTAAAAAAAAACTAATGAAAAAAAAATTGAATTAATTAGGTTAACCTTTTAAATTAGATTATCCCGTAAAACCTAGAATTTGCATCATGAAAATTTGATAACTAAATAGAAAAAAAAAATTGACAGATTTACTCAGAATTAACTGAGTTAACCCATCAAACCCAGGATACGTGTTATGAAAGTTTGATAATTAAATAAAAAGAAATTTAACATTAACAAACTAAACTAAATAAAAAAAATAATTAAAAAAATCAGGGTTAACTTATCAAACCAGGTTAACCTATCAAACCTGAGATCCGTATCATAAAAATATGATAACTAAATAAAAAAAAATTAAAATTAACAAACTAAATCAAACAAAAAAATTTATTAAAAAAATTAAAAAAAAGAAAATTCTATATTATTATTATTATTATTATTATATTAATAAGTGAAAGGCGTTGGAACCACAACTTTTAGAATAGTACTTAATTAATATTAAAATCGACGAGAATTTGTCAAGATACAAGCCAAAATTGAAAATACAAGCCAGCTAGTTTTGGCCAGCTACAACTACAAGCCGCTGTTGTGGACCTAGAAATCATACAAAAGCAGCAGTTCACGTGGTGGTTCCAATATAGTGTCCTCACTTTTACCTTTGCATAACAATCCAAACTTTTGGCATCGATCATTACCTAGAAAACTAAAAGTCACGAGTGTTTTACTTTAGCCCTATTCATAGTAAGTTACATGAAAATTATATTTGTACTTTTTTGTTCAAAAAATTATGTTTTTTTTTTTTTTTTGGATGGGGATGTTAATTATAGTGAAAAACATATTGTTTTACAATTAGAATCAATAAAATATAAACTATAAACCAAGAGCTTTCTTGACTTTGTATAAATTTTTTAGCAGTAAAAATATAAATTTACCCCTAGAATAAAAGAATTATTGTGTTGCTGAACAAAAGTGTTTTGGGGTTTTCAGATTTTACTATAAAGTGCAAATATATCTTTAACCTTGAGAGAGACAAAACATGAGGGTATTTTTATACTTTTGTATGGGTATTTTGTGTAATTATCGGGGTTTTGAGGGCATTTTGATATTTTTCAGAGTTTTTTAATGCTTAAAACTGCTAGTGCATGCTTGGTACGCCCTAGCGTGTAAGTGATGTCTCCACCATTTAGGCGATACGTGTGACGCCACCCGGCGGACGCAACTGGTTATTTGGGCGTTTTGAAGTTTTCAGATTTTATTGTATAATGAAAATATAAGTTTAATCTTGGGAGAGACAACACATAAGCTTAGCATTTAGGGGGTATTTTTGCACTTTTATATGGGTATTTTGGTGATTTTTTCATAATTTTTCATTTTTTTATAAAATGCTTAAAGTTGCTGGTGCGTGCTTGATACGTCCTAATGCGTGAGTGGCGCCTTTGTCATTTATGCAACACGTGTGATGCCACCTGGTGGACGCAACTGATTGTTCGAGTGTTTTGGAGTTTTTTAGATTTTATTGTATAGTGCAAATATATCTTTAACCTTGAGAGAGACAACATAAGCTTAGCATTTAGGGGGTATTTTTGCACTTTTATATGGGTATTTTGATATTTTTTTGCGTTTTTTCTAAGTTTTTTAAAATGCTTAAAGTTGCTGGTGTGTGCTTGGTACGCCCCAGCACGTGAGTGTCGTCTTCGCCATTTAGGCAGCACGTGTGATGCCACCTGATGGACGTAATTGATTGTCCGAAAGTTTTGGAGTTTTTAGATTTTATTGTATAGTGCAAATATATCTTTAACCTTAGGAGAGACAAAATATAAGCTTAGCATTTAGGAGGTATTTTTGTACCTTATATGGGTATTTTTGTATTTTTTTTTCATTTTTTTTCTGAGTTTTTTAATGCTTAAAGCAACTGGTGCGTGCTCGGCACCTCTTAGCGTGTGAGTGGCATCTATGCCATTTAGGCGGCGCATGTGATGACACTCGGTGGATGTAATTGGTTGTCTGTCGTCTTTTTAGATGCACTACCATGGTCTATTTCATTTGGAGTGACGCGTGACAACTTACAATAGTCGGATTGTTGTCGATAGTTATTTGAATTCCCCCCTTCTTTTCTCTCTTTTAACAGGTAATATATGGCACTATCCTCTTTGTTTCTTACTTTTTAATTTTAGTCATTATTCTATTAATTTTTTATTTTGTTCATTTTTTATTTTTAGAAGTTTTATTCTTTTTAATTTAGTCCTTCAATTGTAATTTCTCATATGTTTGATTTTTCATTTCAGTCCTTATTTTCTTCAATTTCTAATTTTGTCCTCAGCATTTTTGTTTAAGTTTTGTTTTTCAATTTCATCATTCAATTAAATTTTTTGTTGTATCATTTTTGTCAATTTGACCTTCTTTTGATTTTTTTTTCCTTTTATTAAAGCCATTTTTAATTCAATTAAACACTTCAATTGAAAATTTTTATTCCTTTAATTAATGTTTATTCTCACCCACATTTTTTTTGGATCCTTTTGTGTAATTAGTTTTTTTTTTTTTTGTTTCTGGTTTCATCTTTTGACATTTAATTTGTTAGGAATTCATCTTCGTATGATTTTATTGTCCTGTATTAATTTTTTTAATATTGGTTTTGTAAATATCTTCAAGTTTTTTTATGGATTTATCCCGGTTTCATGACTTAAGTCATAATTTTTGCATGCCTTTTTTAATATAAGTGTTTTTAGTTGTTTTGTTTCTATTTTATTTTTCAAGGTATCATTCTAATTCATCTATAATTTATATATATATATATATATATATATATATATATATATATATAAATGAAGTTTATTTTTTTAAAATAAAAAATATTTATTTTTAAATTATATTGCTGATGTGTTCAACCTTACGTAATATTTTCTATGGTATGAGTTTATTCTATCAGTTTCATTTGTATTTATCTTTTAAGTTATGAGTTTTTTAGGGTATGAATTTATCTTTTATTTATTTAAATAAATAAGTTCAGTAAACAGAATTGAATGCATGTCTCATTTTATGTCATGAAATATCTTGTTCTTGCTTGCATAAGCTTTCCAATTTCCACTTTTAATGTTTTTATGTAAAAAAAACAAATTGAATGGCTTGCATACCCGATATTTTTGAAAAAAAAAATTATAACCTGCATCAAAACATTACCACATCATGCATGGATTGTACATTTCTGTGCAAAACTTGACCATTTCAGCTATCTAAATCTGACAATTAGTTTATTTAAGAAGTTTTTTTTTTTTTTTTTTATCAAATTAGCACAATAAACTTAAAAATGTGAGGGAATGACATTGTTTGAAAATGATTTGGGAAAATAACATAGTTTGACCTTTTCACACTACAAAAACATGACATCAACTAAATATCATATTTTTGAAACACAACAACTACTTATCACGCTTCTAAAGAGTGACAACTTAAGATGTTGCGCTTTTGAAGGGTGACATCAATTAAAATTTAAATACCCTCCCAAATTAAATAACACGTTCCAGACATATCTCCTCTACAAATTGAGGATGCCTTAATTTAAATCTAACAAAAATCCACAAAACACTAATATTTTGCCCTCTAAACAACTAAAAATCAAACCTTTCCTAGTCTGAAAACATCTTTTGATGTTTTTATGATGAAAATCCATTGTTTCCTTTACTGTCTTTGCTACTATTGTCACTGCCATCATCATTGATGCCACCACCCCAACCTTTTTTCTAGTACTACAAGCAAGATAAACATACTAAATTGCTATGAATTTATGTTTGGTTTGGTTGAAATCAAATATTTATTTAGGTTAAATTTAAGGTTTATGGTGAATTTAGGGTTTGTTGAATTAATGATAAATTAGTTAAGAATACAATCATTTGAGGTTTATTTGATATAGTTGAATATGCAAATAATTTAAATTAATTATTTCAGTTAATTATGTGTTCCGTTTAATTTAGGTTAAGTGGTCAAATTAGGGATTTTGTGTATATTGTTGGAATTGATTAATAATGTAGTTAAATACACTTGATGATTTCATGCTATTGAGGATGAATACATCTGAATTATGAAGAATTACATGTTACATTGAATTGTTGATGAGTTGATGAATTTACTATTTTCTTTGAATTATATTAATTTGCTATGAATTTGGGTTTGATTTAATGTAATTGAGCATGAAAATATCAAATAGACTTTCTATCATGAATTATATTTATTTTTTGGTTAAGTTTGCTTTAACATTAAATTTTGAAAATTTGATTGATTTTGCTATGAATTTTGCCAAATAGGGTTGGAGTAATGTTATTTAGTTAAAATTATGTCAATTTGATCAAAATATAATTTTTATTTTTTACAGAATGTCTAATAACATATTTATGTTATGTCATTATGATTACAATATTGTATCTAATATGAACAGTAGTATCACATACAATGAAGAGTATAGTTTGTTGTTAATTGATAATTTAGACATGCCATATACAGAAATGAAAGAAACCATTTGTCATGGATTTGGATGGAATTATAATGATATTGATGTTGAAATAACTTGGAAGTGTCAAATTGGTGAACATCAATATTATCTTGTACCGATTATATGTGATGGTAGTTTTAAGACAATGATTGATTCTTTCATTCAAAGTGGTTTGAACATGATAATATTGTTTGTGAGAAGTTGACTAAAATCTTTGTGTATCCCAAATTTTATTGGTCTTTCAAATTTAGCTGGTAGAGGTAAAAATAATTTATTGTCGAATGATTTTCTACAAAGGGTAAAATGATACTATGTTTGACAATGCATTTGGTGATCAACATATAATTTACTATTTTGAGCCTAGTGACAATAAAGATGGTGTTGATAATGATGTTGATAATGATAATGATATTGATGATGAAATTATTCCTTATGCTCTTGAATTTGTAGATTTTTTTAAGTCTAGATTTGTTGTTTGACATGATTGGACACTTAATTATAAACGCATGTTAGAAGGGTCTAATTTAGTGGTTGGTCAAACATTTAGTAGTAAAAATAAATTGGTTAATGTTGTTAAACTATGGCACATTGGACACTCAGTTGAATATCAAGTCCAACAATCAAACTTCAAATTTATTTATTTTGAATACCAAGTCCAAAATATAAGTGATATTTATATGAGGGGATATCATAAAAGGTCAGATTCATTTGAGATAGAAAAGTTAAAAAGTCTATACACATGTGTTTTGACCTTTGTCCAAAAAGACCATTATCAACTTATACAAATCTTATTACTAGTGTTATATCAACCCTTGTAATGAATAATCTTTCAATGATGGTTGTAAGCATACGAGATGAAATAAAATTGCAATATAAGTATAAAATATCATATGACAAAGTATATGTTGTAAAACAAAAGGTGATTGAGTATTTTTATGGTTCACAAAAAGAGTTTTTTGAGAAATTGCCTAGGTTGTTGTTGGCAATAAAGAAAACAAATCTTGGAATAGCTGATGATTTGACACATATAGCTTTTTTTGGTAATTTGGACCTTGTATTGAAGGTTAAAAGTATTGTAAACCAATTATCAGCATTAATGAGGCACATTTGTATGGACAATATGATGAGAAGTTATTGATTGTAGTTGCTTTTGAAGCAAATAATGGGATATTCCCTTTAGCTTTTTGCAACTATTAATGAAGAAAATAATTATAATTGGAGATGGTTTTTACATTGCTTACAAAGACACGATACTGATGGTAGAACTGGTATATGCATAATATGATATAGACATGCAAGCATCAAGAATGGAGTAGCAGAAATATGGCATCAATCTTTAGAATTCCATCGGTATTGTGCCAGACATTTCATTAACAACTTTAACCATAAATTGAAAGACCCATCTACCAAAAAAGATTTCATAAGAATGTGTTATAAACCTTCTAGTCACAAATTTGATTTGTGGTATGAAATAATATGTAACCTGGACCTAACATATAAAAAAATAGCTTGAAAAGGAGCCAAAAGAAAAACAGGATTTATGTTATGATACAGAGATGATAATATGAAAATTAATCTTTTAGAATAATTTAATCATGCTCTGAAAAATACTCCTGCAATGCCTATATCTACTCTGGTATGATGAACACTTTACATATGTAATGGTTATTCGGTCAAGCAGAGATGTGAAGTTAGTGATGTCATTTAAAGTGGAGTAATTTAGCCTTCAGTAATTCAGATTGAATTGACAATAAGTAGGGATAGATCAAGAGATCATATTGCAATATTGATTGATTAAGAGAAACATGTTTTCCAGGCTAACACCCCTATTAAATTAAGTGTCGTGATAGAAGTTAGATGAGAAGTGATATTAAATGACAGAACATGCACATGTGGTAAATAACAGACATTTCATCGTTCGTGTTTATGTTGTACCGAGAATCATTTTAACTTCACACAGTTTATTGATGATTATTACATGGTTCAAAGCTACAGATCATCATATGAAATGTCATTTCATCCATTAATAGATGAGTTAGAATGGACTGATTACATTGGACTTTAAGTTGAAGTAGACTCATTAAGATGGAAATTAGGACATGGTCGACAAATGTCTACTTTTGCAAAAGAGATGGATGCAAGAGAAGGTCATGTACATTATAGGTATGACATAAGCTATACCACATGACATAATAGAAAAACATGTTCTAATCGACAACGTATGTATAACAATACAATTATATAATTTCAAACATATTATGATATTTTTGTTAAGCATATTGAAACTTATACAATTTCACATCAATCACAGGTACTATTACATGGGATGGCATGCACTCGAGGTGGTGGATCATCTTCTCATATTGAGCGTTCATTTTTGGAAGATAATTAGAGAAAGCATTACTACGAGTATGTAGAGCATCACTCACCATACATACATATCATACCCTCCAACACTTTTATCTTGTGGTTGCAGGATCAACATCAATTGGAGGATGTATTCACCGATATTGTAAGAATATTTAATTTAAATAAATTTTAATTTATACTTAATTTAATTATAATTAAATGTATTATACATGTATGTAATTATAATTTAAATTGTCATGCAGGATGACAACACTATTTATTGTCATATACATAGATGAATGATATTATATGAACAACTCCAACCATATGTGGTGTAACGCCCCACCCCACTAGAAAGATATTGTTTGTTTTGGCCCACATGCCTCATGAATTTGTTCTTGGCAGCCACACATGGCCTTAAAATGCGTCTTACTAGTCAATGTGAGCATGCTCATATAAAACCCTCCTCCAAGTCCTCACCTGTCAATGTAGGATATTACAATCCACCTCTTTTAAGGAGCCTGATGACCCCGTCGATACCATTGGATAGCTAGTGAGCCAGGCTCTAATATCAAAATGTAACACCCCACCCCACTAACAAGATATTGTCCGTTTTGGCCAATGAGCCTTATGAATTTGTTCTTGGCAACCACATATGGGTCCAAAATACGTCTTACTAGTCAAGGTGAGTATGCTCATATAAAGCCCTCCCCCAAGTCATCACTCGTCGATGTGAGATATTACATGTGGTCCATGCTAGTTTTTATACATTAGTTGTCTTAACCACATCAAGTTGGACCATGACTTGATCCATGCACTGATTGAGCAATGAAGACGTGAGACAAATACATTCCATTTTAGATATAGAGAGATGACACCAACTTTACAGAACGTAATGATTTTTCTTGGACTGCCTATTGATGGACGAGTAGTAACATCTACTGCTGTTTATAATAGAATTGTGTTATGCAAGTGATCATTTAGATTATCACTCCCTCTTTCTAAATTAAAAGGGGTGGCGACATATGTCTTAAATGGATTGATAAGACATTTTCAACACCACCAGATGATGTTGACGAAGAGGTCTAAGGGAGGTACAAAATTAATTATGATTTGAATGTGTTGATTATTTGTTAAGATTGTGTTAATTATTATTATTATGATTTTAATTTGTTTTTAGGTATGCTAGAGCATATATACCCCATTAGTTTGGCAGTGTATTATTCATTGACCTCACATGGAGATATGTTCATTTACTTTATTTGATGCTCCTGGATAATTTTGATGTCATCTCCATATATAGCTGGTGATCTGCTGTATTGACATGCTTGTACAAATATTTATATCTTGCATGCCTAAAGTGGGCCAAACAGCTAGGTGAAATGTTTGCTACTTCTACATGTATGCATAAAAAAATTGTAAATAATTATTTAGATTTCATAATTTTATTGTTAACATGCAATAAACAAATTTTTTTTATTTAATAACAGTTATAGTTGTGAGAACATCTTCATGTGGGAAGGCCTTAGATTACCGTATATGATAGTCTAGATTATGAGGATTACACTGCTTCTCTCACTAGGATGCATGTATTGCATTTATATTGTGTAATTGTAACTTTAAAAAACACAATTAAATAGACATGTGTTAAATGTTAGGTGGTGTGCTGGATGAGTTTTTGAAAATAATTCAATACATGTGCTTGCATTTTATCCAAGCAAGCTCGATAGATAACATGCTATCCAAGTTTTTTTTGAACTATTTGTTTAAAAAAAATTTAACTTTACCGAATTATTGTTATAACTATGTAACTTATATTCTGCAAGTCATGTAGACGCCTTATTCAGAAGAAAGATTGGTGGTTGCTCTGACTGTCTGCATCAGTGGGATGGATATATGGACATTAGTGGTCCTGCTAATATTTCTTGAGATCACATTTCAATCGATATCGATATTAATGATGCTTTGCACATCATTACTCGTAAGGGTAAAAATGATGATTACTATTGGTTAGGTCATCATTAAGCTAATGTATCACAATTAGATGCACAGAGGAATGAGATATTTATAGAGATGCATTATGTGATTATTAATGAGGTGTATATGATTTGGTACATGAGTATCACAAGTCGAGTTACGACTCTAGATCTCAAGCAAATTCCTCCACATAGAAATATGCATTACAAGCAACATATGCAGCAGTTTCAACATCACGTAAATAATCAAGTCTTTTATAATTAATATATGTTAATCATTGAGTTTTATGTATTTATCTTTTAATTTAACATTAATATTTTATTAATATTAGGTTGGCTTCTTGCTATGGGAGGGTCAAAAGGCCATATTTATGCTTCGTAATATTGATGAAGCAAACAAGAGTTACACCTATATGTCCTGTTAGTTTAATGTTTGCCGCTTTGGATTTGATATATTTGGAGAGAGGTTAACTCTTGATTATGAAAAGTGAGGATCTATTGAGTTTAATTAGAATTTGTTGATTGAGGTTATTGTGTTTTTTTATAGGTTTTTTTAAGCGAGATAAAATTTTGGGTATACTTCTTATATGGGAAAACTTTATCCAAATTTTGTTAAATTATAAAATTTTTAACTCTCTAAAATCATAAAATAAATTAAATTTCAGATAAAATAAGAACTATGATTCTATAAACTTTTCTAGGCTCAAAACACAAATTTTAGCTATTGTCTAACTGTTTTTTTAAATGATTTTTAAAATGACCTGCCAATTAATTAATATCATGGTTCTGAACTGCGACAATTTTAAACTGTATTATTTCGTCAAAACTTTTCATTCATTGTTATTTTGCTATTTAATTGTATTTTATGTGTTAGAGGCCCAATTTACCCATTTAAAAACCCATTAGTTTTGATATTTTATTGAAATGTCCTTGAAGTTTCAATATTGCTAATCAAATTAGCTGAAATTAATGCGTTCTCGTGATCCCTATAAGATCCATCCCATTATTTGGCTGCTTCCTCCCTCATGATGCTTCGTGTTGCTTCGTTTTCCAGGTGTAAAGTGATGTCCTCCTGCTGTTTACAGCACAAAAGCATCACGGATACTTGCATTGCATATTGCATTTTAACTTGTACTAATATTTTAAATGGAAAAGACATATTTTCATCAAAATAAAAAAGAAATACATTTTTCTCCTTAATTTAAATTATTAAGATTCTTATAAAAATTTATTTTAGTTCTCCTTAGTTCTTATTGAAAGACTAAAGTTCCCAAGAAGAAAAACAAATTTTTGTTAAAATAAGTAAATTAAATACATGAATAAAAAATAAGAATTGTAACTAAAATAATACATATTTTTTGTCTTGAAAACTAAAACCATGCACATATTTATTTTAATTATCATGAATTTGAATAAATATAAGCATTGAAAATGGGTACAGGGCTGGTTAAAATTAATTATGTTCTTCTCCTGGGAAAAGAATAAGCCACGACGTGTCATAGGAAGGAATATTAGCATTGAAGAGAATTTGTCCTCTCCTCTGTGTTCCTACTCTTCTTTTATCCTTTCTGCTTCTTCTCCCATTCACTCAAAGATCTCTTATGATAAATACCATCCATCTCTACGTATATTTATCCTCTCATACAACAAAAGCTGAAGAGCATCTTCCCAACCAGGCACAGGAAATTCTGTAACATGAATCCCTCTTATATAAATGAAAGAGCCACCTACGAACAATATTAAGTAGCCCTTATTCTCAAAATTGCTTCGCTACTCTTCCACCAAAATGAAGGCGGCCTCTTTTCCAGAATCAGTTCTTGCCTCAGGATTAAAAACATCCCAATTCGCTGCCGAATGCTGGTTCGACGACGCATGCATCCTTGATATGGACTACTTTGCTAAGACCCTAGCCGGAATTAAGGCTAAGGGTGTCCGTCCAGACTTCATCGGTTCAATCATAGCTCATTATGCATCAAAGTGGCTACCGGACCTCTCTGGTGACCACCTTTCTTGTAACAAGGGGCTTGCGAACTTTGAAGAATCCCCGGAGAGTGTCACGGCTTTGTGGATGAAAAAGAGATTTTTCGTCGAAACCCTAGTGGGAATCCTGCCTCCGGAGAAGGATTCCATCCCATGTAGCTTCCTCCTACGCCTTCTCCGGATTGCAAACATGGTCAGTGTGGAGCCTGCATATAGAGCTGAGCTTGAAAAGAGGATTTCATGGCAACTCGACCAAGCTTCATTGAAAGAGATCATGATACCATCCTTTAGTCACACTTGCGGGACATTGCTAGATGTTGAGTTAATAATTCGTTTAGTGATGAGTTTTGTTAATTTGGATGAGGTTTCTAGGAGTGGTGCTGCCTTAATTAAGGTAGCTAAGCTTGTTGATTCTTACCTAGCAGAAGCTGCTGTGGATGCCAATTTGAATTTATCAGAGTTCATTGCTCTTGCTGGTGCTCTCCCAGGTCATGCCCGTGCCACAGATGATGGTCTTTACCGTGCCGTTGATACTTATCTCAAAGTAAGTAGTCAAAAGTAGTAAATAATATTGAGTGAAATTTTCATTTTTTTTTCCTCCAATTAACGCAAATGTGCACTCTGCTTGTACTCTTAGCGAGGTCAGTACTGGTTGGATAAAAAAAAAAAAACAGGTAACACTAGTATAATTTCTTTTTAGGGTGGTCAAAACTTAAATTTTACGAGTTTTGTACCTAAAACTTAAGATTTTTTTTTATATATATAGGAGACACTATTAGCGAGGTTTTTGTTTTTTTTTTTTTTTTTTTTTTCAAGAGCCCGGCCCCTGCCAACCTCTCCTGTCTCCGCCCAGCACTTCTACAATTTACTTAAAAACAAAAAATCTTCGCAGTATGAATTTTAAGGTCAAGGTATTTAGAATGATTAATTGTGATATGAATGTACATTGGAAGAGTTAATTCAAAGGTTAAAATGTTTAGTTTATTACATGCAAACGAGTGTAAAAAAGTAGTAAATAGAGAAATGCTTGAAAATAGTAAACTTAAATCAGAACAATTAGAAAACAAAAAGTTCATATGAGTACCGATCGATCTGGTGGCCTTATATGTGGTTGCTTTTGTGTGGGGCTTCATCAGAATAATTAGGTGGTGGGGCGGGGCGGCTACACGGTAGGAGCCACTTGACATTATCACTTCCCTTCACTTAGTAGTCCAGATTTGACCTGACACTGGCCTTTCTCCGATGTGGTCTGCAGCATGTGAGAAGGTAGTGTCAGTGTTGAATTATGTAGGGTTTTGTTTTGTATAGGCAATTTGGTACCTTTCTTTAAGCATCACGAGATCAATATGAACAGCAGCAATCATACACAGTAACCCCTCGATTCACTGTTATAAATGATGAATTAATTATCGTATACACAGAGACAACTATTGAGTCTAGACCAATAACCTTAGAATAGTTTTTCCTTGGATCTTCAATGTTCTGTGGCTCATGAAATATTGCTTTAGTATTTTCGAAGACGATGAATTAATATTGCTCTCTTCTGATCAGGCACACCCTGGACTGCCAAAGCAAGAAAGAAAGGCTCTTTTTAGGTTGATTGATAGCCGAAAGCTCTCTCAGGAGGCATCACTCCATGCTGCCCAAAACGAACGATTGCCTGTTCGTGCAGTGATCCAAGTCCTCTACTCTGAGCAAACCAAGCTCAATCGACAAATAGACTGGAGTGGGTCGTTCAGTGGAGCTAGAAGCCCCAGCTTAGGGTTTGAGGCTCCGGCTAGGTTGCTTTCGAAACGTGAAACGAGTGATCAACAAATGGAGATAAGGAAGCTGAGAGAAGATGTGTTGAGGCTAGAAAGCCAATGCTATGTGATGCAAATGCAGATGGAAAGGATGTTGGAGAAAAAGAAAGGGTTTTTTAGGTGGAAGAAGTTAGGGATTATGCCTAATTCATTGAGAAGTAGTAATAATGTTAGTATTGTTGAGAAGATTGAAGGGAAAAATGCAGGAGAAGGAGATGTAGGGAGTGGGATACAAACTCCTGTGGACTTGAAGACTAAGCTGGTGAGAGGCAAAGGTAAAACCTCTCCCAGGCGGAGAAAATCAATGTTCAGCAATTCTACTTATTAGTTTGACTATATATGACCACAGCTACTTGGTTTTATGCTTGGCTGATTCTAGCACTCATAGATTTAGGATTTTGCTGGTAATATCAAGCCTTAATTTACAAGCATTGCTATTTTTAATGGTTCAAGGTTTTGTCCTCCAGAAAATTAAAAATAATTAAAATTGAATCACCAATGTCCTGCCTCTACATAACACCTGCATCTCAATTTCTTTACAATCATGGCCGCATTGGAACCTCAAGCCTGAAGAAATAGGTATGCCTTGATTTTTTTAATTTAAACTTTGAAATCAATATATATATATATAATCATCCAATGTATGTCTTGATATAACCCTATTTTAAAAGAAAATCTCGGTACCCGTATTCCTTAATTAATTCAAGATGTTCTAGCGAAGAGATGACTAAATATAACCCTATTTTAAAAGAAAATCTCGGTACCCGTATTCCTTAATTCAAGATGTTCTAGCGAAGAGATGACTAAAATACTTCCTGCGCTACTAGTTTATATATATATATATATATATATATGAAATAAAGTTATCATAAAGTTTCTGCCTGTGGAAGTTATCGGTAATGAAATATCTTGACGCTCCTAAAAGGAAAATATTTTTATACAAAAATTTGTAGTTAGCTTCGTTTTAAGGAAATCTTTAGAGGTTTAAATTGTTAAATGAGCTTGTTCTTCATCTTTTATCTGGAATTTGAATATTAAGAACAACTACAAGAAAAATAGTTTATTACAAACATGCTAGTCCAAGCATGAATTTCGTCCTAATTGTTTTAAACTCGGACGACAAAGAGATTTGGTCTCATTTAAGCCCAGAACAGAAAGCTTTAGAAATTAATTAAGAAAAAAAAACTCTAAATTGTGATGGGAGCACAAGTATCCAATAAGAGAAATAAATAATAAAATTACAAGGAATTGTAATGAAAATTGGTCTCTCATAGACAACCCCCGAATAATGGAACTGAAACAACAAATATATAGGTGGTGATGTTTCAAAATTCAAGGTTCATAGAAATAAGATCTATATGGTTGCATAATATATTAATTATTTAGTTCTTGCATTATGATCTATTTTTTTTTAGCTAAGTGGTAATATGATGCGGAAAGCCAAGATTAGTGATAGCTTGATATAAAAAGTTAAGTATTCGTAAAAGATCCATTTTAATAGATATAAAAAATTTTAAATGCTTAAGTAAATATCTTTGTAGAGAAAAAATACAATGATATTTTATAGAGAGATGTTCTGAAAATATATATGAAAACATGTAGAGAATCATTTACTTGTGTGATTCATAAAGCATTTATAGCCTATGAATCTTGTTCTTCTATTTGAGTGGAGGGGCTGAAGAATAATTTTTTTCTAATAATATTAATGAGAGATATATATCACTTACACATACATTAATGAGGGATACATATCCCTTACACAAACATTAATAAAATGGAGAGGTGATAGGTCATAATAGATTTTTTATACACCTAAGGGTGTAGGTAAAGTAAAATCTAAAATGTATTGGTTTGATATAAAAATCCAAATGGACTTATGTGGGCGAAAAAATCAAACTAAAAAAGTTAGGCTTAAACACTCGTCTTAAGTTTGCTAAAGGCCAAAAATAGGCCCATGCATGTTGTTTGGAACCACATAAGTTGGCCATGGGTATGGAGCTTATCCTAAAAGGCATGGGGCTGGCACCTAGTGTTAGGGGAACTAGGTTGCACACCTAGCACCCCATCCAAGCATGTGTCTAGTGGCTAGGGTGCTAAACAGCACACCCAGTACATATCTGGGGCACTAAACTCCACCCCTAACAAGATCTTTATTGGTCATGGGCTTGTTTCTTTCTAGGTTAGGTGTTGCCTGGCCCCATCCCATGGTCTTAGCCTGGGGGCTGAGCCTAAGGGTGGTTAAGCCCAAGCACATTGCCTATGCCCGTGTTTTTTGGGCCTTCAAGGGTTTTGGACCTATTAGATTTAGGCTCAAGCTTAACAATTTTTTTTTAGAAACAATTGATAAATGACAATCCATCAGTAACTCCCCAAGTCTTTATGATATAAATACGTAAAGAATTATATAAAAGATACTCGGTTATCATGATGTGTTTGTTGATTTTTCTTAGCATGAGAATCAGGGTGAAACCTTTTGGAAAATTTACCATAGAAATCGTATGTAAGGGCATACACCATGATTGAAAAAATAATTTTTTTCATATGAGAATACTTAGAGAGAAGTTTATACTTGGAAAAAATTTTAAGTTTGGAAAGGGTAACCATGAAGAAACCTATAATTAGAAAATCTTTTACTAGGCTAAGGGAACTCATGGAGGAACCCATACATATGAAACACTTTCTAAAAGGTTGAGGGAAACCTATATTTAGAAAAATTTCTAAGAGGTTAAGGGGAACCCATGAAGGAACCTATACTTAAAAAATTTCTAAAAGCAAAAAAGAACCCATAGATGGTTGTTCCATGTGATAACATAAGGCCTAGAAGCCTTGTACTGATCCAATATCATACTGGATAATGAGAGATCAGAGATTATAACGAGAGATAACGTGAGGCCCTGAAGCTCTAAAGGAGAGTTGTACTAGTTTAAGATCGCACTAAAGAGCAAGAAATTTAAGATCAATTCTTGGAGATAGCGTGAGGCTTGAGAGCCCCATTGAAGTGTTGTGTCAGTCCAAGATTACACTAGAGAGCAGAAGATCCGAGATCAATCCCTAGAGATGGTATGAGGCTCAGGAGCCTCACTAAAAAGTCATATCAGTCCAAGACTACACTGGAGAACGATAAATAGAAAGTATATGTTAGAGGTATAATATTTTTATTTTAGAAATAAACTTATATTCATATTAAGGATAATGCATCTTAAAGTAATCTAAATGCCAACCATAAGGGATATTTTTCCTTTCATTTATTGGAAGGTTGTAGTTGTTTGTCTTGATAACTTTGAATGAGTCATCCTATTTTGATTTAAAGGTGTAGTAAACCTTTATGATACACCAAGCATCCATGGGTTAGTCCCTTGTGGTTTTTCCTTGAGCTTTTTCTTTACTAATATAATGATTTTTCTTGGAAAGTTTTTCATGTTGGTTATCTTTGTAAAAACAGGAAAGCCCATGCCATAGCACACTTATCTTTTTTACCCGCATATAATTTTTCATATCTTGCTTTACTTTGAGCAAGCAAGATTTCGTCCGGTAAGACAAAGCTTTCTTCATAGAGCATGTTCTTTTATCCCGCTTATCAAGACCACTGAGGCTACTAGCTCAAGCAACTCTTCCACTCGGGCCATCTCCTTATTAAACCTCATCAAATATACTCATATGGACCCGTCTTCTAGTTGGGTAACACTAAATAGCTTTGTGGTGCTTTTTATGCGAGTATATTGTTGTTGAGATGCATCACTTGTTTGGTGCAGAGGTCATTAAATCCTCTAATAAAGTTTGACTTATAATTATTATACTAGACACGCACAGACCTTTTGAAGGTCGTGTGAATGATTTTACACATTACACTATTTCCATGGATGACTAGTTCACCATACATAATTTTCACATGCTCCTTTGCGTTAACAAGACCATCATAGTTTTCTAGACTTGTTTTTGTAGAAATGTAGTTCATAGGGATTTGAGTATTCAAATCTCATTTAGATAAAAGAGATCCCCGCATCTGATAAGGGCTATAGACATTCTCCTAGGATGTTCAAATACCAACCATCTCTCGATCTTCTATTAACTAGGCTCAATAAATCCCATAGAATATAGTGTGGAATAGTGGGATCGGTAACTGATGTTTATCATGCGGTTGTCAGGGGGATGTGTTAGAGTTTTAAATGTGTACGAGGTATTGCGATGGTGAGAGTGACCCCTAAAAGAACTTGGTGAGTGTTGAGAAAAAATACTTTCTTGGATATCATTCTGCCTAGACTCCTCAAGGTAATGCAATTTCCTACAAGCACTTAAATCGACTATTAACAGTAGTGCAAGGGTGTTGTGTGTTGTTGATGCTGCCAAGACTTACTGGGTAGTCAAGACCTCGTTTCACCCTCGGGTTTCTAACACTGTTTGAGTAAGGACTTGAACCTGATTAATGAGTTATTAAAAGTTTGATTGGGCCCGTGATAACGATAACAAGTAGATCTGTCAACCATTTTAACCTAGACGTGTCTTGGATATTTTCATTGGAATAGCATGGGAATGTCAAAAACAAGTTTTAGAAATAAACTAATAGATTGTTTTTTATATAATTTTCCACAGATATTACTGATTGATGATGTTTCAAAATACAAGTTGTATTAGAAATAAGGTTTATATGGTTGGATAATAGATTAATCACATAGTTCTTGTAATTTAATCCATTTTCTTTAGTCAAGCTGGGTGGTAGCTTGATATGAGAAGTCAAATAATTATAAAAGATTTTTTTTTTTTTTTTGTAAATATAAGAATTTTTAAATGTTTAAGTATCTTTATATAAATAGAGAGCGTAATAAGAGAAAGATTTTTGTTACGGATACATAGCAGTTAAGCCATTGCTGCACTCTATAATTTTGAAGAAGTAGAAAAGAAGAAAAAATATTTTAAGGTACAATACAAATGCATTGAACAAGGGGTTCCACTTTCAAATTTTCAGTGCTTTCTTGATACTCTTGATGGATGACTTGATGAAGCTGTTCCCTGCAGCCCGATCACCATCTCGTCATCGTCACCAGTTACCACGGGCTTTTTCCTGATGCATTCCACTCCCTTTCTCATACCCAAGATCAAAGATGTAGAGGATGGGATACGCCGCAATGTCCTGGCACTCTCAAGCACTCTTTCTCTTTGGCTCTCTATTTCCTTCCCTTCATAACTGTTGCTACTTGCAATTGCTTCACCACCAACACGACCTGGTTCTATCTCAATAATCTCTTCTACCCTTTTTCCTTTATCGTTTCCATGAACACGTGTTGAGCTCCTAGCCTCCTCCTGTGGGAACTTTTGGTTCAGCTTTGTAATAATATCATCAGATGTGTTTGTTTCACAGCCGTTTGAGTTTTGTCGTTCAATCTCTTCTCCAGAATTCTCTAACAGAAATTGCAGCCACCTCTCTACATTTCCCTTTCCGCGTTGCTTTCTGCTCTCTTCATCCTCCTCTATTTCTTGGTCTTGGATAACTGGGAATTGAATTTTTTTTCTCTTTCCTTCTCCTGTTTTCAGTGCCTGAAGCTTATACTCAAATGGAATTTCATTTTCCAGTGCAATGATTGATTTATCGTGCTCTTCTGTCATGATAGTCATTTCAGGTTGTTTGATGTCCTCTTCAATTTCGTCTTGTTTTGCATCTTCGTTTGCAGGCAAGACAGCTTCAGTTGCTTTCTGCTCCTCTAGAAACTCTCTGAGCTCCTTGTGTGAAGGTGTCCTTGTCCTTATTCCTGGTAAGTAAAGTACAGTTTTACTGTCTGCATCTTCAGGTAAGGTATCATCCATTCTTGATCTCTTCCTTCCCTGTTCCCATTCAGGCCTAATTTGTTTCTCAAGCTCGTCTCTTTGTTTGTATTTCTTGTGGAGTTCTTTCTCTGAAGCATCACAGATTGCCTTCTGTGCTTCAAGCCTTGCCATGAGTGCATGTGTTGCAGCCTGGTTCAGTCTCAGTTGTTCCTTATAAACAACACTCCTGCAATAATAGTTTAGAAATGCAACCTTTCAATTACTATACGACAAAAATAGAGAGAACAACCTTTTGTGTTGAGTAAAAAATCTTACTGGTGCATAGCATCACGAATCATCCTCTCTAACATAGTTCTATATGAAGATTGTGCCTCTGCTAGCCGCCTGCACTTTTCTGCCCTTCTCCTACGCTTTATCAATGTCAATTCCAAGTCCTGAATAGTAAGCTTTTCCTCATCATCATTTCTCTTTATTTCATTAACTTCGTCGTCCAAACTCAGTATTTCAGCCTGCATCTTGTGAGCTGCTTCTTTCTGCTTAAGAGAATCTCTGGCCATGACAATTGCTTGATATGGATTTGTGACAAAGTCTGAGTTCTCATTTTCTTTCAGAACACCTGGCTTCATTTTTCTTGAAGCTAAAGCAACACAACCAAAGAACACAATACATTTAACTCATGAAATTCAATTTATAATTACGAATAAAGGAAAGGGAAAATGACGGAAAGATTGTAAAAGAGGAAGAACAGGGGGGCGAAGGAAGAAAAATAAACAGTTATATTTAATATTCCTCTACTAACCTATTGCAGGAGAATGGGGCCTTATCTGCCTGTTGTAATCCAATGATTTCAAAGCCAGTGAAGAATCATATGATTCTCTTCGAGATACAACAACAGCAGCTGGAGCAAGGCCCAGTTTCTCTCTCGATTCAATGAAATGTTGTGGAAAAGAATGTGACTCTACTGTCTGGGAAGCATTTAGTTCCTCACTTTCTCCTCCTGAGAACAAAAATGAAAATGCCCTGTGCCTGCCATAATTTTGGAACCAAATTCATCGTAAAACTTCTATAACGTTGCTCAATTTGAATGCTGGAAAAGGTAGATATCGATATACACCCACCTGAAATCTGAGCTGGAAGAAGCAAAGATGGATAAGAACTGGTTCACAGAGATTCCCAGCTGAAGATCCCACCATGGAACGAGAAACTCCAACTTGTTATGCTTCCTCTTGCACACTTGCCGTTGTAGTATCCTCAGATTTCTTGGAACTGTCAATCCTCCCCCTACAATTCAAATGAGCAAAATCACACATTACAGATGTGTTGTATGTATTTACAGAGAGAGATTGAGAGATATTAGTGATTGGTTATGTACTTGGGCAAGGGAACCAATGATCAATGTCCCAAGCAAGAGGAGAGGCTTTATCAGCTTGAAAATATAGAACATTGCCGTAAGGATCCACTCGAATTACTGCAGGATCAAATCCAGCATTCCTAAAACCCAACACAGTAGCAAATAAATCAGATATCACCTCAATATATCGCCATAGAAATTATGGTATTTTGGTAGGGGTCAGTGCAGAGATGAAGCGGTTACCCTAGGTGATTAAGCTGCCTCCACAAGAGACTGATAAAAACCTTGGGCTTGGCAGTTTGTTTTGCTTTTGGATCAATAACTGGAAACATCTGATCTAATTCCGTTGTTCTCAAAATCTGCAGAGAAAATTATGACCAAAGCCAGCTTTCCATCAAAATAGATGGAATGGAAACCCATACTACTTGAAAAGGAAACTATCATTGTAAATCATTTCATAACATGAGCCAGAAAATGCGTTGCAGTAGCCGAATTGTCGACAGTATTAACTCTTTAAAACCAATTTTATCCAGAAATTCATGATCCATTTTGGTTGTCTAATCTTTTCTTTGATATCGAGTTCTAGCTTCAGCTTTAACATCTCAATTTCTTCCTAAAACCACATCATCTTAGTAGAGTTTCTCACGAGAAACTTAGTGAACCAAAAGAAGAACAAAGAAGCTAAAAGAATTATATTATCTATATTCATAAAGATTTTCTTTATAAATTCTATAACAAGAAAACATAATCAAATAACAGAGGCCCTATCTGTGTACTTCTAGTTAATCCCTGTAAAATTTAACTCATTGAGCGACTTTTCTCCTTCACTACAAACTAAAACAGAAAAAAAAAAATACAAAAACTCATTTTCATCTTCTTCACCATTTTCCAGGAATCCGAACAGACTTGTCAAAAGTGCCATTTTTTTATTTTAAATTACCTCATGTTGCTGCATTGCATATGGAGTGAAAACGAAAGGAGGACCATGGGTATAAGTCCCAACAACACCATGATCTCTACATAGCTTTGCATAGGCTCTTGGGAACCCAAATCCCTCATCGATCTCCATATCTTCTTCCTTGAATGCATAATCGGCTGCCATTGTTGTCTTCTTGAATTTTCTTCTAGCTTTCGAAACAGAAAAATTAGAGTTTCGTGGTTTCGTTGATTAGAAAGGAAGCTAACGGTCAAATTCTTTGTTCAAAAGGAGTATCAGATTTTGGTGGGATTTTGAATTATGGAAGTGCCACGTTGGCAAAATAGACGGTGGGTGTAACGGCTAGAATAGGGTGTTTCCTGCTCGTAGGCAATTATTGTTTTTGCGGTGTATTTTTTAAAAACAATTAATATATTTTTTTAAAATTAATTTTTTATATCTTTTTATTTTTTATATACTCATATCAAAATATATATATATATAGATATATATATTTATTATTTTAATACATTTTTAAATAAAAAAATACATTAAAAAATAATTACTATTACAACATTAAACATCACCTTAATTTATTTTAAAGAAAAAAACACTAGTGAAATATCTAAACAATACCAAGAAAAAAAATCTCACCATATAATTAATTAAAAAATATATATTTTCATCTCACAATAATAATATTTTGGAATGGAAAAGAAAAAATTTAAACCAAGTTGAGCTCTTAATAATGCAAGCTTTGTATTATTAATTTCATGATTTTAGGCTTGTTTAAGGATATAGTTATGATTTTTTTAAAAAGTATTTTTTATGTAAAAATATATTAAATAATATTTTTTTTATAAAAATTATTTTCAAAATAAATATATCAAAACAATTTAAAATATATAAAAAATTAATTTTTAGTAAAATTTTATTTTTAAAACACGTGTATAACCGCGTTTTCCAATTATCTCTTAGTATAGTTAAACTTAATTGGCAATTGATTATGTTTTCATATTTAAGTCTTGTTTCAATTATGAATTTACTAATTACTTGAATCGCCTTTTTAATTGTCATTCTTCTTGCTAATTACTTTTTTAAAACATTAGTATTTGGCTTCAAACTCAATTTCTTGTTCGTCAATTAGAGATTTAATCTGTATTCAAATATATAATCTTGGGAATTTAAAACTTTGTATTCTTGCTCTACAAAAGTGTATGACGTTGCAAGCTCCAAGTGGGGTTTTGCTAGTTGTGCTATCATATAGTTGAAAGGTCAAATTTGCATAAATAATTGGCCCGTACAAAGATGACATCTGCCTCCATAATTTTACTTTACGCTATGCCTTTTCAGGTGTGGAAGAAGTTAAAATACATTAAAAAAAAATATTTTTAATATTAAATATCAAAATAATTTAAAACACTAAAAAATTAATTTAAAATAAAAAATAAAATAATAAAAAAATACAATTAATATAATCACCCCTTCTTCATTATCATTAAAACCCTAATTTAAATCATCTTCTTTGCTAAAAACTACTTACTTCAACTAGCAAAACAACTAAGAGAGCTTTTTGGAAACACGATTATATCCGTGTTTTTTTTAAAAAAAATTTGTTAAAAATTATATATATATATATATATATATATATATATATATATATGTGTGTGTGTATGTATATGTTTTGGATCATTTTGATGCAATGATTTTAAAAATAAATTTTTAAAAAAAATCATTCTGATATATTTAAACATAAAAAATACTTTAAAAAATAATTATAATCACACTTCTAAAAAGACTCATCTTGCTTTAACTTAAACATCCTCTAAAAGAAAAACCTACAACAAAAATTTTCAATGTCAACTATATTATGCACAACCTCATTATAAATCTCCTTAATTAACCTATTTTCAGTAATTAATTTCTCACCTCCTCCTTTTTCTCATCAATTACAAAATCCTATGATTTCCATTTCTCATAATCCTCATCATCCTTCGGTAAATTTTGATCATCGCTCTTAACATTTCAATAGATGAAATGATATAATTTACCCAAAAAGTAATAAGGTAAGGATAAAATAGACTAATCCAAGCCATATTTTGCCACAATCTCTCAAAAGTTTAGGGACAATTTTTTTTTTTTTTGCTCCTAATTTTTATTTAAATTGCACACAAATAAGTCTCTCAAAAACACAAAAATCATGTTTTTGCTTAAAAGAATATATAAATATAAATGTTGTGTTTTAGTATTTTTTTTATAAAAAATATATATTTGCATGTATTTTGAATTTAATAATCAGTTTATTAAATTCATAAAAATTTAGCTAATATTTCAATAACCTCTTAAAATTTTAATTTATGAGAATTAATGATTAATATTCTAGTATAACTAATGGATCTATAAATGAACTGGTATTTAAATATCAAAAATTAACTAAAAAATTTATTAAAATTATTTTAAATATTCATCAATTTTAATTAAAATATCTTCATATTTATTTTTTAAATGGTTTCATTCCATGATATGCTATTTCAATTCTTTATTAATTCAACCTCCCTTTCCTTTGCACACACGTGTCAGGACTTCGTTGATTGATTATTTTTTCTTTTTATATGTTGTAAGATATCTGAAGGGTTTATATTTAAACAAGAGTGAGTAAATGATAAAAATAAACTAGAAATGACTAGACATCTCAATCTTCAATGATTTTAGTCTAGAAGCTATGTGCTCCATCTACATGATGTATTCATGCACACCTTCATGCCATTAAATTTTATAAAATATATTTTTATCATTAAAATATTTATTAATACCTTGTCAAAAGTCTTAAACTGATCTCAAATAACTTTGAGGTATCTTTCATTTTAGTATAATCAAGAATGGATCAATAAATATTTTTTAATATGAGAATTAATAAACATCAAACTCAAGTGATTAGATCGCTTCCAAAGATCATATGATATTTTCTAATTTGAAATGCTCATGGGCTTCAAAGGCTTTATCCTAGAAAGAACACCTATCTTTATAAATATTTATCCATGTAAGTTAATTAAAAAAAATAAATCAACATGTCATTATAATCTTAGATTATAACACTCAAGTGATTTAAATTACTTTATAATGGGATTATCATTTTATTTCTGCAATAATTTTTTAGACTTGTATACAACTAGATATTTCCATCCCTCGCATCCTAATTAATCATTTAAATATAATAATTATCTTGTGGGTTGAATCATTACATTTTTATGATTAATTATAATTAATGTTATTAATTTTATGTAATCTTATAGGTGTAGATTAACTGGTCAAGTTTTGAATTTGCTCTCTAAAAATCACTAGTTCGAGTTTTACAAATCTCAGAGTTACTGAAAACTTATATGATCGTTAAAGTCCGTGTGATTAATCAAGAAACATGCAAGTTAACTTGAACATTAACGTTAATTTGAAAAAAAAGAAGAAGAAATAAGCATGGAATTTTACCAACAAAAACATAATCAAAATTAACAAATATATATGCCCTAGCATTAATATTCAATTAATTAAAAGCAGAAGGCAAAGAACACCTATCTTTAGACATAGCAATCAGATTCCTCAAACACTAAAAAAATGTAGAAAGATCTTTATATAGTCTATCCAAATATTCCGAATCCTTCTTTTATGTCAAAAGAAGATGTGTTACATATTTAATAAAAGTATACAACCTTTCACTATACAACTTTTTTTTAATAAAAAAAACTCATATGATTAATTTGTTATCTTAATATTAAATGAACAAGGGGCCACAAAATTAACATTTTAATTGAAGAATTAAAATGTAATTAACAAATTCTACAAGTTAACATCTTAAAAGCTTTCTTTTTTCCTTATTAATTGAATGGGTACGTTCTTGGATAATTGTAATTTAGCTATGGTCCGAGTCCACTGTTATGTCACCATGTTGGGTCCTAAGGTGTTATTTTCAAGTGTTAGCTGGCTCCTTTCAAGGTAGTTCACAGTTTTAACTCTCTCTCTCTCTTTCTCTTTAATTATATCTCCATGTTTTTTCTTAATATCTCGCACAGTGTGTTTAACTTAGAGATATAATAATTTCTTTTAAAAAAATATATAATATTTTTTAAATATAAATCACATCTTTTAAAACTAAAAATATATATTTTTTATTTAAAAAAAAAACATAAACTACTTTCCGTCTAAAACACACACCCAAGTTTATCTCTATTTATTATATTTATATTTATATTATTTTATTATATATATATTTTTTAATATAAACTTAAATTTTTGTATTATTTTCAAGTTTTATTTAACATTGCAGTGTAATTATATTTTTTAAAATTTTAAATTAATTTTTATGTTTTTAATTGTTTTGATGAATTGATGTGAAAAATAAATTTTAAAAATAAAAATTTATTATTTTAATATATTTAAAATAATAATTAAAAAGCGATACAAGTTACACGCGAATCACGGAAGGGTGGAAATATTAATTATATATCTCAACAAATTGTTAAGACAAAAAAATATTAACCATCGATTGACTTTCCACCAAAAACCACCACGACCCATAGTGCTGCTTTAACTTGACTTCAACTTCACTTCTCTCTTTCCCTCGACCTCGAGAAATCAAGATCCTGTTTCTTTCACCAACAACTGGGATTCTGCTTAAGTAGACATTTATACTTACCTTTGCAAGAAAAGGCCGCGAACCAAATCTTAATCCTTGCTTTCAGGTCAGTAATTTCCTTCAACAATCAGATTCAGTGATCCAGACAGTTTTTTTTTTTTTCTTTTTTTCACCAAAAATAAACTTGAAATCGTATACCTGCATTCCCCTTGTTGCTTTTGATGTTTCAATGTATCTCCAAACCTTTTTTTTTTTTTTTTTCTTTTTTTGCTGAGCTATGTAATATATAATATTGAAGCTTTGTGGGCTGAGTGCCAAAACTGCTATTTTTATTTACTCCCACTATTTTTGTGTTTTGAGCATCAGGGATATTCAAGTTCTGTGCTTTGGACCCAATTGTGTAGTTGGGTTTACCAGAAGAGTTGTGATCATGAAGAATACTGCATATGTTGTTGTTCTTGTTTGGAGTTTCTGTTGGTTGCCGCTGATATTTGGTTTCACAAATTCATACACCATAGGTACAACTGCTGTGTTTGAGTCTACAATTAGTGAATCTACTGTGAACTATAATTATGATAGAATTGATGAAGTGAAGAAACATTGTGCTCCTTTTCTAGCTTCTGCTTCTGATTTGAAACATGAAGTTGATAGAGTGTATAATATTGAAGATCTTTATTTCGTTAACGGGGATTGGAGGCAGGAGGTGGGTCAATCCCCACTACTGCCATATATTGATCCAGGCATTCAAAAAAGTAATTTTTCTGATTTCAAGACCCCACTGAACTTAGCTTCTTTCTGGATCATGGATGTTGATCGTTCCCATCGATCGAAAAAATCAGTTAGTGTGAATGGGCTCTTGGTTATGGGCACTACCCTAGATTCATTCAGGGACAAACCCTATCATGGTAGCCCTCACTTTCAGATGTGGTCTGGTCACACACAGCTTTCCATTTCATTTCAAGGGATATATACAGAGTCTAAGAAGAATGGGGGTGAAAGAGTGATGTGTTTGTTGGGGAGCACAATGTTGCCTTCCAGAGAGTCCGACTCGAGCAATCCATGGGAATGGGCAAAAGCTAATTATAACCAGCCACCTCTTCTGCAAGATGATCAGATTCTGCTTGTTCTTCATTATCCAATGAGTTTTACATTGACAAGTAGAGTGATCCAGGGGGAGATGAAGAGTTTAAACTCCAAGTCAAATCTTAAGTACTTTGATGAAGTTCGCATTTTCTCTCAACTGGGGCAGTCAGTGAAATACGAGTTTGGCTCTGAAAGCTTGGTTTCCAAATCGTGTGCTCCATATCCCTATCATGATAGCTTTGTGAATGGTGGCATTGATATCTATAAAGGAACTGGATTTTGTGAAATTCTGGGGATAATTACTGGAGAAGGAGCTGGGCCTTTCACCATTGTGCCAAATTGGAGATGCAATGGTGCAGATGCTTATTGCAGTAAATTGGGTCCATTTGTTTCAGACAAGGATATCAAGGCCACAGATGGGAGCTTTAAAGGCGTCAAGCTTGCTATGGAGAATGTTAAATGTGAGCAAAAAGCTGCTCCAGGAAATGCAAGTTCTGCAAGAGTTGCTGCTGTCTTTCGAGCCATTCCTCCACTAGAGAATCAGTATGCTGTGGCAATGAGATCCGGGCTGAGCAACATGACTGTTGTGGCTGAGGGAATCTGGAAATCTTCGACTGGGCAGCTTTGCATGGTCGGTTGCCTTGGATCAGTTGACTCAGATGGAAGTACCTGTGATTCACGAATCTGTTTGTACATTCCTTTGTCATTTTCCATAAAGCAACGGAGCATAATTTTTGGGAGTTTCTCCAGCACCAGTAGAAGTAAGGACTCATACTTCCCTTTATCATTTGAAAAACTAGTGCAGCCGACAGAGTTGTGGAATTATTTTAGGAATTCCCAACCATATTACAGTTACTCAAAAATAGAACAAGCTGGTGTTATCCTGGAAAAAAATGAGCCCTTCAGTTTTCAGACTGTTGTAAAAAAATCATTGCTGCATTTCCCGAAAGTAGAGGACACGGAGACACTAAGAACTGGTCTTTCTCTTCTTGCAGAGGATCTTACCCTCCATAGTTCTGCCTTTCCTGATCCACTCCCTCGTTCACAGCCAAAAATACCAACTCATTTTCAGATTGAAGTTCTCTCTCTTGGCCCCATGTTTGGGCGATTCTGGAATGGTTCGTATGGAGATGAGGAAACTCTTTACCCTAATGAATCTCAGTATACCCAAAAACAACTTCTTATGAATGTATCAGCTCAGATTATGCTTGATGGAGAAGCTTATAGCAATTTTTCTGTGCTTTTTCTGGAAGGCCTGTATGATACTCTTGTTGGGAAGATGTATCTAGCTGGTTGCAGGGATGTCCGGGCCTCATGGAATATCTTATTTGAAAGCAAGGATCTTGAGGCGGGTTTGGATTGTTTAATTGAAGCAACGGTGTCTTATCCACCTACCGCAGCTCGGTGGCTGGTCAACCCAACAGCTAGGATTTCCATTTCAAGCCAACGGAGTGAAGATGATCCCCTCTATTTTAGCACGGTTAAGCTCCAAACTCTTCCTGTTATGTATAGGAGGCAGAGGGAAGACATTCTATCTCGCAGGGGGGTTGAGGGGATCCTCCGGATTTTGACTCTTTCATTTGCAATAGCTTGTATTTCAGGCCAACTATTCTACATCAATCATGAAGTGGATTCTGTTCCGTTCATGTCTCTGGTTATGCTTGGTGTCCAAGCTCTTGGATATAGCCTTCCGCTAATCACTGGTGCAGAAGCTCTCTTTAAGAGGAAGTCATCAGAATCTTATGAAAATTCATCTTCTTATCTTGAGAAGAATCAGTGGCTCAATGTGATTGATTACGTGGTGAAACTTCTTGTTATGGTTGCATTTCTTGTAACTCTAAGGCTTTGTCAGAAGGTGTGGAAATCTCGTGTCAGATTACTTTCAAGAAGCCCCCGTGAACCGCATCGCGTCCCAAGTGAGAAATGGGTATTTCTTACTACCTCAACCATACATGTGATTGGGTATGTAATTGTGCTCATCATTCATTCTGCAAAAACCAGCTAGATACCTGTTCAAATGGTGGAATACCTCGATTCATCAGGCCGTTCCCACACGATCCGGGAATGGGAAACCAAACTAGAGGAGTATGTGGGTCTTGCTCAGGATTTCTTCTTGCTTCCACAAGTAATAGGTAATATTATTTGGCAAATCAATTGCAAGCCACTGAGGAAACTTTACTTTATTGGGATCACAGTTGTCAGACTTCTCCCTCATTTCTATGATTACATAAAGTCGCCTGTTCGCAATCCTTACTTCGCCGAGGAATACGAGTTTGTGAACCCGAATATGGATTTCTACTCCAAGTTTGGGGATGTTGCCATACCTGCCACTGCGATTTTTCTTGCAGTTGCAGTCTATATTCAGCAGAAGTGGAATTATGAGAAGCTAAGCCAAACTCTCACTATTGGGCGGCGAAGGCTACTTCCTTTGGGGTCCAGAGCCTATGAGAGGTTGCCTTCAAAGTCAGTTGAGGCTGAACTTGCTTCTGGTGTCAATGGAAATACCAAATTGGAGACAGAACATGAAGAAGAAGAAGAATAATATGCCAAAGCCTTTCATAGATAACTAACAGAGAGTTTCTATAAACTTCATCAACAGTAGCTGCTATTATTCAAGGCTTATCATCATGTGACCAGAGCCTTGTTTTGTTTTGATTTATTTTATATTGAACTTTGTTTTCTTTTTGTCAAATGGTTACTCGTTTTTGGCTTTCCTGCTAGTTTATGAGATATCAGAATAGTCGGTCTCTGTTTCCATAATGTCAAGAGTCTTAGTAAGCTTTGATCTTGAATTTGAGCTGACAGGACTCGTGAAATTTTTCCTGGTAGTTCTATATATATATATATATATTAAATCATTTTAAAAAACAAATTCCAAACAATACCAAAATTTCACCAAATTCTTTGCGTATTAATATCAGTCATCAATCTGAGCCTATTGAGTGGCCCACCATCAAGTATTTGATTCAACGACCTTGCTCGGTACGGATTAAATTTAATAACATCATTTCACAACAATGTTAAATGTAAAATTGGAGATAGGAAGACAATTTCCATGAAAAATCTTTGATTGGTACGTTGGTCGTATGAATTCTAGATGAGAATTCGGGATTTTTATTTTTGTATTTAAAAAGTATTTTTTTTAATAATTAATTTTTTTATTTTAAATTAATAATTTTTAAATCATTTTGATGATATGTTAATTTTAAAATTAATTTTTTAAAAAAAAAAAAAATATTATTTTAATATATTTTTAAATAAAAAATAATTTAAAAAATAACTATAAATAAGTTTCTAAACAGCCCAAAACGCCCATTGATTCCACGCTTTAAGAAATGGCGGTAACAGTCAAAATCAGGTGTTGGAAATTGAAAGTCATTAACTTTGCCGGTGGCCCAAATGGATAACTTTCATTATATATATATAATTCTAAAATGTTTTATATATATTATCTATATACTAATATTATCTTGCACACATCAATCAATTCAAACTATTTTTTTTATTATTTAAACCAACATAAAAGAAATTTAAGCCTTCAAAGTTATAGGATGAGAATTCAAAAAATAATAAACAAGTTATTTGGATTGGTGTTTCATGTAATGATTTGTAATATCATCTATTATTTTATATGATAATAATATTAGTTATTTTTAAAATAATTTTTACTCGAAAATATATTAATATAATAATTTAAAAAAATTATTTTTAATATCAACATATTAAAAAAAAAAAAAAAATTAAATGAATAATCAAAACAGTGTCTCTATTGTAAAAACAAACAAGGTTATAGTGTTTTTTTTCTTTGTTTCTGCAAGCAAATTTGTGTTATGTTGAGAAGCGAGAACAGCTCAAAGTGGAAGCTTCACAATATTCTCAGTCTCTAATTTGTATTAAAAAATATTTGAATTTTTGCTGCTAAAAGATTGATTTTACACTTCAATGTATCAATTATATTTATTGCATAAACTTCGACTAAAGAGATAAATTTACAAGCATACTTAATTTATTTTTATTTTTCCTAATCTTAAGATACATATATCAGCCTAGGAAAATTATACATAACACTAATTTTCTTAGAGGTTTTACGATGTACTAGACACATAACACTATTTATTACAATAGTATTATATTTTTTTTAGCCCTTAATTATTTTATCTTTTGTTTTAGCTTTGGGGTAGGATGGTCTTTTTATCATAACATAAATGTCTTTTTAGCATTGTGTGGGGTTATTTTTGTAATTGAATTTTTAAATGCATAATAAAATTACTAATGTAACCTTTTAATAAAATAATGCAATGCCTTCTCAACAAGGGCATTTTTATATTTTCAAAATTTATATAACAATTGAAGTACTACATTACATTTACAATTAGAATTTTTTAGCCTTGACTTCAAGGATTTGGTTATTTCACCATGTTTTGTTTGTCAATATTGTTTGGTTCTAAGGGTATTTTTGGTTTTTGTAAAAAAAAAATCCTGAAAAAGCTGCTAACGCGTCGACCACTACGCCACCTTTTGGTGGTGTGCGTATCTGGCTTTGATGGTTGTAACCATGATTCCACAACATAATTTGATTCATCTTGGATTTTTTTTATATATATATATAAATGGTGCGTGTATGGTGGTTCGATGTAATTTTACATAAAATTGCTTTATTTATTTATTTTCCTTTTCTTTCTTTCTCGGATTGCATATTGACCATGCAAAAATTCATATCAACCTTTCAATTTTTTTCTTATTCATTAACTCTTCTCTTATTTGGAATTGTTTTATTTACATTAATTGTTTCTTATTGGATTTTATTTTTTATTTAACCCCTAATCATTTGATTTTTTTTAATTTATTTTCAAATTTGATCCTTATCCTTTTAATTTCTATTTTTTTTGTTTTGAATTATTTTCTTGATTGATTTGTTTTTTTTTTTTCAATTCCACCCCTAGGCATTTATTTTCATTTAATTTTTACGTCAAATTTGGTTTTAAATTCTTTTAATTCCAATTTTTTTTTTTATCATTTTTCTTAATGGATTTGTTTTGTACAATTCCATCCCTGAACATTTAATTTCATTTGATTTTTTCGTAGACATTCAATTTCATTTAATTTTTATATTGAATTTAGTTTTGATTCTTTTAATTGCTATTTTTTTTTGTTTTTTTTTTCTCATTTCCATCACTCAATGTTTGTTTGATTATAGATCTTGCTTCATTGTTTTTTCGAGTTTATCTTTAATGGGGTTACCTAGTCTCATGACCTGAGTAATAGATCTAAATGATTAACTCGAGTTAATTTCTGTCTTTTTTAAAAGCATTTTTTAATTTTTTTTTGCTAGTGTTTTTTTCACTTTCCTATTTATAGGAATGTCCCAATTTCATGTCATAGGTCATGTGTTTGATTTGTTGATTCGGGTTGGTCACTGAGTTCACTCAAGGTTTTTTTTGTAATTTTTTTTTGCTTTGACAAATTTTTTAAATTTATATTTTTGAATTGACTTATAATAAAATTTTTGATAGGACCCGGATTCAGGGTTTCATGTGTTGCGAGCTTTTTGAGATTTGACCGTGTTTAAGATGTTTGTTTGGATTTACTTGGTTTTTACAAATGTTTTTGATTTTACCTTTATGATTTTTTTTAATCTTTAAAATTTGATCCTTATTCTTTTAATTGATATTTATTTTAGTTGATATTATTTTTTATTTTTTTCATTAAATCACATCCTCCTTGAGTTTTTCCTATCAAATTTTATCCTTATTCATTTTTTTTGTTTTTGCAGATTTTTTTTATTAATACTTTTCTACCAATCCCATCCTCCGACTTTAAATTGGTTGAGAATTATGCTTCTTTATTGAATCCGGGTAAAAATTTTCACGTGATGCGACTTTTAGAGATTATACCAGGTTTAAAGCGTTTGGCTTGTTTTTTTTTTTTTTTTTTTTCTCTTTTTCTAAATTGATGTTGTCTTATTTTTTATTCTTTTTTTATAACTTTTTTTTTGTTTGTTATTTTTTCAGTTTAATTCTCTTTTTTTAACTTTTTTTTTTGTTTGATTCTATTAGGTTAGTCCTCAACAATTTTTTTTTTTATTTAACACCCATTATTTTTTATTTATAAATAATCTATCATTTTACAAATGATTTTCAATTTCACCCCTATGATTTTTTAATCTTTCAAGTTTTGTTCTAATTTTTTTAATTGTAATTTTTTTATTGCACTAAATTGTTTTTTTGAATTTCATCTTGGGTTTTATCTTGTTAGATTTTTGCCCCATTTTTTATTGGTTTTGTTTGCAAGTTATTTTTATTAATAGTTTTTTCAGTGATTACATCATTCAAAATTAAATTAGATGACGTTTAAGCTTCTTGATTGAACTCAGGTCTATGATTTAACAAGTTATAAATTTTAAATTTTTTTAAATTGAACTAGGTTTATGAGGTTCACCAATGTTCCCTTGGCTTCCCCACTTTTTTTAAGCTTATGTTTTTTTTTTCTTTTTTTTTTTTAAAATTTAACTCTTTTTTTTCCTGATTTTCCTTCAATTAAATTAGTATCAAGTTGTTTGATAATTAAAATAGGCTCTCGGGTGTGGTTTTTTTTTAATCTATTATTGATTTTTTAAAAATATTTAAATTACTAATTTAACCATAACTTGTATCTTGAATTTTTTTAACCAACCACTTTTCTTATATTAGAAATTTTTTTCGGCCCACTGGTCCAATTTCAACCATTCTCAAATAAATACTATAAACCAGTGTAGCTCGAAGAGGGACGGGCCGGCCATTTAATGGGTATTAATTTAGTAGTTGGGGTGTGGCCAAGGATGAACCACTTCAATAGAGGATTTTCATTGTCAAATGTCACACTCACACTTTTATTAATTTCTTCAAAGACAAAACTAAACCCTTAAAAATTGTCAAATCTCTTGTTAATTAATTCGATTCATATTTATCTTAATATAGGATTTGTGTTAGAAATTAATTAATTCTGCATTAATCTTAAATTCTAACCCAGAACGCCCTGTGAAGCATGCAACTCTTTATGAGTCATCTCTCGTTCTTGCTAGATTTAAACCTGAGACTCTTAAATGAAAATATTAAATCTTAATAGCTTGGATTTCATTCCCTTAAATACTATTATTATATTTCTTGATTATTCATTGTAGCTTCTTGATGATAAATAACAACTGATAACAATAATAATATGAAGAAGCTCGGTGAGGCCATGACCTAATTAAACTACCCTTCTCTCTGTTTCTTGTTTCTTAGACATGTACAAGCTATGACTTTGAATATAGATATTGAGTGAAAATTACGGAGGAAGAAAACTATCATATTTTTTATTAGATAATAATATTTTTCAAGACTATATATTCCTAAATTTAAAAGAAAAAAAAAGAGATTAATTCGAATAACACTATATTTAGTATCTCTTCTCTACACACACGAAAAGCATATATTTTATCATCTTGATTTTCTAGATGTATGTCACTTTATCAAACAAACTCAAATGTTGATATAAGTATTTGGGTCTACAAAACAAGTCTAAGAACTCACCGACCAAAAACAATATGCTTTTATAAAGTTTCTTTTGACTTCATTAATTTAGAGCTCGTTTGTTTTTGTGGCTTCATGATACTTCTTAAAGATTTTGAATTTTTTTTAATATATTTGAATTATTTTAATGTGCTCCTACTAAAAATATATTTTTTAAATATATTTTTTTATTATATTTCCAGATAAAAAAAAATCTTTTAAAAATCATTGCTATCTGACTGTGAAACACTACCTTGATATTCTCCGTCCCTTCCCACTAACTTCAACGATAAATTCTTCTTTCATTTATTTTCTGAAATTGTAAAGAGAATTGCTGGTTTACTTTTTCTGGGTTTTACAATTCCTTTATGTTGTAAAGACAACAAAATGCATTGATTCAACCTCCAACAAACCGAATGCGACTAAAAGAGAGATGAATTATTGAGCAGATCTTTCTTCTCAACTGTTTATGTATACTGTATTATCTACTCATTAAAAGATTATCAATGTATTTTTTCTGTTTATTTTTTGGCCTTATCTTGAGGTGAATTTAGATGTTCTGTGCATGACCGACGGGATACGTGTACATTAGGGAGTTGCAAGTGTCCTCAATTAAAAATAAATAAATAAATGAATGAATTCATTATTTCCATCTTGACTCAATGTCAGTTAAGAGTATCCAATATCACTCATCTTTTATCTAATAGCACATTTTATTAAAACATTGAAAAGGTGATTTTGTTTTTGGAAAATAGCATATTTTGATAATAAAAAATCACACTCCAAGTGAGGTTTTTTAATTAGATCAGAGAGAAGAGAGAAAATAAAAAAAAATAATAGTCTTTGAAGTCATACTAAAACCCTAACAATGATATATTTGGTAGCATTAAAAAGAGCTAACTCATGTTAATTTATTAGTATTATTACTATATTATTGGTCTGGATCGAATTAATTTTCTTTTAAATGTAAACAATTATGAAGGCATTACTAATGTTTTTTTCTTGAAAAAAAAAATTAAACTACTTGAAAATTAATATGATGTGATCTAGTCGACTTGACATGTCAAAATATAACCTAGGCGATCAGTAAAAATGTATTGGATCGACCCGGGTTTAATCTATCAAATCTTTAGCCATAATCATGATTAGACTATAATAACCTCACAAAAACAAATTGAAACAAATTATAAAGCATATTGAAACAAATTATAAAGCATAATTTATAATCAATTCAATGTTAAAGCAAGTACTTGAAAAAATAATCCGAGTTACCTCATGTTAATTTATCAAATCTGTACCCCGAGTAATGAGATTGAAATAATTTCATGCAAATCAAAATAAATTATGAAATTTAATTCTCAATCAACCCAATGTTGAAGGAAGAAATTAAAAAAAAATCAATTAAGAAAAGAGCAAAAAATAAAATGATCATAGTCAACTTGACAAATTCATAACATGAGTCATGAGATTAAGATAACCTTATAAAAAAAAAACTAAAAAAAAAAACCCAAGTTAACTGGGTTTAACCTACAAAACTCATGACTTAGGTTATGAGGCTATAATAACCCTATAAAACTGAAAACAATTACGAAGCACAATTCCTACATAACCTAACGTTGAAGAATAAAAGTGATTTTTTTAACAAAAAAAATGATTAAAAAAATAACCCTAGTAAACCTAGGTTAATCTACCAAACTTGTAACTTGGGGTATGATGTCGAAATAATCTTATAGAAAACAAACCAAAATAAATTAGAAAACTTAATTCCCAATCAATAAAATATTAAATGATAAAATTAAAAAGAAAAAAACCCTAAGTTAATTGAGTTAACCCACCAAACTTATGACCTGGATCATGAGGATTGTATAACTACATAAAAAATAAATCAAAACAAATCATAAAAGATAATACATAATAAATTAAATATTAAAAAATAAAAAAATAAACCAAAGTATCTTACTAAATTCTTAACCTAAATTATTGGGATAGAATAGTTTAATATAAAAAAGTAAAATAAACAATAAAATTTAATTTTTAATAAATAAAATGTCGCAAAGTAAACATAAAAATTAAAAAAAATATTACTGAAATAAATAATTTGTTTTGAGGCAAAAGACATGAAAGGACGATCTCGTTCAGTGTTTTGTTAAAATAAAATTGTTATTATTATATTTTTGGTAGCGAGACATATTCATTGGAATAGTGTAAGGTGGCATTTGTTTATGAAAAAAGGTAGGTGTTTCCCCTCTCAATTCCTTCACTTTATTTTACGTCCACATGAAATTGGAAGCCACTGTTTCTTAGGCTAGCAAATTCACACTAGGAAAGTTTTAGGTGATTGCCTTTTTCAACATCTTACAGCACAGCATTAACTTCTCTTTATCATTTTGTTCCTCGTCATGTCAATCCAAACAATTCATTCATACTGAGAAAATTCTAATTTTACTTTTCAGTATCTGAAGGCTATATAAACAGGGAAATGATGTTGTAGTACTCTACTCCCTCATCCCTACCACCTATGCTTAGCTACAGTTGTTTAAAGCTTAAACACCTTCTCCTCTTCCACTTCTTCTCAAAGTATATATTGAACAACGTAAATTAAAAATCACAGCTTCTCTTTGTGACTTTGTCAATGGAAAGTGGTTATCTTTACAGAGCCGGTAGCAGTGCAAGAAGAGGAAACTCTTCAGGAATATTTAGTAACAATGCAGCTGCAGATCATCAAGTTTTTTCACCTTCTTCTCAAGGACAAGACGACGATGAAGAGGCTTTAAAATGGGCGGCATTAGAGAAACTACCAACCTATGATCGTTTGAGGAAAGGTATATTGACCACGTCCACAGGTGCTGCTAGTGAAGTGGAGGTGCAGAGTCTTGGGTTCCAAGAAAGGAAGAATTTGGTGGAGAGGTTGGTCAATGTAGCAGAAGAGGATAATGAAAAGTTCTTGTTAAAGCTCAAGAACCGTATTGATAGGTAATTAGATTTATGTTTTTTCTTTTGATTTTTACATGTCAAGACAACAACCGTATTGATAGGCAATTAAATTTATGTTTTTTCTTTTGATTTTCTTACATGCCAAGACAACATGTAAATTGTTGGGACATTTGGTGTCATTTTTAGTTTTCTTTTTCCTGGTTTCGATTTTCATTTCTTGAGAAATGGCAACATTCTTGTTGCCAAAAAAATAAAATAAAAAATTTAGAAATCAGTAACTTAACTAAATCCAGCTGGTAATTAGAAACCTGGAAGACGGTAGTTGATGTCTAGTGATTTTTATTTCTGAAGAAAAGATGGGGTGATGACCTCCAATGATTCTAACTATTAAGTTGATTAATCAGCAGATATGCAGAGGAACTCTGTTCTGATTTTTGAAGTTTTTGCAGCCATGTGCACTGTCTCTCTTACTGATAATTTTTAGATGATGGAAGTACTTGTTTGTTGGTTATATTAGAGTTGGAATTCATGTTCCCACTATTGAAGTTCGATTCGAGCATCTAAATGTTGAAGCAGAAGCCTATGTAGGAAGTAGAGCTTTGCCTACATTCTTTAACTACTCTGTTAATATGCTGGAGGTAAGAACCAGCCCGTATAGACCACTAGTTATTATTGCAATTTGTTCTTTCATTCATTTCTGGCACCAGCTTGTTCTAACATGTATTAGTTCATTTTTATTTAAAGGGTGTCTTGAACTATCTCCATATTCTTTCTAGTAGAAAGAAACATATGTGGATCCTTAAGGATGTTAGCGGTATCATCAAGCCATCGAGGTACAATGATCATGTGCTCAATTTGACTGTTCAGACCTTATGATGTTTCCATTTCTTTTTTCTGATCTGATGTTTTTGTTATCTACTACAGAATGACATTGCTTTTAGGTCCTCCAAGTTCCGGAAAGACAACGCTTTTGTTAGCTTTGGCTGGAAAGCTTGATCATGCTCTAAAGGTGATGATGATGCATAATTTTGACTTGAATCTTTGTGCGCTGTCAATTCTTGAGATTTTTTAATCCAGTCTTCAATCCTGCCTTTAGTTTGAGAAGTTAAATCTTCCTGCAGTTTTCAGGGAGGGTGACTTATAATGGTCATGAAATGGATGAGTTTGTACCGCAAAGAACTGCTGCCTATATCAGTCAACACGATCTCCATATAGGAGAAATGACTGTGAGGGAAACCTTGGCATTTTCTGCAAGATGCCAAGGGGTTGGAAGCCGTTATGGTAAGCTTAATGAACCAGTACCTTTTCTTTACATAGCAGTCTTGTCATCTATAAATCATCTAAGCATGAACAGTTTTCACTTTCACAATTTGCAGATAAGTTAGCAGAATTATCGAGAAGGGAGAAAGAAGCGGGGATCAAACCTGATCCTGATATTGATGTCTTCATGAAGGTGAGAGAGGAAGCCATCACGTTTGTGAAATTAATTTTTAGGAGGGGAGAAACACCATGCACGCCTTATTTGGAATAAGAACAATAATGTATCCATTTTCTTGTTACAGTGCGTAGATCTAAGAAAAACGTTTTTCTAGTTTTAGAGCTAAGAAAACAGACTGGTACTCTCTGTTGGCTGAAAGTTGAAACAATATTCTATGTACATTGGTGTTTAATCTTTCCAAGGGAATTAAGGGTTCTCTTTTGACTGATAATTTCTATAGTTGACTATAAATTAGTTCTTGTAAGTTAACTAGGATTCATCACAAAAAGTTATAAAGCCAGAATTAGAAATTGCATGTATTTTGCTTACTTTTTATTGGTTGTGATTTCTGTTATTGCAGGCTGCAGCGACAGAAGGTCAGGAGGACAGTGTGGTGATAGATTACATTCTGAAGGTAATACTGTAAAGGATCTTGAAGAACCAGAGCGTTATCCTCCAATAACTTTGATCTTGAATTTAAAGGTTTTAGGACTGGAAGTCTGCGCGGATACATTGGTCGGGGATGAAATGCTGCGGGGTATTTCTGGAGGACAAAAGAAGCGTGTTACCACAGGTAACAGACTTTATTTATCAATTGTCAAAATCAAAGAATATCAATCTTCTTTTGCACAAAAATTCGAGTTAACTCAACGTTGAAATTATAGGTGAGATGCTGGTTGGACCAGCAAAGGCACTGTTTATGGATGAGATATCTACTGGATTGGATAGCTCAACAACGTACCAGATTGTGAACTCCATCAAGCAATCTGTCCAAATTCTTGAGGGAACTGCTCTCATCTCTCTCCTCCAGCCAGCGCCAGAGACTTATGATCTCTTTGATGACATTATTCTTCTCTCAGATGGCGAGATAGTGTATCAGGGACCTCGTGAGCATGTCCTCAGGTTTTTTGAATATATGGGCTTCAAGTGTCCTGCAAGGAAAGGCGTGGCAGACTTCTTGCAAGAAGTAAGCATACAAGTGCCTTGTCTCGCTCACTCTCAATATTATATGAGTGGACCTACTTGTAATTTTGAGCTATATATGATGCATTTAATCTCCATGCATAATGAAAACAATGCAGGTGACATCAAGGAAAGATCAGATGCAGTATTGGGCACGTCGAGATGTGCCATACAGATTTGTCACAGTCAAAGAATTTGCCGAGGCATTCCAGTCGTTTCATGAAGGAAAGAGACTTGGAAATGAGCTTGCAGTTCCATTTGATAAGAGCAAGAACCACGCAGCTGCTTTGACTACCAAGAAATACGGAGTTAATAGGAGAGAGCTATGCAAAGCTTCTTTCTCAAGAGAATTCTTACTCATGAAAAGGAACTCATTCGTCCACGCCTTCAAGTTCATTCAAGTGGGTATTAACTTTTGTTTGTCTTTTTTTCATGAGTTTCATATACGATATGATTTACTGTCTACTTTTCTTCTATTAGCTGACAATAGTCGCAGTGATCGCGATGACACTCTTTCTACGGACTGAAATGCACCGGGACTCGGTAACCGATGGAGGAATTTATGTGGGCGCCATGTTCTTCATTGTGGTTGTGATCATGTTTAATGGTATGGCTGAGATTTCTATGACCCTAGCAAAGCTTCCTGTGTTCTACAAGCAAAGGGACCTTCTCTTCTTTCCTGCTTGGATATATGCTCTTCCTACATGGATCCTTAAAATCCCTATCACTTTCATCGAGGTTGCTATTATGGTTTTCATTACGTATTTTGTCATTGGATTTGATCCAAATGTAGGAAGGTATAAAAATTGAAAATTACAGTAAATTTGGTAGATGCTTCATTAAAAGTTGCCCCTTGATAGGTTATGTCTAAGGTGATTGTTTTATATATTTTTGTAGGTTGTTTAAGCATTACCTCGTGCTCTTATTAACAAATCAGATGGCTTCTGGATTATTCCGAACCATTGCTGCTGTTGGCAGGAACATGGTTGTTGCTAACACCTTCGGGTCATTTGTACTGCTCTTGCTTTTTGTTTTGGGTGGCTTTGTCTTGTCACGAGGTATAGTTAGTGAAATAAGTCTAATTTAGAGATTGATATTTATATTAAAGCTAAGGCCACAATGAATGCTGTTCTCTTTTTTTTTTTTTTTTCAATGTAAACAGATGACATAAAGAAATGGTGGATTTGGGGCTTCTGGACATCACCCATGATGTATGCGCAGAATGCAGTTGTCGTGAACGAGTTTCTTGGAAAGAGTTGGAACCATGTAAACTTTGAACAGTACATTTCTATATTCTGTGCTTTCTCCTTTATGATAGCTAACTCTAACAATATTTTGATATCAAAGGTTCTTCCAAACTCAACGGAGCCATTGGGAATTGAAGTTTTAAAGTCTCGTGGGTTCTTCACAGAAGCATATTGGTATTGGTTAGCAGTAGCAGCATTGTTTGGATTCACTCTACTATACAACCTCTTGTACATTTTGGCTCTCGCTTTTCTCAACCGTATGCTTTCTTACCTCTTTGAATTTTGTGCTTTTTTCAGAATTCAATGATTATGTTTTTATTTTCTGTAAACAACATTTTCAGCATTAGGAAAGCCACAACAGGCTGGTATATCAGAAGAACCTCAAAGCAACAACGATGGTAGAATAGGAGAAGCCATCCATTTAATGAACCCTGGAATTAACTCTAGTCTCCACACAAGTGCAGGTAGGAATGCTGGTTCAGATTGTTTCATCTAATTCTATGTCTCTTGAGCGTCAGTGATTTTAACTAATATGCAGAGAGCATAGATGAAATTGGAAGAAGCAAGTCATCAAGGTTCACATGTAACAAACAAAGGGGGGTCATTATTCCATTCGAACCACATTCTATAACGTTTGACAAAGTTATGTACTCAGTTGACATGCCACAGGTAAAACAAAGTTCCAAAAGGGAAAAAAAAATGGTATATTACTCTCTTTCCATCTGATACAACCTAGAAGAACGGCTACTTATTTTGAACTGGACTCTGCAGGAAATGAAAAGTCACGGTGTTCATGAAGATAAATTGGTACTGTTGAAGGGTGTGAGTGGCGCATTTAGGCCAGGTGTTCTCACAGCTTTAATGGGCATCAGTGGTGCTGGTAAAACCACAATGATGGATGTTCTTGCTGGTAGGAAAACTGGTGGATATATTGAGGGGAACATCACAATTTCTGGGTATCCGAAGAAGCAAGAAACATTTGCTAGAATATCTGGATACTGTGAGCAAAATGACATCCACTCACCACATATTACTGTCTATGAGTCCTTGCTCTACTCAGCTTGGCTTCGTCTTCCCGCTGAAGTTGACATTGAAACTAGAAAAGTAGGTATTTGCTACTCATGTTTCAGGCAGCCTTTCTTTAAGTTATTTGACGGTTGCAATTTAGACCTCTTAATAAATTACATGAACTAACAATGTATCGTTATTCAACTGGGCTTGGTTCAACTACAGTCATGTTATGATAAGCTTTTATTCTTTCTTGAGTGGTTCCAGTCTACTTGAGAATTATCTAATGCATAACAGAAGTTATGAACTAAAAGGCTTTTCCAAGTTTTGTAAGTCCAAGAGTATTCCCTGAACATGCCAGATCATTCAACCCAGTTTAATTTCAGTGTATTCCTATTGGATGCAGATGTTCGTTGAGGAGGTCATGGAGCTTGTAGAACTGAATCCATTGAGGCAAGCTTTAGTTGGATTGCCTGGTGTAGATGGTCTGTCAACTGAGCAACGGAAGCGACTAACCATTGCAGTTGAGCTAGTGGCAAACCCCTCAATTATTTTTATGGATGAACCAACTTCAGGGCTTGATGCAAGAGCAGCTGCTATTGTTATGAGAACAGTTAGGAACACAGTGGACACAGGAAGAACAGTTGTCTGCACCATCCATCAACCAAGCATTGACATATTTGAAGCTTTTGATGAGGTGAAAAATATGAAGCTGATTATCAGAGTTAGAGAATATAATCGTGGATTGTTCTTCATATATTAATGTCACGTTTGATGTTTTTAACATGGAACTGCAGTTGTTTCTACTGAAGAGAGGAGGACAAGAGATATATGTGGGGCCATTGGGTCGACTTTCTTGCCATCTGATCAAGTATTTTGAGGTATGCTTGCTCCTTTGGACTACCAAAATCTGGCAGCCATGTAATTTCAAACTCTTTAGTCATGTTTTCTGGCTATTGCTGTATTGCTTAAATCAAGGGAATTGAAGGAGTCGACAAAATCAAAGATGGTTACAATCCGGCTACTTGGATGTTGGAAGTGACCAGTACAGCAGAAGAACTAGCTCTGGGGGTTGATTTTGCTGAAATATATAGAAGCTCAGAACTGTTTAGGTAAAGTTTATTTATAGAACTACCTGTTACTATTGTCATGTTAATCAAGAAAAAAACTCCATGTTCGACTCCAATGTGTTTTAATAAGAGATGAGTAACCTGCTTATCAAAGGATACCGAGAGGAGCTTCATACTGGATTCATTGTTGATGCATGGCATATGTTGCAGGAGAAACAGAGCTCTCATAAAGGATTTGAGCACTCCTGCTCCTGGTTCGAAGGACCTCTATTTCTCTACTCAATATTCGCGATCATTTTTCACCCAGTGTTTGGCTTGCTTGTGGAAACAGCACTGGTCGTACTGGCGCAACCCTCCATACACTGCTATCAGATTTCTCTCTACAGCAGTCATAGGCTTGATCTTTGGAACAATGTTTTGGGATATTGGCTCCAAAATGTAAGTCATCACTCAGTGATAAAAACAAGATAGAAGTTTAAACTGGGATGGTATCCATATATATGCCTTCTAATGTTGTCTGACTTTAAATGTCGTATGAAACAATTGTAGAACAAAGCGACAAGATCTTTTTAATGCAATGGGTTCAATGTATACCGCTGTTCTCTTTCTTGGTGTCCAAAATGCCGCGTCTGTTCAGCCTGTGGTAGCTGTTGAGCGAACCGTCTTTTACAGAGAAAGAGCTGCTGGAATGTACTCTGCCTTGCCGTATGCGTTTGCACAGGTATCAGTTCTTGATATATTACAGGGTATAGTAATTATGTAGAGCTCCATGTAACCATCTACAATATTCGATCTCCTTGCAGGTTCTCATTGAGCTTCCATATATTTTTGTCCAAGCTGCAGTTTATGGTGTTATAGTCTATTCAATGATTGGATTCGGATGGACGATCTCAAAGTTCTTCTGGTATCTGTATTTCATGTACTTAACGCTACTGTATTTCACCTTCTATGGCATGATGGCCGTGGCGGTGTCACCAAATCACCAAATTGCGTCCGTGATTTCTGCTGCATTTTATGGAATCTGGAATGTATTTTCAGGATTCGTAATCCCACGATCTGTAAGTTCTTGTTCTGCACATTTCTTTGAAGTGTTGCGTCTCTTATTTTCATGGCTTTATATGCTTTCTTGTTTCGTTCCTCTACTTGGCCTGCAACAGCGGATGCCGGTGTGGTGGCGATGGTACTCTTGGATATGTCCAGTCTTTTGGACCCTGTATGGGCTGGTTGCCTCCCAGTTTGGAGATATGAAGGATAGACTTGAAACTGGTGAAACAGTGGATCAATTCGTGACAACTTATTTGGATTTCAAACATGATTTTCTTGGAGTTGTTGCAGCTGTGATTCTTGGGTTTACAGTCCTTTTTGCAATAACTTTCGCCATTTCCATCAAACTCTTCAATTTCCAAAGGCGATAGGAGTAGAAGTTTATGTGTAGCTTTTCTTTTTTAAAAATATTCCTGCCCCGGGATGCAAGGCGAAGCCAGGCCGATTCCGATACCTGGATTGGTATTTTTAACTGTATTATCAATGTAATAATAGCATCATATTATTAATAAAAACAAACATAATAATTATTAAAAGACTTATCTTTCTCTTATGATTTTATGTTGTCAACAAGATATACAATATATTTATTAAATTAAGAGTAATAATAGAGATATTATAGGATTTTGTTGTTGAATTGTTCTACTAAATGATGTTGCAACATGTGATAGTTGTATATAAATTTCATAATGGTAATATAACATTAATTCCAAAAGATTTATTAATGCTATAAAATCTTATTTTTCTTATTTACACATATGGATAGAGAGATTATTATTATTAATTTTTAATACATGGTAAGTTAATATTGCTTATCACTTACATGTGTTGTAGTCACTAGTCCACAAAAATTATTTTTAATATCATGATGTAGAAAACAATAAAAAAATATAAAAAATAACTAATTTTAAGTAATTTGTTTTTTAAAAAAATCATGAAACGCAATTTGCAAATTGTAGGTTCAGGGTCTGTTTGTTTTTGTGTTTAAAAATTGTTTTTGAAAAAAATTATTTTTTATTTTTTCTTTACTTTAAATTAATATTTTTTTGGTGTTTTCTGATCATGTTCTGATATCAAAAATAATTTTTAAAATATTATTTTGATGAATTTTCGAGCAAAAAATACTGGAACTTAGGTGTGTATGCCGATTTTGATCAAGAAGCATAAAAAAAAGCATTAACTTATGATTAAGTGTTTAACAAAGCAATAAGAAGTAAGATCCCTAATATATATATATATATATATATAGGTGGCCGAATCTATCAAGAATTAAACACGAAAACAATAAAAACTCAAATTGAAGGATTTAACCAGTGATTAGATTAGTTCTGTTACCAACTGATGCAAAACCTAGCGGAATTTAATGGAATTTGCGACCCCAGGATCAATCTAATCCAAGTTTGTTGAGATTTGAATGAGCTTATCACAATGAAAGACTTGCTCCAAGGTAACAAGATTATAAACCAACTCAATCACAACGCATACACTTGGAGATGAGCAAATGAAGTATAAATTCACAACATAGAATGATAAGTTCTTTGAAGAGTTGAAAGTTTAATCAAGAACCAAGATTGAGCAACCAAAAAGTTGGCTACAATGCTGAAAATATCATCAAAAGTCTACCCTAAAATTATTTCTAAAGAGTATTTAAACTCCAAGCCAAAAACCTAGTTTTCCTAATGAGTCTTATGACATGATAAAAAGATTGATGTCTTATCCCAAGTGCAGGAGTGTCGAAGTAATAAATAATCAGGTAAGATCGCAGTCGAACCACATGGAGGTCAACTATATAAAATTACAAATAATAAATGAAAAGGAGTTGAAGAGAACTTTGAGATGTGATAATGATGTAATAATTTAAACAAAGATAAAACAATTGTCAAGGTTAGAGGATCCACTAATGGTATTTCAAACAAGTATAATATCAACTCTTTTTATTACTCAACTAGAAACCATACACAAAGGAGGTTCCAATCAGATTATAAATTATTAACATGATTATATTAATTATCTTATTTGAGTAATGCCAATACTTGTAAATGTGGTCAGGTATTCATGGTGATAATTTATGTTAACAACAAATCAAGTTCCTTTCATAGTACAAGTGCCGGTTATACCATATAATAGGCTATGAAAGTGCAAAGTATTTGTTGTACCAAGGGTTGTACAACACAAATCTAGATTAACCATTTAACAAATAAGGTATTAAGAGTGAGTAAGATAACAAATACAAAACATAGTATCAAACATTAAAGTCCATGTTGAATTTATATTATATTTATTCTTACACCATTAGTGTACCCTTTTCACCTTGACAAAATTAACTTAGCTAAACATCATGAAGAAGAAAAACATAAATAAATAAATAAGAACATAAACATGATATAAGTTAACTAAGTATAGTAAAGGAAATGAAAAGCATAAATAAGAGATTAATATAACATAAAATAAAACTTGAACATTACAAAATACAAAGAAAGAGAGTCATTTTGATCTGAACACCAAGATGTCTAAATATATAGCAAATTTCTCCTTTATAAGCTAAAATTCAAAATTATTGATTTGATGATTAATTATTGAGTGGGTAGCCACCTCTTGACTTGGTGACAATCATTATTTTCTTGTCTAAACAAATTGTCATTGCTAACATTATAATTTGAATAGATAGTCTTCAAAAAAGTTCTAGGTATTTGTCTCAGCTTTCCAACAAAACAAGAATGAGCTCATTTGGACTTGTAGAGCTTGAGATATGGGCTAAACATTGAGCAGTGTCTAGGCTACATGAAAGATTTCGACTTCTCTTTTGTTGCTATAATTTGAACTTGAAAATGACCGTTTTGAATCTTAGACTCTTATGAAAGTTTTAGGTCTATGACTTAGCTTTCCATCCATATAAGCCAGACATAAATCCAAGTTCTACAGCTCTAGTTATGATCCAATAACCTAATAGTGTTCCAGTTTGAATTGAAACAACATCTTTTCTTTAAGCTTAGTCCTCTTTGTCTTTTCACTTTCAATAGTTAAACACATCAATCAATCCTTTAAATTGTGAGATATGTTTGCATTCAAAATGATCATTTATAATAAATTAAATATATCTTATATTATCAGATTTGTTATTATAAAATATGCTCAAGTTAGGGAATTTAATGATACTTTAAGTGTAATACAATAATATAAAATTTTGATAAAATACACTTTTAAATGCTAATCATCTCATATAAGCCCAATTTAAATAATAATCAACCCAAGCTAAAACTAGCCCAAACTAATTAAAATAAACAAAATAAACAAGTCTAAGACCCAAATAGATTGTCTCCTCTCAAAATAAGTAAAGTTTGATAGCTCAACTAATTAAATAAGACAAGTTCGTTGTTTCTGTATTCTATTTGACAGCAGAAAAAGCCCGATTTAAAATTGATGGTTCTTTCTCATCTTAATGAATTAGAAGGCATGCCATATACTGTTGGAAATGTATGGAAGTCTAGTTTCCAGAAGGTCAAACTGTCCGAATCTAGTCTTCTTCTCCCAATCCTTGTGTAATGGTCTTGGTTCTACCAACAAGCCCCTTTTAAACATAAATCAGATTAATCAAGGCTTGCTCTTTATTATTACAAATCCTCTTGAAGTCTACCTTAGTCCATGTCTTTTGAAGAAGTCTATTGAAAGCTTTTTTGAACTTCTTAGCCTTAAGCCTAGTAACTAGACCAACTGGAACCTCTAATGGATCCTTTAATGGTTGGATTGCATCATCCCCTCTCTCTTCAAAAGAATTCAACCTCGAATCATCACCTACATCAAATAAAGAAAGATTAGAAACATTGAATGTAGCACTAACACCATACTCACCTGGTAGATCCACTTTCTATGATTTGATAAAGACCATCTCCTCGAGGCATCAACTTTGATCTTCTTTGTTCAGGAAACTTTTCCTTCCTCATATGCACCCAAATCCAATCACCTGGTTCAAATATCACCAATTTTCATCCCCTATTGGCTTTGTTTGCATATTGTTCATTCTTCTTTTCTATTTGTTGTTGAATCTTTGCGTAAAGATCTTTCATCACCCGTGCTTTTTGATTACCATCAAGACTAACCCTTTCATCAACAATCTCAAATGGTGAATAATCAGTAGTAGAATGTAGACTATGATTACATGTAAATTCAATTAATGGCAATAAATCTTCATAATTTTTAAGATTCTTTTGAATGATAGCCCTTAACAATTGAATCAAAATCCGGTTAACAACTTTATTTTGGCCTTCTGTTTGTGGATGACAAGTAGTAGAATATAAAATTTTGGCTCCTAACTTACCCCTACAAAACCTTCTAAAAGTAACTAAAAAACTTAAACGATAGGATATAATGCTCATGGAAGACCATGTAACCAAATGACCTCTCTAAAGAATAGGTTAGCTATATTTGTTGCATCATCAGTTTTATAGCAAGCAATGAAATGTGTCATTGATTAGTACTTAAAAGGTGCATTTTATCAAGGTTTTATATCATCATTTTGCACTTGAAGTATCAATAACTCCTTAACTAAAGCATGTTTTATAATAACATACCTAATAATATAAGATACCTTTAATTTATGGTAAATGTTAATCTTAAATGCAGGCCTATCACATAAATGAAAGGATTGATTAATGAGTTCAAGTATTGAAATTGAAAGGACAAAGAGAGGGCCAAACTTTGAAAAGAGATGTTGGTGCAGTCCAAATTGGAACACTGTTCGGTAATTGGGTCATATCTCGAGTTCTAGATGTCCAAATGATCTCAAATGTTTACACAGATTTAGTAAGACATAGTCCTACAACTTTCATGTGGCGGCTAAGATCTAAGAAGGCCTTTTTCAAGTCCAAATTATAGCAATAACGGAGAAGTCCGAATATGTCCTGCAGCCCAGACACTATTCAGTGTTCAACCCTTATCTTGAGTTCTAGAAGTCCAAATGACCTCAATTTTTTTTCTTCTGGAAAGGTAAGACAATTTCCTACAACTTTCATAGTATAGGTGGATCCAGTTCTAATGCTAGAAATGACATTTTATTCAGACAAGAAGATAAGGATTTTCACCAAGTCAAGAGTTGGCCACCCACTAAACAATTAGTCATCAAATCAATAGTTCCAAATTTTGGCCTATAAAAAGAGGCATTTGCCATGCATTTAGAGGCTTGGTTGTTCAGATCAAGAACTTGCTCTTGCTCTCTCTCTTTATATTATTTTTTTTGTAATTCTTAAGTTTTGCTTTCATTAATATCTTGTTTATGCTTTTCATTTCCTTTCCTTTACTTAGTTAACTTGTATCTTATTTATGTTCTTGTTTTGTTTATTTATGTTTCTCTTCTTCATTATGTTTAGCTAAGTTTATTATGTCAAGGTGAAAAGGTTGCACTAATGGTGTAAGAATAAGTATAGTGTAAACTCAACATGGACCTTAATGTTTAATATTAACATGTCTTATCTTTTTATCTTACTAATTCTTAATACCTTGCTTGTTAAATGGTTAATCTAGATTTGTGTTGTATAACACTTGGTACAATAAATGCTTGGCACTCTCATAGCCCAACCATATGGTATTACCTACACTTGTGCTATGAAAGGAACTTGGTTTGTTGTTAACATAAGTTAGCATCATGAATTCCTGACAATATTTAAAAGTTTGGTGTTACTTAAATAAGATAATTAATATAATCATGTTAATAATTTATAATGAGCTATTAATGATAAACCATCCGATTGGAACCTCCTTTGTTTGTGGTTTCCAGTTAAATAATTAGAGTTTATACTATACTTGTTTGAAATACCATTAGTGGATCCTCTAACCTTGACATTTGTTTTTATCATTGTTTAATCCTTACATTAATCTTCCATCTCAAAGTTCTCATCAACTTCTTTATTATTATTATTATTATTATTATTACTATTATTGTTGTTGTTGTTGTTGTTGTTATTGTAGTTGTATTATTATTGTCTATAATTTATACAATTAACCTCCCTGTGGTTCGACCCCGGTCTTGCCGGGTTATTTATTACTTCGACACTCTTACATTTAGGAGAAGATATCAATCTTTTGATTGTGTCAGTCATCTTAGAAAATCTATCCACAACAACAAATATAGAATCTCTTCTTTTCCTAGACCTAGGTAGACCTAAAATGAAATCCATAGTAATATCAACCTAAGGTTCCTTAGCAACAGGCAAAGGTGTGTATCACATATTCTTTGCACATCTCTTTTTATATTAGGCCAATAAAAGTGCTTATGCAGAACCTCCAAAGTTTTAGTAATTCTAAAATGCCCTATTAAACCTCCCCCATGTACTTCCATCACATGCAATTCATGCAAAGAACAATTAGATACATATAATTTATTTTCCTTAAATAGAAATCCATCATGCCTAAAATATGTATCCTTGGCCGAAACCTTGCATGTGCCTTATATAGCACCGAAATCATGACTATCAAATACAATTTCTTAATATACTCAAATCCTAGCAATTTAGTATTAAGAGTCTTAAGAAGAACATACCTTTGCGATAAGGCATCAACGACCACATTTTCTTGACCTTGTTTGTATTTAATCACATATGGAAAAGTTTCGATAAACTCAACCTAGTTAGCATGTCTCCTACTTAACTTACCTTAACTCTTTAAATGTTTCAACTATTGGTGATCAGTATGTATGACAAACTCTCGGGGCCACAAATAATGTTGCCAAGTCTCCAAAGCCCTCACTACCACAGTTATTAAACCCGGACCGGCCCGGCAGGTCGACCCGGTGACTGGACCGGTCCGGGCAAGGTTAAAAACCAGCTTGCGCAAAAAACCGGTCAAACCCGGCCGACCCGGTGGGTCAACCCGTGACCTGGGTGACCCGGTCAAACCCGGGCGAGACCCAGCATATATATACATTAACTTTCCTTTGAGTTGCTGGCAGCAAAACAAAAGTTGAACAACTAATTAATTAGTCTCTGCCCTAATTTTCTGAGAAGAGCAGCCCGCCCCTAATTTCCTTCTCTGTTATCTTTTGCAAAACAAATAATTGGTTGAGATTTCATCGGAGAAATGGGTGTTTATTTCTACAGGTGCTCTATTTTCCTTACACTGCTTATTTTTTCATGTTTTTTTCATTGTTGAGATTTCTTATTGCAAAAAATTGCTGCAGATTTTGAATGATTCACTCCTTTTCCATGCTTTTTAAGCTCTTCTTCGGATTGGAACAAGTGACTGAAAAAAGTATTCATTTGACAACCATCCTTTAGTCACCTATGAAGAGAAACATGTTTCTCTGATATGATTTGCAAACATGAACTTTGTTGTTGTCGGTTTCATTCTTCATTTTTTTTTCTTATGTTTTATGATTTATTGCGATTTTTAAGGAATCTTTTGGATTTGTTGGAAGCTAATACCATTCTATATTTGTTCTACTGCTTAAATTTTAGTTACACAAGTATTTTATTTTTCATTCAACTGCTTATGCTAAAAATGGATAGGAAAAGGTAAGCAATTCATCACTGGGTTTTGCGGTATAGAGATGATGTATCAGTTTGATTTCTTTAATCTTTATATTCAAGAAGAGGGGTTGACCCGGGTTAACCCGGGTTGACCCACAAAACCCGTGACCCGGTCATTTTGCCGGGTCAACTACCGGGTCGGGTTTTATAACTATGCTCACTACTGCATATAACTCTTTGTCATAAGTGGGATAATTAAGAGTTGCACCATTGAGTTTCTCACTAAAATAAGTAATGGGCCATTTGTCTTGCATACGTCACACGACTTTCTTAACCCACAACAACCATCACTATTTCTTCCAACTTGCGATAACACCACCAACACCTCCATAACTAGCGACACTATCTTTCCTTCAGTTTTAGCTTAGACAACCTCTATTACCTTTTCTGCATGTCGATAGTGGTAGTGGCGTCGTTCCTTTTCACTTGCACCAACTCTAACAGTCGTCTAACTCGTGCCAGTGATAGTAACTCCCAGTCCTGACCAAATTGACCAATGTTTTCTCTCTCTTAGCCACTCGAAGGATAAGAAGCCCCAAACAAAGAAAAAGACCCAAAATTGATTTGAGCTCTTCACAGCTTTTCTCTCTCTTGCTTGCAGGTTATTAATTAGGCACGTATAACCATCAAGTAGGTGGCCTAGTGGTAAGATCTTTGGATCAAGGGATTTGCTCCCCCCATGGTCTCATGTTTGAGCCCTGTGGTTGCTAAAATTGATGGCCATTGGAGGCTTACCTGGTCGTTAACTTCAGGATCCGTGGGGATTAATCGAGGTGCGCGTAAGCTGGCTTGGACACTCTATATGAATAGTAATAAAAAAAATTAGGCGTGTGATGACCATGTGATTCGTGTTCAATGGAACTTAATTGGCCAACACGCCAATTACATGCACGCCATATGTCTTGGTGGTATTTTTCAACATTTTATGGTGTTTATCCACCCCAAAGCTCAATAGATTTTTCTATTATTTGAGTATTTAAATTTTATGCATATTGATATTGTTGTGCCTTTATTATTGTGAAAAATCCATAATATTTGATAGTGACGCTCTAACAAAAATAAAAAAATTATAATAAAATGAGTCATCAATCATTTTATTATTATTAGAGCTTGTGATATAATAATTTGAGTTGGGTCAATGTGATCTCATTAAGACCCATTGAATAATAATAACAACCTCATACTCCGTTTTAAAAAACTGATCAAAATAATTGAGCCAGAGCCCAATTACATTTTTATTATTCTTATAGATTAAACATTTATTTTATAAATAGTTAAGATGACAAGTCTTATTTTTATAAGAATTGATGTCAAAATCTTATAAAAGAGAAGTCTCATTTTCAGGGACTAATGATAATTTTTGTAAATAACTAAAATAATAAGTCTCATTTTCAAAAAAGAACTGGTATCAAAATTTTAAAATTAAATACAGGTTATGTTTATTTTTATTAATTTTGATGAAAATTCTTTGTTAAAACTTAGCATTGATAACTTTGACCAATCTATTATTTTTAGAAACTGATGTTATGTTATAACATGTTTAAAGATCGACGTCAAATTGTTCATAAAATAACTAGAAATTACAAAATAAAAATTAAAAAGAACTAAAAATAATTAGGACAATTAATGAAAATAAAAAATATATATAATAAAAATGACTTTTTTTATATATAAAAAAGATGAGTAATGTCATTCTTCTCTTAAATATAATTAAACTCTTAGCTGAATATATATGTAACTAGTGTTTATTCCTTCAGTAATCTCTCTTTTATTCCCTTTTGCCTTGTAGTGATGTGCCTAAAAGCGCATCCAATACTTTTTTATTTTTATTAACGTAGATATTTGGGTCAGTTTGCGCGTATGTCGACTAATTCTACGAGGCCTAAAGTTAATAACCATGTAAACCTCCAGTGGCTCTGAGGTTTGTGAGTCTCAAACTGATAATTCATATATAGCAAACTCAGAGTCTGATCAGTTAATCTATACCCCTCTGGTTAGCATCCAACACTTTTTATAGCTAGCAAACAAGGTTGTTAATCTAGTCATAAACTATACATTATTTTCCATAATTTTCTTTTTCCAGTAGCTCTAAAACACCTGCTTTTTCTTTTCTTACTACATTGTTATTCCTCAATATAATATTATGATATAACAAATTTTCATGAACCAAAAACACCTACTAAATGCACTACTGTATGCTTTTATTATTTGTTGATCTTATCATTGGCTCAATTGCTGATGGAGTTTTACATATGTCTATGCTTATACTTTTCTTTTAGAATTCTGCGTTCTTTTTTATTTATGATCGTATGTTGGTTATAATGAATTCATGTATCTTTACTTGATGAACCAAGTTTTTATTAGTATATCTTTACTAAAAAAAATATCGGATCAAAAAGATTTACGAGTATAGGTTTTCTAAAACACATGCACGCTTTAGTGAAGGCGTCTAACCACAATTGAGTTTGGTAATGTGCCAAGCCCCGGGCCCATGATCATCAACTCTGAATATGCCCAAAAGAATGACCAAACCCTCCTCACTGGAGCACACCTAAAAGAATGACTCAACATCCCTTGGACTCACCCAAGGGTTGAGTCCAACCTCTCTTAGGCTCACTAAAGGAATGACCATCTACCTTGGGTCTAGCATAAAAAAAAAGCTCAGCCACCATGAGCTCAGCTGTATTTGACATCTTGGATCCTAATCTCCCTACACCTTTTAGGTGTATAAAATTCCTCTAGAGACCTACCATATTTCCATAAAAAATTATTAAAGACCTAGTCAAATCCACCAACACAACAATTAAACTCAGCTCATCGACCACTATTGAAGACAATAAGGATTAGGCTAAAACTAACTTAAGTGTATCTCAACCTCCCTAGTTTATCTCTTACTCTTGTGTATATAGTTATCTCATACTATAAATACAAGACCTTAACTTGTGTTATGGTTATGTAGCCAACATATTATATTATATTATATGGTATCAAAGCCCACCATACTTACGTCAAATTCTTTCTTCCTCCCTCACACCATGTCTAATTTGACAACCCTTTCCTCCACTCAAACATCACCTTTGATTACCTTTACCAACTTCAATCCCGTTAAACTCACTCAGGATAACTATCCTTTATGGCTCCCTCAAATAGTTCCTCATCTTAGAGGCGGAAACCTCTTCGGCTACGTAGATGGCACTACTCCCCCCACCGCCTACTGTCTCTTCCACCATTGATGGTGTTACCACCACTTCTCTAAATCCGGTCTTCTTACATTGGACTATGCAAGATCAAATCATTCATGGTGCAATCAATTCAACTCTCACTGAGAAGATGCTTACCCATGTTACACCGTACACTACCTCCAGATCTGCCTGGACAACATTGTAGACATTGTTCATGTCCCAATCCTAGGCATGTACCATGCAAGTTCACTATCAATTGGCCACCCTAAAAAAAGAAAGCTTTTTTTGTCACCAACTACTTTCAGCGGTTCCAATCTCTCATTGACTCCCTAGCTACCGTGAGTCAGCCCCTCAATGATTTTGAAATGGTGGTTTTCTTACTTGCTGGAATAGGTCCAAACTATGATCCTTTTGTGATATTGATTGCAACTCGAGTTAAACCCCTTTTCATGGAAGAGATCTACGACCATCTCCTCTACCATGAACTTAGACTTGAGCACCATCAGTCCACCATTAACCTCTCTGTCACTGGGGCTCACTATGCTGATCGTGAAGGCAATTCTTCCCGCCACTCTCGTAGCGGCCACAATTCTATCCTTAATGCCCCACCTTCTGGATGAGGGCTTTCTCGTGGAAATTCCAATGGAAGTCACGTGGCAAGGGGCGCAACACTCACTCCTTTCCTGGTCGTGGCTCCTCCTCTTGCCCTGTTTGTCAAGTTTGTAACCGTGTGGATCATATCACTCTTGATTGCTATAACTGCAACAACGAGTCCTTTTCTAGAGACTCCCCTAAGCTCCCACATGCCTATCTCTCGGCTCCTTCCCATGGTCCTGACCCCAATTGGTATCTAAACTCTGGTGCGACTCATCATGTCACCTTTGACATTACAAATCTCAACCTCAAAGTCGAGGAATTCCATGGCTCTGATCAAGTACGAATCGGCAACGATAAAAGGCTGTCTATTCATCACATTGGACACACCCGTCTCTTTTTTATGACTCTTTAATTTGATCTTTTAATGTTCTCAATGTTCCTAAAATTTCCAAAAATTTATTACTTGTTCACAAATTCATGATTGATATTAACACTTTCTTTAAATTTCAAACATATTATTTTCTTTTGAAGGATCAACATTCGAAGAAGTTGCTACTCCACGGCCTGAATAGTCATGGTCTCTATCAATTTCCATTCTACAATAATAAACCATCCCCTTCTGCTTTAATTGGTGAACACATCTCTCTTCCTCAATGGCACTCACGGTTTGACCATCTGTAAACCCCCGGTTATAACTTTTCTAGGTATTTAAAAGAAGAGAAATTTAACCAATAATAAAATGGGTTAAATTAAATTAAAGAAACCTAAATTAAGATAAAAATAGTGAAATTAATGAGATAAAAAGTGAATATAGTACTAAATCATTGAAAAGAAAAAACATTTGTGAGGACAAAATGAATATGGAAGATCAAGAGAGGTCAATATTCGAATAACAGAAGGTTGGGAGTTTATGTACAAATGATAAAAAGGGGTGGGGATAAATGTGCAATTAACAAGATGTTAGAAGTATAAATATCATTATATTTCCTCTCTTGGGGGGACTGGCAAGAGTAAGAGAGAGTTTAGAGAGAGGCTGGAGAGAAGATATATTGATGGCAGATCAACCGACAGCTATAACTCCACCTTCCACCGTTGGATCAGCACGATATTCGGATATGTTGTTCTCATCCATGTTGTATACATTGTCACCGTAGGGATTCTCTATATCAGTCCTTGTTGAGAGATACAGAGGGGGGAATATATCTGGGGAAATACACTTCTTGATAGTCTTCTTTGTTGTCTGTTTTCTCCTTCGGCCACCGTTGGATTAGGCTATAACTTGGATATGTAGTTCTTCCTGATTCTGTCTAGATTCAGAACGGTTAAGATCTGAAACAAACATTCGGTATAGAAGTTGTGTATCTCGCACAGTAGGTCTGCAAGTTTGAGGTCAGTTCGGTTAAACCCATATTTCTGGAAATTTCACCATTTGATGAAGTTAATATTTGGATATGTTATACTCATAATAATGCATTACAACTTGACAATATAGATTGTTTGGAATATTATTCCTTTGTTATTTATAGTTGATAGAAATTGTGTGAATGATTGTGTTTAGAAGAATATTATTCGGAAAGTTTGTAAAATCAACAAGAATGTTTTATTTTGACGGTAAGAGGGAAGATTGAAATAAATAAGATAAATTGGCTCTTATAAAGATATTCTTTTTTTTTTTTACAGTCTTAAACGATATGTGATATGGCCAGGGGTTGAGATGATAGAGAAAAAAAGAGTTAAATTGTGGATATTGTGTGTAATTGGAAAGGTTGATGAATCTGGACAGATTCGTCTCCTAACTTTTGGAGAGAATTTGAGTAGAAGGATGAGAGAATTAGGATAAAGTTTCTTCATAGTAATTGTAGTTTTGATGTTAGCTAACTAAGAAATTGGTCTTGCTCAATATGGAGCTGTAGAACCCTAACTATAGGTCATCAACCAAGATTGGGTCCTAACAGACCCTGTAGGGTAGTGTTTGTTGATGAGCAATTTTGACTATCTCAAAGGAAGAACTGGGTTCTCCTTCCTTCAGAGAACTTGTAGCCTTGTGTATTAGCTTTCCAACGAGACTAATCTCGCTCGAAATATAGTTCAAAGTTAGACAATAACTCTAGATATAGTTAAAAATCTGATGAGTGTTCAGGTAGTAACAGTTCAATGTGTGGACAGTAACAGTTCAAATGTCTAGAAAATAACAGTTCAATGTTTAGATAGTAACAGTTCAAAATGTCTAGACAGTAACAGTTAAAAGTGAGACAGTAACAGTTCAAAGTTAGACAATAACTCTAGATATAGTTAAAAATCTGATGAGTGTTCAGGTAGTAACAGTTCAATGTGTGGACAGTAACAGTTCAAATGTCTAGAAAATAACAGTTCAATGTTTAGATAGTAACAATTCAAATGTCTAGACAATAACAGTTAAAAGTGAGACAGTAACAGTTCAAAGTTAGACAATAACTCTAGATATAGTTAAAAATCTGATGAGTGTTCAGGTAGTAACAGTTCAATGTGTGGACAGTAACAGTTCAAATGTCTAGAAAATAACAGTTCAATGTTTAGATAGTAACAGTTCAAATGTCTTGATAGTAACAGTTCAAAGTGAGACAGTAACAGTTCGAAGTCAAATAGTAACAGTTGGAAAAAGTCAAACAGTAACAGTTCGAAGTCAAACAGTAACAGTTCAAAGTCAAACAGTAACAGTTGAAAAAGTCAAACAGTAACAGTTTGAAAAGTCAAACAGTTACACTTCAAAGTCAGACAGTAACAATTCAAAGTTAGACAGTAACAGTAGACTTCCACGAGAATACTATATAAAAGAATTAAGTCATACGAACTCTTGCATATTGAGATACTAACTCTGAAAATATACATGATATATGTATGTATGTTATTATGAGGAAATGAACATGCATAAAAAAAGTAACATATGAGTAATAGATGAATATGAATTCTTTATAATATCGGCCTGAAGGAATGATGACTATGGCTGGATAAAGGATGACAACATTAATGGGTGTAATGAGAAAAACGTAAGATATAAAGAAAGAAATGATTGAAAGAAAGATTTATTAGCTATTGATATGATTATTATAAAACATATCCTTGAATTAGAAAAATTTATGAGATGAGTCTGTGACTGTAGGAGGGACCACCGGTGTGGTGCAATAGCAACAACAAGGGAGCACGAGTAGAACTTCTACTGCAGGTAGGTGACTTCCACCTTCCTTTTAAATAATGTTGAATAATGAAAATACTTTATCATGAAAGTTATTGTATTATGTTAATTCAGATATCAGATTTGCCAAATGCTTAGAATGTTGACAAATGGTTGATTAGCTTCGGCTAATGACATTTGAAGAGATGACCTTGAACAATGAAATACCTTATCATCAACGTTGCCGTATTGTGTTAATTCAGATATCAGATTTGCCAAATGCTTAGAAATGTTGACAAATGGTTGATTAGCTTCGGCCAATGGCATCTGAAGAGATGACCTTGAACAATGAAATACCTTATCATCAACGTTGCTGTATTGTGATAATTCAGATATCAGATTTGCCAAATGCTTAAAAATATTGACAAATAATCGATTAGCTTCGGCTAATGGCATCGAAATGGATGACCGGGACAAACGATTGATTAGCTTCGGCTAATGGCATCCAAAGGGATGACCGGGACAATCAATTGATTAGCTTCGGCTAATGGCATCCAAATGGATGACCGGGACAAACGACTGATTAACTTCGGCTAATGGCATCTGAATGGACCGGAACAAACAATTGATTAGCTTCGACTAATGGCATCCAAATGGATGACCGGGACAAACGATTGATTAGCTTCGGCTAATGGCATCCAAAGGGATGACTGGGACAATCAATTGATTAGCTTCGGCTAATGGCATCCGAATGGATGACCGGGACAAACGACTGATTAGCTTCGGCTAATGGCATCCGAATGGACCAGGACAAACAATTGATTAGCTTCGGCTAATGGCATCCAAAAGGATGACCGGGACAAACGGTTGATTAGTTTTGGCTGATGGAATTCGAAGGGGATGGCCGGGGTGAGTGAATGGTTAACCTCGACAAATGATGTCTTAAAAGAAGGGCCAGATTTAAGATTATAGTTGATTGCAAGAATTGGTGCATCTATATGTACTGCAAGTTGTGTATAGCAAGAACATAAAGGAACCACAAATGTCACGCTTCAAACATGAGATAATGTTAATGCTTCATTAAACTGCTAGACCATTTTCTTATTGTTATTATTATTGTTATTATTATTATTAAGTAATTGCATTCTTGTAAATGTTTTGTTCTGCAGTAGGGACGTCATACCAACAAGGTGCCTAGGAAACCCGATTCACGGGAACCCATTTTTGCAAGAATCACGTAGTTGCATTCTAAATCATGATGTATTTTATATGAATCAATGTACTGAATGTATAACTATTATTAGATCCTTTTAGATTATATTCGTGATGACTATTTGTAGGATAGAATACAAACTCATGACTATGCATGCATATTTTAAATGCGAACTTCTAGTCATGCAAACATAATATTATGAGTTTATGTAAGATTCACTTTTAAATGAAATGTTAGTTGTTGTTGATGTATGGATTATATATTGATGATGTGAAGGGAACATGTTCGCCGATTACCGACATGATGTGTGTCAAGTATATATATATATAAAAAAATTACTGTTGATTTGGGCTTGAAAAGCCGGGTTGTTACAGTTGGTATCAGAGCTACTGGATAAGGTTCAGTGAGTTTATGAAATGCAAAAGATGCATGAAGTAACGAAAAAAAAAAAATTGTTGTATTGATAAGTGATATATGATGGTAATAAAATAATAATAAATTTTTTTGATATGTGGGAGATTAAGTTGCCTATATGATTTAGGCAAGATAAAGATGTTAACAACTTTGTGGTTCTTGATCCCTTAACTTATAAAGAGCTAGGGATGAAACCTTATGACTAAGATGGATTATAAGGAGAACTTTAAGGAGATAGATGAATTAATAAAGGTTGGACCCATTTTGAATGTTGAATGGTTTTATGACCAACATCACGATGACACGTATGATTTTATATTGGTAAAATAGTGAACAGAATTGCCGGTAACAAATTGAAAGAACCCATGAGAGAGTGAAGAAAAAGGGGAGGAGAAAACGTATAATCCTTTTCAGAATGGTTCTAAGATGATAGGAAAGTTGTCTATACCCTTGATTCTCTTAAGTTTGTAAAAATTAGCTAGGAAATATACGGAAACTGACTATCTATAGTATGAAGAATTCTGGAAGTTGTGTTTTGAAAAGGTTTAAAATGTGTGTAGACTCCATGTAAATGTGTAGAAAGTTGATAAGAAAATGTAAGGGATTTTGTATGATTTTCTTGAATGGAAAATCTAGTTAAATAGAACATAAAAGGAGGAAGTGGTGAAATGGGGTTTTGCACATGAATTTTAATGAAATGCTCGGTTTGTACTTGTTTTGAACGTTTTATTACAAAAAAAAAATGAATGATGATGATGGCCGAACCATTTTTAACAAAATATCACATGATGTGCTATACCCAACAGTATTCTCACCGACAATGTTTAGGATAAATGAAAGTTGTGCTTAGAAATGGACGTTGCTTTTATAGCACAAGATGATACACATCATGTGATATGGTCGATGAGGTTGATGAAGTACACCTAGAAGTCACGTGATGAGAATGGTTTAAGATAATTCATACAAATAAAACTAAGAAAAATCACGGTACAATGAAAGTGAAGGGAGCATAAATGAATTTAAAATTTATATAAGTCTGAAGAATCAAGGATGGTGAAAGTAGGTTAAATTCCTAAGAATGAGAACTAAACTGAAGGCCCTAAAGGGGGAGACGAAGTAGTTGTTTTGCTAAATAAGTTACGGACAAACAAAGGTCTTGCTAAATAACTAAATGATACATGATTAAAGGTTATAACAACATCCTGATGGTGTAAGAATGGTGGCTAAATTTTGCTTATATAATTGTATACAGAAGGTAATAGTTTTACTGGTGGGATTCAACGTAAAAGGTTACTGTTAGACAATACATAATGGAACAATGTTGAACTAGTTCTTAACGGTGTAAATGTAAAATAAAAAAGGTTGGAAAAAAAAAGGAGAGAGAGTTGAGAATGATGCAATATGGGTGGTTGAGGACCATTTAACTAAGTAAGTCATTCTCCTATCACTAAGGATGACTGACCCAGTAGATAAATTGGTCAAATTGTAGGTTAAAAAGGTTGTAAGGGAGCATGGGGTGCCGGTATCTATTAGGTGTGACTATGACCCAAGGTTCACATCTAGCTCATGGCCAAGGATTTAAAATGTTGTAGGGATGAAATTGAGGTTGAGCACTGTATTCCATCCACAGACAGACGAGCGGACTCAGAGGACCATTCAAACTTTAGAGGGTTTGTTGATGACATGTATATTAGACTTCGGGGGTAGTTAGGAAGAATACTAGCCTCTGGTGAAATTCGCGTATAACAATAGTTATCAGGCCACCATAGGAATGACTCCTTTTGAAGCATTGTATGGCTAAAAGTGTCGTACCCCTTTATGTTGGGAAGAAGAGGGAGATGTCACAGTTCACATTTTTAGTTGAAGTTATGTATTGGAAATTATATAAATTGATTTATGATGTGAGGGATCATTGTTATATTTGAGAAAATGATTTTATACACACCCCCACACACATCCCTTAAAGAAGGATGGATTAAAAATAAAATGTGTGTCTGATGTTAAATGAAAGAATAAAGATACGATGGAATAGTGATAGTTGAACCATTATTGATATGTCTTGGAAATGTAAATTATTTAAGTAAGGAATAATTAAATGCAAACTATATGCATGAGGTGGATACGATACTTGGGGGAGATAAGTTAGTTAGTGATTTAAAGTAGTGACTAAGAGAACTGACCAACAATTATATAGAATAGAAGGATTGGTAACTAAAATGATTTGCTAAAAGCTAGTGAGGGTATTTGATGAGAATATGTGGAGATTGATTTCTATGTACGTGTCATGTAAGATTAATATATTATGATTGGGGTGGAATTGGGGTTAGTTTCCACATAGAAGTTGAAATAAGTTCCTTTTGTGATCTCAGATGATTTGACGTGGAAGTGCCACTAGTGAGAATTTTGATCGACATGTAAAGGAATTAGGGAATAAGACAGTTCTTGAAAATAATAATAAAATAAATAAATAAATATAATAATGATGGGAAATTGGAGTCCCATATAAAGTGATTAAGATGAGGTAAGTCGAGTAAGAAATTAGCGTGGAAAAAAAAATTTAATTAAAAATTACACGATTCAAGTTAACAGGTGACTATGTGAACATGAAATAATGATTTAATTTAGATATGGAAATCTTGCATGAAATCATATAATGATGCGTGCTAGTTGATAAGAAAACATTGAAAGAGGGAGTAAATGATATTAAATGTTGGTTTTGTGTGGAGTAGAGACATCGACTGTGGGACCTCAAGCTATGAGAACGGGACCACTAAGAGGAGAGGGTAGGTGTTTACCACCTCACCTCTTTATATTTTGAAGGGTTTAATGGATTCTAAAATATTATTTGTTTATACTACATGTTGAGTTACGGTAGTAAAGGATGAGAAATTTGAAAGTGGAAACAAGATTAAACATGACGGTTGGTGTCATGGGTGTTTCCGGAAAAAAAAAAATTTAGGAAAGAGTTTCCATATTGCAAAAGAAACTGGCATACGGGAGTCTAAAATGATGAAAAAGAATGCAAAAATTGCTTTACAGATAGGTATGAATCTTAAATTTCGAGGACGAAATTTTATAAGGAGGGAAGAATGTAAACCCCCGGTTATAACTTTTCTAGGTATTTAAAAGAAGAGAAATTTAACCAATAATAAAATGGGTTAAATTAAATTAAAGAAACCACACACAAAGGAGGTTCCAATCATATTATAATTGTTAACATGATTACATTAATTATCTTATTCGAGTAATGCCAATACTTGTAAATATTATCAGGTATTCATGGTGATAACTTATGTTAACAATAAATCAACTTCCTTTCATAGCACATGTGTAGGTTATACCATACGGTTGGGCTATGAAAGTGCCAAGCATTTATTGTACCAGGGGTCGTTCAACAAAAATCTAGATTAACCATTTAACAAGTAAGGTATTAAGAGTGAGCAAGATAATAAATATAAAACATGTTAATATCAAGCATTAAAGTCCATGTTGAGCTTATATTATACTTATTCTTACACCATTAGTGTAACCTTTTCACCTTGACATAATAGATTTAGCTAAACATAATGAAAGAAAGAAACATAAATAAACAAGATAAGAACATAATTATACAAATAAAGGAAAGGAAATGAAGAGCATAAACAAGAGATTAATATAACATCAAATAAAACTTAAACATTACAAAATACAAAGAAAGAGAGTAAGAGCATGATCTTGATCTGAACACCAAGATGTTTAAATGCATGGCAAATGCCTCCTTTTATAGGCCAAAATTTGGAACTATTGATTTGATGAATAATTGTTGAGTGGGTGGCCACATCTTGACTTGGTGAAAATCCTTATCTTCTTGTCTGAATAAAAAGTCATTGCTAACATCAGAACTGGAACCATATGAAATCATGAAAGTTCTAGGAAATTCTCTTAGCTTTCCAGGAAAAAAAAGTTGAGGTCATTTGGACTTCTAGAACTCAAGATATGGGCTGAACACTGAACAGTGTCTAGGTTGCAGGACAGATTCGGACTTCTCCGTTGTTGCTATAATTTGGACTCGAAAACGGCCTTTTTAGATCTTGGTGTCCACATGAAAGTTGTAGGCCTATGTCTTACCAAATCTGTGTAACAATTTGATATCATTTGGACATCTAGAACTAGAGATATGACCCAATTACCAAACAGTGTTCTAGTTTGGACTGCACCAACATCTCTTTTCTAAGCTTCACCCTTCTTTATCTTCAAAATTTCAGTAGTTGAATTCATTAATCAATCCTTTAATTTATGTGATAGACCTACATTTAAGATGAACATTTACCATATATTAATGCATTTAATAGTATCAGACTTGTTATTATAAAACATGCTTTAGTTAAGGAGTTATTAATACTTAAAGTGCAAAACGATGATATAAAACCTTGATAAACATGCACTTTTAAGTACTAATCTGTTGCGATGTCGCGGTCGCGCAAATTAATTACCCTAGCTTCAAACACAACACACAAGATAGTATAGAGCAAGCAAGGGGTCGATCCCACGAGGAAGATTCAGTTCAGATTTTTATGCTATACGTTATGCAATTTGGGGGGGTTGGATGTTATATAGACTAAAGAAAAATAAAACAGAAAACTATCAAACAAAATTTAATAAAATTAGAAAATTATCAAGAGAACAAACCTTGGTCGCAATCACACATCCACCTATAGAAATCAGAACTGATCCTTGAAACGAAATTCCAGTTTATATTCTGAATTTTTATCTTTTCTTAACGTTGGTTAATTAACGGATCCACCGTATAACTAACTCTAACCAACAAATAATCACAGTGTCTGCACTAATGATTTAATCCAATGGCAGCCTTAAGATCTAGATAAATTAATTATCTTAACAACTAAGTTGTCTGCTTATGTTGCTTTGATCGAATGTTCTCCCTAAGATTAATAACGTAGATCCGCTGCAATTATTAAACTTAGTTGCTTCACAAGTTCATATACCACAACTCCGGTCTTGATATCAAACTTAACAATAAATTGTCTATAATAATAACTTAGAGTCCGCTCTAGCAATTAAAATAAACAATCATAGGAAAAATAAGCATAGGAGAACAAACATATTCATCATATAAACTGAAAAGAAAAGGTAAAATAGATCTCACAGTTCTTGAAATCCGAAGGTTTCCGTGTCCTTGCAACCAAGAAAATGAGTTTAGCCTTGCATGTTTGTTGAACAACTAATCAAAAAGATGGAAAAATGCATGATTTAGGGTTTCTTAGAGTAGGGGGTGTTTTTCTCCTCTTGGGTGGCTGCCCCCCTTCTCTACTCTCATTCTTTTTATATGCTAGGAAACCCTAATCTCTATTTTACAAAATAGTCCTCCCTTAAGTGGACAATTTACATTTAAGTAGTTCAATAACTATTTTTCTAAAAAAGGAGAAATAGCTTTGCATGAAATCTTCAAGCTTTGACTTAGAGGAGATACATTGCTGAAATAAAAACTTGGATGTCGGTTTAGATGCTTCGGAACGTAATCTGGACTCGTTTCTTCACGAAACCTGTTTGCTGGCAGAATTCAGTTGTCATCTTTGAAAAATCATATCTCCCTCATATGACATCGTTTTTGGTTGAAAGTTGGAGTGTTTATAGGCCTTTGAGTTAGGAATCCAAAACAATTGAGTTTGCATTAATTGGAATTTTGTAGCTCTAGATATGCAAGTCGGAATGACCGAAGGTCAACATTGGCAGATTGCGAGATTTTCGAAGGTCAACATTGGCAGATTGCGAGATTTGACTTTGAAAGCTGCGATTTCCATGCTCTTCCTTATTTTATTGTCTTGCCTTAGATGTCCAGAAAGGTATGGATGTTAGATTTTTAATGCCACTGGAATCACTTCATTTCGACCTTTAGAGCTCACGTTCTGTACAAAACATCGACCGAACGTCAAATCTGCCAATTACCTTCAATTTACTCCTTTTTGCATCTTTCATCCAAAAGTGCCTTCAAAACATAAAACAAAGAATATCAAGGCATTTTATATATAAAACATAGGCAAAACACTAGTTAAATGTGGGTGAAACTATCGAATAATATGGTTGCATCATAATCACACCCCCTAACCAGCTTATTACTAGTCCCTAGTAATCAAAGCGTTAAAATAGAAAAACAATTTGCAAGTTCCACAAAGCAAGGCATTCATCATTCAACTTCCATTAATCTATCCAGATAAATAAACTCTCATTAAATTTATATTCTTGCTTCATACTTCTTAAACAAGATATTAATAAACCTTCTTTTTATGTGCTCAATGTATGAAAACATAGATGATGGGGCTTTTGTTGGAAGAAAACAATATTATGTTTGAATGTTTAAGGTTAAGTTCCTTGGGTTGGGATTATTATTATTATTTTATTTGTATACACATACAACTTAAAACACAATGTATCTTTAACCCATGTAATGAGTTTTAGGCTAATGACTCCCAGACCAGTTGGTCTTAGGGCATTAAGTGTTGAGACACCCCTACGAGCTTAGCAACTCGGGTTAGAGATACTGATACGTAGATAGTGCAATGTTCGATTCCCTTAAGCTTTTCTCCATGACCTATGTAACAAGCTTTGGGACAATAGCTCCCAAGTTAGTTGACTTTAGGGTATTAGGTGTTAAAACACCCTTTCGGGCTTAATTGCTTAGGTTAGGGAGGCTACGAAACCAAACTTATCTATGTTTTTATTATCATCAATATTATCAATTTTTTTTTTCAAATTATATACTATCCCTTTCCCTTAGTTGTTACCTTCAACAAAAAAACATAATTAATGTAATAATTCAATGTGCAACCCACAATCATATGTTAAAGTGTGTGTGTGAAAATGAAGGTTTAAGAATACTTGTTAAATAAGTATATGAGCAGAATCAAGTGATAACAATGCGAGAGTTTGTAAACTTGAATATTTCAAGAAGTATTATGATAGACCTTGGTAATGATACTTACTAAGATGTATCTCAAGAGTTAATAAAACTGACTCCATACTCTGCCATCCTAATAACAATTTTGTCAAATGGTTTTAATAATAACAAAAACAGTTAGCAAGTTAGTTTTTTTTATTATTTTTTTTAAGTACTACCCTCTCCCCCCAACCAAAATGAGACATTGTCCTCAATGTCCTAAGGTAGAAAGATAGAGTATAAAAGACATCACCTCAAACAACGAACAATGACAAACCTTAAACACACTTAAACAAATATAAAAAGTAACAAAACAAAATAATATGTTATTAATAAAACCACAAGACACAATGTTTCACAAATCAAGGCTCAAATCTAATCTAAGCTTTTTACGACTTTCCTTAGTTGACCAATCTAAGCGACTCATGCAGGGATCAATGACAGGGATGAAAGATTATAGTTGGTCGATCAATTGTTCAACAGTAGCAGCAGAGATTATGATTTGTCATGCCGAAGATGTTAGAAATTCCTGTTCCACAGCTTGATCAAGGAAAGATAGTAACTTATCATAGAAACCATTAACATTTAACAAACCTATAGGTTTATGGTGAATGTGTAGTTGGGCCCAAGAGAAAATATGAAAGATCTCTTCCAATGTGTCCAGACCACCTGGTAAGGCAATGAAGGCATAAGTATGGCTAAACATGGCGTTTAGTCGATCAGACATTATAGGGACCTGTAGTTCCTCTCCAATTATTTTTTCAATGATGTCCCCATTTGCTAAAGCTTTGGGGACAACCCCCAAAACTTGACTACCTTCTAAAAATACAGCCATTGACACACCTCTCATTAACCCAAGGCTGCCTCCCCCATATACTAAATAAATCTTTCTCTCAGCTAGTCCCAACCAAGATGATTTGCTGATTCTAAAAATTCTTTTTCTTTCCTAGGACTGGATCCACTGAAAACACAAATATTTCTTATGTGATGACTTGAGGAACCTGCCATTTCTACACACTTCTATATTTGATGAATGTATGGGTTGAGTAGAAATGAAGGGAAGGAAGAGAAGAATTTATAGATGAGAAATTGAAATTGCAATCATACCACCTATATGTAGGCCAACTGTTGTCTCACACTCTCTCTCTTTATTTATTTATTTATTTTGACAAAACATGTATGTACAGGTAGTTGTGATTGTGGCTCACATCTTCCCTTGGTTTTACGTCCAAGAACAGCTTAAACGACCTTTATGGGTCGAGGATAGGCTTCCCATCCAATTTTCTTAAAAATTGGCAAACAGGGTCTTTTTTAGTTAGATTCCCAAGACTAAATCGAGCATGTTCTTTATGGAATTGTGGCCATAAATCATGAATTACACGATGCACATCTCCACTAGGATGCATTCCAAGGGTCAACAAAAGATTATCTAAAAAATGACATGTCGCTTTACAAGTCCATCTGGCATATCTGTGACAGACTTTCAGTCATTTTGCACGACGTTTCTTTGCAAAAGTGCTTATACCTGTTGCATGCATATGTGAAATGAAAGAATTGGAAGACTCACCTGATAATCGGACCTTTGCTTCAATTAGCTAGCGAATATCTTCAGGAATTCCATGATTCATTAACAACCTCAATCTTGCACACCTAGCACGGTAAATTTTTGTAATCGCATTTGGAGGCAAAGCGGGAAAATACCTTTTCAACTTTTCAAGAGTGGTGTCCATTTTCAAATAAGAATTGAGGAAAAGATTCAAAGAAGGGAGAAAGAGCAGAGAATTGTACAAATATAAACAAATATCAGTTATTTGGGAAATTGAAAGAACCGACTTAAGTCACGGAGTAACATTATCCGCCATTTGACTGGGATGAGAGAGAGACGAGAAAAACAAAAACATAACACAAAACAATGTGAGAAAAAGAATCAATCTTTATATACAAGATCACTCAATTCAATAGAGTCATTTTCAACCGAAAAATTGTCAAAATAAACTTTCAAACGATGCCCATTTACCTTGAAAACATTGCCATTCTTTGGATTCTCGATATCATAAGCCTCATATAGATACACATGTTTCACAATAAAAGGACCGCTCCATCTTGATCTTAGTTTTCCAGGAAATAAATGGAGTCGAGAATTATAAAGCAAGACTTTTTGACCAACATTGAATGTTTTTCTCAGTATTTTCTTGTCATGAAACTCTTTGATTCTTACTTTATGAATTCTTGAATTGTCATATGCATCATTTCTTATTTCCTCAAGCTCATTTATTTGTAATTTTCACAACTGACTAGCATCATCAAGGTTTGAATTGAAAGCTTTAATAGCCTAATAAGCTTTATGTTCAATTTTCACAGGCAAGTGACAAGGTTTTCCATAGACTAGTCTATAAGGTGACATACCTAATGATGTTTTATAAGTAGTTCGATAAGTCTAAAGTGTATCATTAAGTCTTAAAGACCAGTCTTTCCTATTAGGGTTCACTGTTTTCTCCAAGATTTGTTTGAACTCCCTATTAGCAAGCTCTACTTGTCCACTTTTCTGAGGGTGATAAAGGGTGGCAACTTTGTGTGTGATTCCATATTTCTTCATTAAAGAATCAAATGGCTTGTTGCAGAAATGTGTTCCACCATCACTTATCATGGCTCGAGGGATTCCAAATCGACTCAAAATATTGTCTTTCAAAAACTTTATCATTGTTTTGTGATCATTGTTTCGACTTGGAATTGCCTCTATCCATTTTGAAACATAATCTACTGCGACTAATATGTACATGAAACCAAAAGATGGAGGAAATAGACCCATGAAATCTATACCCCAACAATCAAAGATCTCAATGACAAGAATAGGATTTAAAGGCATCATATGACATTTTGAAATAGATCCCAATTTTTAACAATTTTCACAAGTTTTGCAGAATACATGTGAGTCCTTGAACATGGTGGGATAGTAAAATCCACTTTGTAAGATTTTGGCAGTTGTCTTTTTCGACGAGAAATGACCCCCACATGCCTCAAAATGATAAAATTTAATGACACTACTTACCTCATTGTCAAGAATGCATCTTTGAAATATTTGACCAGGACAATATTTGAATATATAAGGGTTATCCCAATAAAAGTTCACTTCATTCAAGAACTTTCTTTTGTCTTGGGTACTCTAATGAGCTGGCAATTGTCCTGAAACAAGAAAATTAACAATATTAGCAAACCAAGGCATCGTAGACATGGAAAGTAAAGATTCATCGGGAAAGTAGTCATCGATTGGTGTGATGTCAGATTTTGAATCTGTTTCAATCTTGACAAATGATCTGCAAGAACATTTTTGATGCCTTTCTTGTGTTTGATTGTGATATCAAATTCTTGAAGTAACAAAATCCATCGCACCAATCTAGCCTCAGGATCTTTCTTAGAAAGAAGATATTTCAATGCTGCTTGATCACTAAAAATAACAACAGGTGAGCCAACAAGATAAGACCTAAATTTATCACATGCAAATACTACTGCAAGTAATTCTTTTTTAGTGGTGGTGTAATTCATTTGAGCATTATTTAAAGTTTTACTTGCATAGTAAATCACATAAGGTTTCTTATCTTTTCTTTGTCCCAAGACAGCACCCACGACATAATCACTAGCGTCACACATTATTTCAAAAGGTAATGACCAATCAGGAGGTTGAATGACAAGAGCAGAAGTACGCAAGTTTTTAAGTTTAACAAAGGCTTATTCACAATGTTCAGTCCATTCAAAAATATTATCCTTTGTTAGAAGGTTACTCAAGGGCTTAGATATTACACTAAAATCTTTGATGAACCTTCTGTAAAAACCAGCATGTCCTAAGAATGATCTAACATCCTTAACAGATTTTGGTGTTGGTAAGTTGGCAATTAACTTGATTTTAGATTTGTCAACCTCAATTCCTTTCGATGAAATAATGTGACCAAGTACAATGTTGTTTGTTACCATAGAGTGACATTTTTCCCAATTCAGTACAAGATTCTTCTCTTCACACCTGCTCAAAACCTTTTCTAAGTTAGTAAAACAATCATCAAATGAATCACCAAAAACAGAAAAATCATCCATAAAAATCTCAAGAAAACGTTCAACCATATCACTGAATATGCTAAGCATGCATCTTTGAAACGTGACTGGTGCATTACATATTCCAAAAGGCATCCTTCGATATGCAAAAGTACCAAATAGACATTTGAAAGTAGTCTTCTCTTGATCTTTCAATGCAATTTCAATTTGATTGTAACCTGAATAGCCATCTAGGAAACAATAAAATTCATGACCTGCAACTCTTTCTAGGATTTGATCCATGAAAGGTAAAGGGAAATGATCTTTTCTAGTCATTGAATTAAGTTTCCTATAGTCAATGCACACGTGCCAACCAGTAACAGTCCTAGTTGGAATTAACTCATTTTTCTCATTTGTTATCACAGTGACTCCAGACTTTTTGGGTACAACTTGGGTAGGACTTACCCATTTGTTGTCAGAAATAGGATAAATGATTCCATTATCCTAATGCATTTTTGTGCTTTTTCAAAGTCTGTAATAACTTACCTTCTTGATATGCATTAAGTTTGAAAGAGATTATTACCGAAAAAGTTTCATTTTCTCCAAAAAATGAGTATTTGAGATTAAATGGTAACGACTTCAAATCAGGTTTTGGTGGTTGAACACTTGAAGGTATGGGCTCAATTGATCGTGGTGGCAATTCTTCAATTTGTGGTTTCCAATTGCATGCCTTTGATTTTTCCTGAAAATAGACCATTTGCAAATCATCAGATTCATCAATCTCAGTTTCACTAGAAGTGGTTTGAAATTGATCATGAACTAATTTTTCAATAAAGTCCACTTCTTGTAAATCATTATCATCTCCAGGTTGTTTGTAAATGTTGAAAATATTCATCTCCATTGTCATGTTTCCAAATGATAGCTTCATCAGTCCATTCCTACAATTAATCAATGCATTAGAAGTGGTAAGAAATGGACGTCCTAAAATGAAAGGAATTGAATTACATGCTTCAACAGGTTGTGTATCCAAGACAACAAAATCTACAGGGTAAATGAATTTATCAACTTGTACTAACACATCCTCAATTATTCCTCTAGGCACTTTTACAGATCTATCAACAAGTAAAAGAGTTACAGAGGTTGGTTTTAACTCACCTAGATTCAAGTTGATCATGAACTACTTCTTCAATAAGATCTACTTCTTGTAAATCATTATCATCTCCAGGTTGCTTACAAATGTTGAAAATATTCATCTCCAATGTCATGTTTCCAAAAGATAACTTCATGAGTCCATTCCTACAATTAATCAATGCATTAGAAGTTGCAAGAAACGGACGTCCTAAAATAATAGGAAATGAATTACATGCTTCAACAGGTTCCGTGTCCAAGACAATAAAATCCACAGGATAAATGAATTTATCGACTTGTACTAACACATCTTCAACTATTCCTCTAGGCACTTTTACTGATCTATTAACAAGTAAAAGAGTTACAGAAGTTGGTTTTAACTCACCTAGATTGAGACTCTGAAAGACTGAATATGGAAGTAAATTCACACTAGCTCCAAGATCAAGTAAGGCTCTTTCAATTTTATGCTCTCCAATAAAGCAAGAAATTGAAGGACAACCAGGGTCTTTATATTTCAAAGCATTATTGTTTTGAAGAATGGCACTTACTTGTTCGGCTAAAAATGCTTTCTTTTTCACATTCAGTTTTCTCTTCACAATGCACAAATCTTTTAAAAATTTAGCATAGGAAGGAACCTGTTTAATAACATCCAACAAAGGTATATTGATCCTTACCTATTTGAAAGTTTCAAAGATTTTAGAGTTGTGATTGACTTTCCTTTATTTGGTCATGATATGAGGAAATGAAAGTGCTGGCGGGGAATCAGCCTTTTCTTTGCAATGTTCAGGTTCAACCTCTTCCTTACCCTCAGAGATAGACTCTTCATCTTTCTCACAAGGTTCAAGAGTGAGTTTTTCAATAACCTTACCACTACGAAGAGTGATGACTGATTTAACTTGATCCATATGTTGGCTTCCAGAACTACTTGCATTTACATTGTATTGCCCCTTTGGATTTTACTGTGATTGAGATGGAAACTTACCTTTCTCTTGAAAACTAAGAGTAGATGTTAATTTTGCAAGAGTATCTTTAAAATCTATCATGCTTTGAGCAAGGTGAGTGTTGATTGCCTCTTGCTTTTCAATGAATACATGCAATGTTTCCTCAAGATTTCTTCTAGGAGGTGGAGCATAAGGAGGTGCATATCCATGAGAATGTTGGAAATTATTGTGTGCTTGAAACGGTGGTTGTGAAGTTTGTGTATTATTGCTATCACTCTTTCAACTGAAATTTGGGTGATTTCTCCAACCAGGGTTATATGTTTGTGAATATGGGTTATGGTTGGGCCTTTGAAAACTGTTTATAGCATGAGCTTGTTCATGGAGGCATTCCCTAAAAGAAGGCAAAGTTGGACAATCATTTGTTGAGTGTTCCTTGGTTTCACAGATTTGACACACAATGTCTTGAACAAATTTTAATTGACCACTCTTTTTCAATTCAAGTGCTTCGACTTTTCTAGCTAAAGATGCAAACTTAGCTTGGAGGTCATGGTCTTCCCTAAGGTTGTGCATACCTCTATTAGATGTATGAGGTTGAGTTTTACTTGGTGCCTCATAAGTACCTGTGGTGTCCTAATTTTGAGCACTTTCGGCTAGCAAGTCTAGGTACTCCATTGCTTCATTAGGGTCTTTATCTTCAGAAGTTTCATTGCACATCAATTCAACCATTTGCCTATCTCTAGGTGTTAAACCTTTATAAAAATGTGAAACCAATCTTCATGTTTCAAAACCATGATGAGGGCAAGTATTAAGCAAGTCTCCATACCTATCCCAACATTGGTAAAATGTTTCTCCTGGCTTTTGAGTGAAAGTGATGATTTGTCTTTTGAAAGAGTTTGTTCTATGAGACGGAAAAAACTTCTTTAAAAATTGTTGTTGCATTTCATCCCAAGCACGAATAGATCTTGGTCTCAAATTTTGTAGCCATGTTTTAGCTTTATCTTTTAATGAAAAAGGAAAAAGCTTTAATCTAATAGTGTTCATGCTACAATTTGAGTCATTATAGGTATTACAGACCTCCTTAAATTCCCTTAAATGCAAGTATGGATTTTCTAGGTCTAAGCCATGAAAAGAAGGTAAAAGTTGAATAATGTCTGGCTTAAAATTAAAATGAGATGCATCAGAAAAGAAAACTATGTATGAGGGTGCACTTGTTCTTGTGGGATTCATGTGATCTCTAAGTGTTCTCATACGGTTATTCTCATTATGAAGTGATTGATTATCTTCTTCGGCCATATTTTCTGAAAATGATGAGGATACCCTACAAAGTTGACCACTTAATGTACGTGACCAAACTCTCATACACGTGTAAGAAGAGAATAAAAGAAAGAAAAGAAAATAAAAGAAAAAGAAACAAAACAAAACAAAGGAAACAAAAGTTAGATAAATGAAAAGTGAAAAGAGAAAATAAATTAAATATTATAATTTATACAAGAATTTACCTCTTCGGCAACGGTGCCAAAAACTTGACACGACCAAAAGCTTGATGTCTTCTCCCAAGTGCAGAGTGTCGAAGTAATAAAAAACCCAGCAAGACTAGGGTTGAACCACATGGAGGTTAATTGTATAAATTATAAATAACAATACAATAATAATAATAATAATAATAATAATAATAATAATAATAATAATAATAATAATAATACTTAGTACGTGGCGTTGTTATACTTGAGAATAATCTAAAAGATCGGGTCACAGGTTTCCAGCCTATATACTGAGTTTATAAAAAGATCAAAGAGATATATTATATAATATAAACAGATTTCTGATGCGAATGAACAAGGCAAGACCAACAGTGTCAGGATCCTTGATCAAACACAGAGTATACTTAATGTACATAAAATATAACAAGAATGTAAATAGTAGTAGTAGTAGTAATAAAAAAGAAGAGGAAGAAGTTAATGAGAACTTTGAGATGGAAGATTAATGTAAGGATTAAACAATGATAAAAACAATTGTCAAGGTTAGAGGATCCACTAATGGTACTTCAAACAAGTATAATATAAACTCTTATTACTCAACTGGAAACCACAGAAAAAGAAGGTTCCAATCATATTATAATTGTTAACAGGATTACATTAATTATCTTATTCGAGTAATGCCAATACTTGTAAATATTATCAGGTATTCATGGTGATAACTTATGTTAACAATAAATCAACTTCCCTTCATAGCACAGGTGTAGGTTATACCATACGGTTGGGCTATGAAAGTGCCAAGCATTTGTTGTACCAGGGGTCGTTCAACAAAAATCTAGATTAACCATTTAACAAGCAAGGTATTAAGAGTGAGCAAGATAATAAATATAAAACATGTTAATATCAAGCATTAAAGTCCATGTTGAGCTTATATTATACTTATTCTTACACCATTAGTGTAACCTTTTCACCTTGACATAATAGATTTAGCTAAACATAATGAAAGAAAGAAACATAAATAAGCAAGATAAGAACATAATTATACAAATAAATGAAAGGAAATGAAGAGCATAAACAAGAGATTAATATAACATCAAATAAAACTTAAACATTACAAAATACAAAGAAAGAGAGTAAGAGCATGATCTTGATCTGAACACCAAGATGTTTAAATGCATGGCAAATGCCTCCTTTTATAGGCCAAAATTTGGAACTATTGATTTGATGAATAATTGTTGAGTGGGTGGCCACATCTTGACTTGGTGAAAATCCTTATCTTCTTGTCTGAATAAAAAGTCATTGCTAACATCAGAACTGAAACCATATGAAATCATGAAAGTTCTAGGAAATTCTCTTGAGGTCATTTGGACTTCTAGAACTCAAGATATGGGCTGAACACTAAACAGTGTCTAGGCTGCAGGACAGATTCGGACTTCTCCGTTGTTGCTATAATTTGGACTCGAAAACGGTCTTCTTAGATCTTGGTGTCCACATGAAAGTTGTAGGCCTATGTCTTACCAAATCTGTGTAACAATTTGATATCATTTGGACATCTAGAACTAGAGATATGACCCAATTACCGAACAGTGTTCCAATTTGGACTGCACCAACATCTCTTTTCTAAGCTTCACCCTTCTTTATCTTCAAAATTTTAGTAGTTGAATTCATCAATCAATCCTTTAATTTATGTGATAGGCCTACATTTAAAATGAACATTTACCATATATTAATGCATTTAATAATATCAGACTTGTTATTATAAAACATGCTTTAGTTAAGGAGTTATTAATACTTCAAGTGCAAAACAATGATATAAAACCTTGATAAACATGCACTTTTAAGTACTAATCAATCCATATTTATATATGTTAGGTTTTTCAAAACACATAAACACAAAAAAAAAAAAATTTTAAGATTTTTCAGAAGTCTCATTGGTCTTATCAGACGAAGTATGATTGTTTAGGACTTGAGTGAAGATTACATGAAAATCATTTCTTCTTTCTATGGTTTAATCAACTTTTCAAGTTTAGGTTGTTATAAATTACAAGTCATTCAATTGTCTAACTTTGAATGTTGGAGAATAATATGAATCATATCTTGGGACCTCACGTAACATCTTAAGATTTTGGGTTGAGATGGATCTTTGACGTGATAATAGAGCCATTATGACTAAACGATCATAAATTTGAAATTAATTAATAGCGCAAAGTAGTGTAGACTCATGAAAGTTTCAAACTTAAAGGGCTTTCACTTCAGGGGATGTGTTAGAAAATGATATAAATCATATATTAGTCCTTTACCTAACATTTTAAGCTTTTGAGTTGAGATAATTCTTTTACATCTAACCATAATCCAAATGAATCATCATATTAGAAATCTCCTAAACCATTTAAGAGAGAGGAATTGTTATGCCTAGAGTGCTAACTTTTTTATTAATTTATTTACCTATATACTTACATTTAGGTATAAAGAAAAGTATGAGACATAACATTTTATTTATACAGAAAACTTGATAACCTTATCAATGGTAAAATATCACTTTGCCTCCTGAAAAAATATCACATATTTTATTTTACGACAACCATTAGAGATTTATGCAATCAAATTCTCACTTGATTTTTTTAGGTCTAGAATTGTAATTCCATGTATAAATTACACTCTAGTCCTCGATTTTTAATTTATCTACAATCAAGTCCCATTTGATTACTCATCCTAGTTAATTGTTTATCAATAATTCTTAATATGTATGACCCATTAGATTCATAATTTATTGGCTCAAACATAAAACATAACCTTATTCATGATAGGATTAAATGGATTAAATAATTTAACTTATTATCAATTCAATAAATTGATTGATTTATATTTGAAAATCAAGTGTAGTGTCATAACCTAAATTCTAATCCACACGTTTTTTTATATAGATTTCAGAAAAACTAAAAATTTCCAAAAGATATATATTTTCAATAAATTTAGTAAATTTTAATTGCTTTATTATTTTTATCACTTTTTTTTATTATTATTGCGTGTCAAGTTAAGATAGAAATAATAATAAAAAAGAACATAAAATAAAAAGAGAATAAAATCAATAGAAAAAAAGAATAAAATATTATCTGGGATAAAATGGGACTAATAATTGAATTTAACAAGTCGAGAATTGAGTTGAAAAAAGGTAAAAAAAAATCAGGAATAATTTAGGATGTAATTGAGGACATGATTGAAAAGAAAATTAAGAAAAAAAAAGGTTTGGTTTGGTTTTAATTAAAATAATTAAAGAACCAAAGATGAATTCATAACAAGAAACCAAATTTAGAGGTTCAATTAGGGATCAAATTGAAGAAGAAGAAAACGATTTAGGGTAAAAGTGACAAAAAATACATAATTTTGAAAACCAAGTACTAAATTGAAAAAATCCTTAACAAGGAGATCCTTAAGATTTTGAAGGAGAACTTTGACTTTAGGCTTGAGAAGATGACCATCAACCTGAAACTTAATATGAGTGGTAATATGTTCTTGAAGATAGCAACATACAAATATTTTGGAAGCGGTGATCTAAACTTCACTGAGGAGGTTATCAAGCCCCTCAAGTGAGAAACCTGAAGCTTAAAGAGTTATTTATCATATCACTATTGTTTGATGTTTGTTTTATTGGTACTTGATGAATAATTTGGCTTGTTTTCTAGCTACTAGTCTAAAAAAATAAAGAAAATAATTTATTTTATGGGTTTGAATTTATTTTTGGATGTCTTGTAATATTTTTTATGGATGTAATATAATAATTTATGTTGGGTCAATTTAATCCTAAATAGGCCCAATGAATATGAATGACACATTTCATTGTTTTTTTGGTATGGTTAATAGTGTAGGACCAAAGATCAATTTTTACCATCTATACAAGTCTAAAGCCTGTTTTTGAAAATGACATTTTTGACAAGTCTTCTTGTTTAAGAGATTGATGTTGAATTTCTTATGAATAGTCTTTTTAACAAGTCTCTTTTTAAGAGTTCGATGTTGAAGTCTTGTTTATTAAGTGTTGCAAAGGAAAGCAAACAAAAAGAGAGCAAAAAGTAGAAAGAAATATGGAAAGCTTTCCAAAATATCTCAGATTAAAAACCAAATGTCAAGGGATAAAGCAAGAGAAACTTGGAGAATTAAGATCATAATGAGATCAATCTCCTAAATATAAAAACCTAGTTGACAAACCTAAAAGAATTTTGCATAAAATAAGTGATCCTATGTCTTTTAACCCTTTAAACACCTTTTGAGCCTAATACATATTCATTCTTTTATAGCCATAAACTATAGCCTATATATATTTCATGCCTATAAAAGTCATTTATGATTAAAAAAAAAATACAACTTGTTTGCGTTGAAAGCTGCTAGTCTCTATAAAGAGAAGAAAAAAGATGACTTGTTTGTACACAAAATGTCATTTTTTACTCATGCAATTTTACAAAATATATGGACAAGCTTAACATAACATAAAGCAAACTCTATCTCTTTTTAAAAAGGGAAAAAAACTACTTTTGAAATCCAAATTTTTATTTTTTAAATAGTTATTCCTTTATAAGGAAATTCATAATCAAATTCCAAGATAACAATTCTTTTTGACAATCCTAACTGACAATTGTTCCATATGTAAATAAAACATCTAAAAGCGCATTTTAGCATTAAATGATGTGTTTTGAATTCATGACTAAAATTTTTTAATCTTTATGCAAATACGTTCAAATTTACATCTTGATTTCATTTCAATAATTATACTTGAATAAACATAGTCCTACAAATTTGTAGTATGATCCCAAGACAAAAAAAAAAACAGATTTATAAATAAAAAATAGACATTGACCAAATTTGCAATGTTCTTGCCAAAGATGATGTTACTAAGAAGACTAGTCAAATAAACCCAGGGAATTTTGTGATTATGATAGCGATATATATGTCTTACAGAATCTGATTGATGATAGTAGGTGTGTGCCTCCATGACTAGGGATAACATTGTTTGAAAAATTGCTAGATCAGTTGGTAATATTTCAATTTACAAAAGGTAATGCATGTGAACATCCTAGATTACAAGAGGTAACTTTGTTTAAAGTGATATGTGATGACAACGATACTAGTTACCAAGAAAATAAATAGTCAGATTAGTTGTAGCAAACTATGATAGTTATATGCATAATTAGATTAACTAGAGGTAATCTTGTTCATGACTATCATATAGAAGAAATGTGATATGAAGAAATTCCTACGAAATAATAAATGGTAGAGGTAGCAATTTCTTCATAATAAGAAATAAGGAGTACCAAATTAACAATTTTAGAAAACACTTGTGAGAAATAACAAGCAGAGCAATATTGACCGAGCTAGCTCGATGAATGATAGTACTCATCTATTAATAAAAAAAATAAGTTGTAGCAAACAAGTATACGTTAGGCCCTGACAATCAAGAAAACAAGCCTTGTGATATGAAATAGGCTCTGCTATAAGAATGTATAAATAACACATTATAAATAAGTGACTGTGTTTAAAAGTTCTCGAATAAAATCACAAAACTAAGGCAAAATCTCATTTCATCATTCTTTAGATAATAGAAGGTGTCAAAGTTTATAATTTGTCACTCTCGTAGTAGTAAAGATATAAAGTCTCTTATAATAGAAAATAGAGGCAAAATCACATACTGAAGGCAAGTAATGATTTCCTAGGAAACCATATATAAAGTCAAAAATAGTGTGGTAAGACACCAAATGAGTGACAAAATGAACATTTTTCAAACAAGTGTTAGAGGATGCAAAGTCTCTCGAAATAGCAAATGTGAAGAATCATAGGTTGAGGGAAAAACCATTATTATTCAAACAATATAAAAAAAGTAAACAAATAATTTATGCTGGTGAATTCTTGTAATGGAGTGAGTTAAGTTACTGGAAGATATAAAGACAAAAGTAGTAGACTCAAATCATTAATGGGGAAATTAGAAAACAGGACCTATATTTTTAACAAGTAAGAATTTATTTAGTTCTCTAACCTATAACATTGTTTAATGATCTACATAAGAGCTTTACAAGAGCTATATGAGAATTGTTTTCGAGTCCAGTAAGGCCCCAACAAATTTGAGTCCAATAAAAGCTTTAGCCAATTTAAGCTCGATAAAGATCTTGCAAGACTCCTTTAAATTCAATCCTACAATCAGGAAGATCTAAGAAAATTCAACCCTACTAGTCAAGAAATTCAACCCTACCATCAGGAAGCATCAACTTTACAATAAAGAAGTGCCATGAAAATTCAGCCTTATTAATAAGGAAATTCAAACATGCTCTCAAGAAACAATGTCAACTTTATTATCATGAAGCACTAAGAAAATTCAACCAAGAAAAAGTAAATCTTGCAATCAAGAAGCACCACGAAGTTTAGCCTTGTGTCATTAGAATTCAAACTAATACCAAGAAAATTTAACAATAAAACCAAAATTCAACCACTACCAGAAACTCGCTAAATACCAACGGAATCCCCGACAGAATATTTCTGTCGGTATTTTTCGGTCGAAATTACAGACGGAATATTTCCTTCCGTAATTCGGTCGGTATTTACCCACGGTTCGATTCCGTCGATAATTACCGACCGAATTACGGACGGAAAGTTCAGAATTATTGAAAAAAGGCGGGTACCTGAGACAAAGGTTTTGGTAGGTGATTTTTCCGACAGAATCACCGACGGATTCAAAACCTGGGACCCGTACGGGTGACGTGACCGGTTCACCGTCAAAAATACCGACGGAATCACCGACGGATTTGAATGCCAGATCCGTACGGGTGACGTGACAGGTGCACCGTCAAAAAATACTGACGGAATCACCAAGGGATTTGAAAAAGCAGGTCCTTACGGTGACATGTCGATTCTCCGTCACAATTAGCGATGAAGTCACCGACGTATTCACTGACGGTGTTATTTCGTCGGTGAGTACGTCGGAAAAAGTGAATATATGGCCGCCCTGCCGACACTCTCCTCCCCCATTTCTCCTTCTTCTTCCTAATCCTAAGTCTCCCCATCTACAAATAACCAGCCCCCCCTCGCCCCAAAACAAAAATCTTTCTCATCTTAGCAGTTGTATTTCTTGAAGTTTTGTGGTCACAGCATCCGTGTTCTGATTTACCGACGGATTTTATCAATTTTTGTAAGTAATTCTATCTGTTTAAATTTTAACATTTAAATGTCAATTTTATTGTTTTTTTAGTATATGTATTTTTATTAGTAGATGTACATGTTTTATTGTTATTTCTCAAACAAACTTGTAGTTTATGAATGTATAATTTTATACCTGTTATGATTTGTTTTAGATTTTGTAAGATTGTATTTGTTTGTAAACTGTTAAAAATTTATGGAATTACTGAATTACATGTTATGTTTTGAAATAATTAATAGCTTGCTTAATGGGTCCTTTTTAAGTTTTATCGATGGTATTGCAGAGTGGTAATTTCTGTTAATTTATATATATATATATATATATATATATATTAATTTGTATGGACGTTGATAAATGATAATGAATATTTAATATTTATGAGAAGTTGTGATTGGTTTGTTGGATAATCTCGAGGTAAAGTAATATATTTACAAGTTTATTTACCTAACTTAGTTAATTAATATATACATGATGTCATCATAATTTTATAGAGGATCGATAGAAGTCATGGATGATCGTTCATTGATGTATCTAGATTCACCCCAAGGATTGCGGAGGATGGATTATTGTAACGGGGTTCAGGTTTTTATTAATTTTGCAACATCTATTCCCAGAAATTTTACTGGAGGCGGTATTAGGTGTCCATGCAGGAAGTGTCAAAATAAAAAGTATCTGCATCCAGATGTTGTAATGATGCATCTTCTACACAAAGGGTTTGTGGAGGATTACCAGTGTTGGTATGCACATGGAGAGGTATTTATTAGTAATAGGAGAATGAGAGAAACGGTGGTTGGGTCAACTTCTAGTGCTAGCAACGTGCATGAAGCGGCAAATGAAAACACCAATCCTTACAGAAACATGGTTATGGATGCAATGAGAATGAATCAAGGTAATGTCAGTCAATGTACAATCGTAGAAGAAGAACCTAATGCAGAGGCAGCTAGGTTTTCTGATTTGTTGAAAGATTCTGACGAACCATTATGGGATGGCTGCACAAACCACAGTAATCTGTGGGCCGTAGCACAGGTGTTCACCATCAAGTCAGATCACAGGCTGAGTGAGGCCGGGTATGACAAAATTATTGATTGGGTAAGAAGCATTTTACCTGAAGGGAACAGGCTGAAAGAGAACTTCTATGCTGCGAAGTCCATGATGAAACCCCTCGGTTTAGGATACCAGAAAATTGACATGTGCCCTAACTTTTGCATGTTATACTACCTTGAAAATGCTGAGATGACCGAGTGCATGCCATGTGGGCATTCTCATTACAAATCTAGAACTGGCAGGGGAAAGACTCTAGTGGCGTATAAAAAACTTAGATATTTCCCGATCACACCTAGACTGTAGAGGTTATTCATGTCACGAAGGACTGCTGAGCACATGACATGGCACCAAACACATGATGTGGTTGATGGTGTGATGGTGTATCCTTCTGACGGCAAAGCGTGGAAACGCTTTAACAGTGTGTATCCTGACTTTTCAGCTGAATCAAGGAATGTCCGTCTTGGGTTGTGTAGAGACGGATTCAACCCATTTGGGTCATTTGCTGCTTCCTATTCTTGTTGGCCGATCATACTCACAGTTTATAACTTGCCACCGGGAATGTGTATGAGGCCGGAGTTCATGTTTTTATCTACTGTCATACCCGGTCCAAGCAGCCCGGAGCGGAATATAGATGTTTGTCTTCAACCATTGATTGATGAGCTGGCGCAGTTGTGGTCCTCCAGAGCTCTAACTTATGATATATCGAGGAAACAAAATTTTCTTATGAGGGCGGCTTTGATGTGGACTATCAATGATTTTCCAGCTTATGGAATGCTTTCTGGTTGGAGCACACATGGGAAACTCGCATGTCCATACCGCATGGAAAACAACAAGGCATTCACGCTATCAAACGGAGGTAAAGCTTCTTTTTTTTACTGTCATCGTCGCTTCTTGCCACTTAATCACAAGTTCAGAAAGAACAGAAAAGATTTATTTGTTGGCAGAGTTGAAAAAGATGTTGCATCCCCGCGTCTTTCTGATGAAGAATTGCATCATGTTGTATCAGAGTACGGTGACATTATGTTTGGCCTTCAATCAGGTAAGGAAAAGTTTCCTCATTTTGGTTTGACCCATAATTGGGTAAAGCGAATTATCTTTTGGGAGCTTCCTTATTGGAAGACCAATCTTATCCGCCATAACCTTAACGTCATGCACATCGAAAAGAACGTGTTTGACAATATTTTCAACACCGTCATGGATGTGAAGGGGAAGACAAAGGACAACATCAAGTCTAGATTGGATATAGCTTTATACTATAACCGTAAAAATATGGAGTTGGTTTATGAGGAGTCACGGGTCGCAAAACCAAGGGCAAGCTTCGTGTTAGAAAAAAACGCACAACTGCTAGTCTACAAATAGCTTAAGAGTCTGCGTTTTCCGGATGGACATGCATCGAACATATCAAGGCTTGTTAACATAGATGACTGTAGATTGTATGGAATGAAGAGTCATGACTGCCACGTGTTTATGCAAACACTCATCCCATTAGCTTTTTGTGATTTGTTGCTAAAGGGAATATGGGATGCACTGACGGAGATCAGTCATTTCTTCAGAGATATATGCTCCAGCAAGTTGAATGTTGAGCACATTGAGAGGCTTCAAATGAATATCATCGAGACACTATGCAAACTTCAGATGATATTCCCTCCTTCATTTTTTGACTCAATGGAGCATCTCCCTATACATCTACCATTCGAGGCAAAAGCTGGAGGACCGGTCCAGTATAGATGGATGTACCCATTCGAACGGTGAGATATTACAGTTGCAATGGAATTCATATCTAAAAGTTTTTTCTATGTTTTTCTTAATTGGAAATACTTGAATTGTAATTCAATGCAGGTACTTGTTTAATCTCAAGAAAAAGGTTAAGAACAAGGCGCATGTTGAGGCTTCGATATGTGAGGCCTATATTGTTGAAGAGATATCAACATTTATCTCATACTATTTCGAACCTCATATGAGAACAAGAATCAATCGCGTTCCACGGCATGATGATGGCAGTGAAGTGCCTTCCAGTGGGAACTTGTCATTATTTTCCAAAACTGGACGACCCACACTTAAAAATGTCATACGAGGAAGATATTTGTCGGAAATAGAATTCAAACAAGCACACAATTATGTTCTATTTAACTGTGATGAGCTGAGACCATTTATTCAGTAAGTTTATAAATGTGTAATACTAATTAAACTTTGTCAGTAAAATATTGGTAATTATATATTGTGAAATCATACACTCATTATCACTTGCAAGCAACATCGACAATATTTGCTCTCCAATAACTCGCAGCTGACTGACTCCCAGATCTTTCAATTACAAGATGAACAATTTGCCACATGGTTCAGAACACATGTAAGCACTATCACAAACTCATTCTAACTTGCAAAATTACTGTACGTATGCATGCCATTACGAGATTCTCGTTCATTTACCGTTTATTGATGTACATTACATGTCTACAAGGTTTATCAAATGGGAAGAAGTGCGTCTAAGTCATTGTCTTCACTAAGCCTCGGGCCTGAAAGAAAAGTTAAGTGCTACAACGGGTATTTTGTCAATGGATATGTTTTCCATACTGAAGAATACGGGCAAGGAAGAAAGACATACAACTGCGGTGTTTGTGTTAAAGGATCCATAAGTAGTGAGTTAGAAGTTGACTACTATGGTAGATTAGAAGAGGTTGTCGAACTACAATATCATAGCGAGCAAAATACAGTGTTTTTATTCAAATGCTATTGGTATGACACGACGGACAGAGGAATCAGAGTTGATACGCACCATGGTCTGGTCGAAATCAACTCAAAAGCTAGACTCCGCAACATAAACGATGTCCTTGTTTTCACAAAGCAATGTCAACAAGTTTATTACACATACACCCCTTCATTTAGAAAGGATCGATCAAGAGTTAATTGGTTGTCCGTTTTAAAAACGAAACCACGGGGTCGTGTCGAGGTTGTTCAGGATGAGAACAAGGAAACAAGTGTGCGGGATGAAGTCTTTCAAGTTAATGAGTTGGTTGAACCATATCGAGTTGCTCCTTCGATTGAATTAGAAGAAAATTCAAATTTTCGTGTTTCCAATGATAGTCTTGTTGATGTTGACGTAGAGGAGTTGAACGTTGTTTTGAGCTCTAGCGGACAAGCAAATGTCAATGAAGAAGATGATATCCATATTGAAGATTGCGATGAAGGTGATGACAATTCAATTGATGACGAAGAAGAAGATAATTCTGACTAACTATCAAAATGAAGCCCTGTGTAAAACCCTTTTCTTCATGTAATTTACATTATGGATGATATATTTTGTAACATGAAATATATATTTATTGTTTGAGCATTGTTGCTATTGTTTTATGCGATGGACAGTTTATCATTGGACTTTTTGCAGGAAGGTAAATAGAAAATACAAACACAACAACTCTTGTACATTGAACAATCACTGACATCCATACTGACGGACTAAAGTCCGTCGGCATCTCACATAGAGTTCGAAAATAATTACACTGGAATGCCACAATCACCGACATCCATACCGATGGAATGAGGTCCGTCAGCATCTCACAGAGAGTTCGAAAATAATTACACCAAAATGCCACAATCACCGACGTCCATACCGACGGAATGAGGTCCGTCGGCATCTCATAGAGAGTTCGAAAATAATTACACCGAAATGCCACAATCACCGACATCCATACCAACGAACTTCAGTCCGTCGGCATCTCACAGAGAGTTCGAAAATAATTACACCGAAATGCCACAATCACCGACATCCATACCAACGAACTTCAGTCCGTCGGCATCTCACAGAGAGTTCGAAAATAATTACACCGAAATGCCACAATCACCGACGTCCATCCGACGGACTTCAGTCCGTCGACATCTCACAAAGAGTTCGAAAATAATTACACCGAAATGCCACAATCACCGACGTCCATACCGACGGACTTCAGTCCGTCGGCATCTCACAGAGAGTTAAAAAATAATTACACCGAAATGCCACGTATATACCAATGGAATTGGTCTGTCGGTAAGTTGTTGGTGGGCAAATTTTACCGACAAAAATACCGATGGAATGCGCGAATTCCAAAGGGTGCGAATTGAATGCACCTCTGACCGTGTCAGATTACCGACGGAATCACCGACGGACCGCGAAAAATTTGGAGGGTAATTAAAAAATTCTGTGCAAAATTCAAAACTTACCGACGGATTTAAAAAATTAATAATATTTTTTAATATCCGTCGGTAAATCTGCCATATAACTTCCAGCCCTGCCGCTTCGCTTCATTTTTTCTTCTCCTCCGTTTTCCTTCTCCTCCACTGCCTCCGCTGCCCTCCACATTTGATTTTTTTGCTCTCCATCTTTCAAGGCTCTCACCTTCAATCTCTAGCAAGATTAGTTGTTTTCATCATATTAAAAGGTATGTGGTTTTTTCTATTTTAGTTTATTTTCTTTTATTTTAGTTTTAGTTGTTTTTATTTTTGTTATTTTGTTGTTTTGGTGTATTTTTTTGTAATGTAGGTAAAGTTTTGAATTGGACACATTATTAAGGTATGTATATTTCGTTCCTTTTCTTGATGTCGTTTTTTTTTTTTTGAATTTTTTGAATATTTTTTATTGTTGTGTTGTCATAATTGGTATTAGTTAATTTATTAGATAATTGTTGTTAAAATTGAATTTAATTTAGAATTAGTAATTGACTATGTTAGAATAATTAGTAATTGTTAGTCAATATTTTTTTTTAATTTATTGAATATAATTTATTGTTTATTGCCATATATAATTCTTGATTAATTTGTTAAATTATTATTGTTAATGTTGAATTTACCTTAGAATTAGTAATTGCATATGTTTTTAATTGTTAGTTTATATATTTTTTTAATTTATTGAATAAATGTTATTATTGTATTGCCATAATGAATATTTAATAATTTGTTGAATTAATATTGTTAATGTTGAATTTATCTTAGATTTAGTAATTGAATATGTTGGAAGAATTATTTATTTTACTCTAACTTGATGATTTGTGTTTAATTGTTTCTATTTATTTTGAATTTATAGTTTTGTTGTATTCACATAATTATTGAATAATTTGTTGAATTGTAATTGTTAATGTTGAATTTACCTTAGGATTAATAATTGAATATGTTGGAATAATTAGTATAGATTGGATCAATTGGTTGTGGCTATTGTTAATATTTACAGGTTTGTGGATTTGGGTAGTATCCAAGTATAGGGGAGGTGCTGCCGAATTTTTTTTAACATTTCAATTGAATTATATATTTATTTATATAAAATTGGTTAGATGCACAGAATGAAATCCAGAGCTTCACGTCTGGTCGCATCAAGTTCGTCTAACAGCGACGAAGACATTTCCTTAGGTGCCTCTCAAGAAGAGGCACCTACACCACTTGCGCCGTCAGCTGATGCTGCCTCTTCCAACGCTGCTTCACATCGCAGAAGCGGCCTGCCTTCGCAGCGGAATCGATGGACCCGCAAGTACGAGGCACAATGGAAGGACGATCTTTCAATGTAAGTTTGTTAAGGCTTTAATTTTTTTTAAAAAAAAAACAAATTTAAAACAAATTTATGAAGTCACTATTTAATTAATTTCAATTCTTTTCAGGTTCACAAACATTGAGGCCGCTCAAGTAATATCATCAGCGTTTAAAGCATCGATGGAGATTCCATTGTTTCAGTGGAGTCAGATATCCAGACATCCTAAATGGATGCCTCAAATCAATGCATGGTTTTCCAGATTTGAGGTTCGTGTTAATATATAATTTCAGCTTATTTCTAATAAATTCTTAATATAATTGTAAATAAATTATTAACATTTTTAAAAATTATTTTTTATACACAAAATCGATTCTGCTGGGACAAGGAACATAACAATGTTGTGAGAAGGGTATGAGAAAATCACGCGGCAACTAGGTAACATCGAAAACAATACAACTTTTTTTTACAAAAAATTTATGTTTTTAAATGTAATTTTTTATTGCGTTAAGTAGGTTGTGTGATTTTTGGTATGAAGCCCAAAAAAAGGCAAAAAAAACTGCGAGAGATAGGGTGTTCCAAGGCTAGAACGATATATGGCCGCACTATCTTGAGCACGTGACATCTGAGCGGTTCACACGACGCTCACAGTCCGGTGCTGGCAACCAGAATCGGCCCATTCATGACTCGGTGACAACGCACACCGGCGGCTCCGTTCCATTTGCTGCACATGCAAAAAGGATGGTAAGATTAATTTAAATGAAATATATCGTTCAATTAATTTGTTGTTAATAAATTTTTTTCATTATAGGCTACGTCTCTTGGATGTGAGCCGAGCCCTATGAAGCTGTTTGTGGAGACGCATGTGCGGAGTCAAGACCGCCAAAAGGGGGTGCAACAGTTTGTTGATAGCCGCGCTCAACATTTTGTGGTATGTTTATTCAACCATTTTATTTTGTAAGTTATTATTATGTTTATTGAATTGAATATGATGATTACTTTTTTTATTTTCAGGAGACATACGGGGACGATCCTTCGACCCATCCGGAATTTGATCCGAATTTGTGGATGGAGGCTGGATCGTCAGGTGGACCCGATAATAATCGGGTTTACAGGCTCTCCAACACTAGGGCCGACAACTTGCGGGCGACCCATACTGCTTCAACCGTTGGGAGCTCCCAATCAGTATCGAGCTCCCAATCTAAGGAGTTTGTGGCCTTGCAGCAAAGGTGCGACCACCTATCAGAGGCGTACACACAACTCAAAGAACAATACACAGCAGAATCTGCACAACAAAGAGCGGCCTATGAAGAGCTTCATCAAATGGTCATCAACATGACACAAGGCGGAACATGTGCACCCAATCCAAGTTGGCCGCATAACAGCCAGCCTCCTCCTCCTCCTGATCCTCCTCAACCTCCTTTATATTAATTTTTGATAAACATTATTTACATTTAAAATTTCATTTAATGTTTTTTTTGAACAATTTCATTTTGTAATGAATATTATTTATCTTTCATTTTTTGTTTTTGATGCTTAATATAAATTTTATTTGCATAATTAGTTTTTATTACCATTAATTTATATCATTTTATATTATGTATTCAAAATAATTATAAAAAAAAAAAATAAAAAAATTACAAAGGGATTTACCAACGGACTAAATCCGTCGGCATTAGACAGTAGCCGCGACCATTACTGACAAATTTACAGACGGATAAATTTCGTCAGTGTTTTCATTACTCACCAACGGATTTACCGAAGAAAACACTTCGTCGGTATTGTAACTTACCGATGAACTTACAGACGAACTTACAGACAGAATATTCTGTCGGTATTTCAACAATTGACCGACAAAATTACCGAGGAAACTAACCATCGGTGAATTTGATATCATCGATGGAATAACAATCCGTCGGTATTTGTGAAGCGGGAAAGTTTTTTTTTTTGGCACGCAAAGTCCGTCTGTAAAACTGTCGGTAAATGGTTTTTTTGTTTTGCCGACCGATATAGTAACGGAATGTGGAATCACCAACGAAAGGTAAGTCGACGGACGTATTCCGTCGGTAAATATCAATCACACACCGACAGAATATTTCCGTCGGTAAAACTGTGAATTATTGTTGTGAACCATATATTATCATGATATTTTAATCCAGCGATCATGAGACCTATAATCAAATTCCATAGCCAAGTCAAACCAAACTTTGCATTCAAAAAATCCCTTCAAATTGGTTGACTCCAAGATGGATAGATTAAATTCTTTTGCAAAAAGGTTGGTAGCCTCTAAATTGTCTAGATTTTTATTTTTATTTTCTTACAACGAGGATGGTTGACTATGATTTGACTCGAGATAATTTTTTTTGCAATTAAGGTTAGTGGTCTCTGATTTGACCTAATTAATTTTTTTTTTGCAAATGAGGTTAGCTCAAGTACTAACTATATCTTTTAAGTTAAACATAATGTTTATTTTCTACCTTGTGAAATTTTTGTTAATGGATTCCCAATTTGATGTAGGAGATTTTTGTCAAATGTGTAGTCTTATGTTAATTGGTAAAAAATTCATTCTAAGTGTTGAACTAGGCTGAAATTTCTCGAAGAGATTTTAGAGTCTATGTTGTCCAAAAAATCTGAATTTTATTACTTTTTAAGGTAAAAAATTACCCAGCTTAGACCTAGAAGTTACTATTAAGGATTTTATTTCTATTTAGCTTAGAATCATTTTATTATTTTTTTTTTGTAGTTTTGTTTAGGATTTTATTACTATTATATAAGCATATTAAATCTTTTTCATAATAAAATTTTGAGTTAGAATTATCGTGGTGAAGACTATTTAAATTAATACATTTAAAAGAATTTCCAACAGAACAACTAATTTAATCCTATAACTGAATTCAATTCACCATAGTTTTAAAACCCGGCCCGGCCCGGCGGGCCGACCCGGGACCCGGCCGACCCAGGCATGGGACCGGTCCGGGTGAAGGCCAAAACCCGTTTGGGAATTGGCCCGGCCAGACCCGGTTGACCCGGCAAGACCCGGTCAACATCTAGCCCCAAACCCGTTGACTTTTATTTTTTTTTGTTTTTTTTTTGTTAAAACGACGTCGTTTTGATTTTTTAAAAAAAAAATTAAAATTTTTTTTTGACCCAGCCGACCCGGCCGAGACCCGGTGACCCGGTCAAAACCCGGAACCCGGGCCTTGGACCGGGTCGACCACCGGGCCGGGTCTTAAAACTATGCAATTCACAATTAAATATGATTGATTTTTTTAAAATAATAAAGAAATTTTTTTATATCCAGTGGAGGAAGAATTGAAAAGGCCCAGTAGTTTACAATTTAAAGAGGTTTAATTCGTGGGTAGGTAGCCTATGTTCATGTGCTAGGCAGAGCCGAATCTTAAGTTTTCTTTTTGGGACTTCTTGAAAGACGAGGACATGTTTCTTAATTGAAGAGGGCACCGCTTCTAGGACAAGGCCCAATAGATGGTGATGAATGAAATGTATGCATATTAAAGTAAACAAAAAAATCAAATCAATTAAATATTAATTAAAGAAATAGCAAAAATAAAACCTGAGTTGAGCCTACAAATAACTTTGATTTGGGTTATAAAATTATAATAGCTTCATAAAAAATATATTTTATGAAGTTTAATTTTTAAAAAACTCAATATTAAAATATGAAATTTAAATTAAAAATTAAATATTTAATAAAAAAAGCAAGTCACAATTCTAATGAACAAGGGTAAAAATGAATTATGTTTATTATAATTATAATATCATGTGTGTGTATTTAAGATATTGTGAACAATAATGTAAGGTTATATGTGGTAAATAAATATGTAGTTAAATAATTAAGAGTTATAAATGACCTTAAATAATAGATTAATAAATTAAAAATATCTTTAGATATATAAAAATTATTATATATACTGTAACACTAAATTTAAAACGGAATACAATAATAATTAGGCATCAGGAATTCTATGCCAAGAAAAGATTCCTAATAACTTCGGCATAATATGGACCACTCTGCATATAACTATAAATTTATATGATATTGGAAAAATAATAAATTATCTCCTTAGTTTCAATACCTCAACAATGACCCGTTAATTAATTTTATAATGTAAAATTAATAACATAATCACCACTATGAATCAAGGACCATTATTTTTTTATTCTTAGGGACCAGATTTTGACCCTTCAAATACAACAATCAAAGCATACGCATTGGTGCACATCTTCTCTTTGATTTCATATATTAAAATAAAATAAAATTGTGCCTATATATATATATATATTATATACACATCCTTGCTCAATCGGGGCCTACTTTCTTATATTTATTATTTTAACGTTAGGGACCATATTTTTTTTTAACTGTTTTTTATGGAATCACCAGGGACCAGATTTAGACCCTTCACTACAATTTAAATCTCATTGAGTATATAATTAGAGAGATGCAAATATATATCTCCTTCCACTGCCTCAATAATGATTATATTTTAGAATGATAAACCAACACTGACACACTTAATCAGGGACCAGTGCTTTTTTAAGAGGAAAAAAATAAAAAAATTTGGGACCAGATCTTGATCCCTCAAACGCAATGACCAACCATAAGATATATACATTTGATAAATTACGGGACCAGGAAATTTTTTTTTAAAAAATTGCTTGGATATTGAAAATCTGATCACTTAAGATAGAGTATGTCATCTTACCAACCAGAAGATACAGTTGGATTTGCATTTGTCAGTTCATTGAAACCAAAGAATCATTAGCATGCAGCTAAAAATATATAATTCCATATTTATATATTGCTTGAATATAAAAATAATAATACATTTGGTCCCCAAGTTCTGATGTTATCCATGGTCCATGAAAAACTGTCGATTAGTAAGCTGCTGCAAAGCTAATACGAACATAATGACAGGGCGGAGCAATCCCCAAGCTAGCCTCTGTATATCCAAGTTCCCACACTTTATTTGTTAAATATACAACGTAATCATAGTAGTATCTTTTTTTATTTATTTCTTGGGATATCTTCATGCGAAAGTACATGATATTAAAAAATAATATAAATTATATTTTAAAATTTCATCTTACAACTTAAATTTTTAAGTTAAGATAAGTTTTTTAACATGGTATTAGAGCTTTGATAATCAAGCAGTTATGAGTTCACATCTCATTATCCTCATTTATTTGATAAAAATTAAGTATAAGGTAATTTGAGACTCTAAAAGTTTCTAGTCAAAGTACTTTTATCTGAGAAGGTGTCTTAAAAAATGATATAAAATCATATCTCAAAACTTCAGCTTAAATTTTTAAATTGAAATAATTTTTTAATATAAGAATGATAGCAACCGATTAAAAGATAGTACAATTGATAAATTTTTTTAATATTTTTGAATTATTTTAATATGCTAAAATTAAAAATAAATTTAAAAAAATAAAAAAAAATATTATTTAAATAAAAAATATTTTAAAAAATTATCGTGAATACCTAAAATTACTGTAGATTTGATCCTAGTTTTATTTTTTTATTTTTTTTTTGCTAAGACAAAATGATCAAATTATCTTTGCTTGGAACTCTTTCCGCCAACCCTTGTATACAAGTACAAAGTCTATCGGTTCAACGGTGTAAAGTCTTTTGCTTTAACCCGCGCTATTTCGGGGTAGGATTACAAGTTAAATTTAAACGCTGTCCATATTATGGATACATTATATCATGATTTTTTAAAATGAAAAAAAAAATAAAGATTCTATTTACATCTAATAAAATAAATTAAAAAAATATATAAAGCGATAATTTATAAGAAGATTATTAATACTACTTAAAAAATATAGGAGCAATTTGTCTGTATGATTTGAAGTTAATTTTTAATGTAAAGGAACAAAATAATTACATTATGGATATCTTTTCATTTATCATTCTTCTCTTTTTTAATTGAGCAAACAGAATATTGTTTATATTTTATATAATTAAGTAAGAAATATATAAACTGATAAATCTTACATTATATGGTCTTGAAGCTTAGATATGCACCTAGGGTTTTTTTTTTCTTCACTTTTTTAGCATATGTTGTCCGATCTTATCCTGCCATTTTTTATTTTTAGAAAAATTAGAAGGAAAGTTCCTTGTAGGGAAAAGCGACTCATTACCTACTATAATATTTTTATTATTATTAATGTGTAAGTATTCGATCAGCTTGCACGTATCTCGACTAATTTTATAGACTCTGAAGTTAACAATCATATAAACCTCATGTGGCCCTAAAGTTTGTGAGACTCAAACTAGTGACCTATAAAAAACAAACCTAAGACCTGACTAATTGAGTTACACTTCTTATGATTAACATACTTTAACATTTTTTTGTCATATTCGGTTATCACAAATTTAGTATCTAAGTTTTTAGATGGTAAAAATCTAATTTAAAAGTTGTTTTTACCTGAAAAGCTTTAAAAAAACTACAAAAATCTTTATAAATCACTTATTAATTTTAAAACACTCTAAAATTATTTAAAAAACTGAAAATTAATTGAATTAAAAAAAATATAAACAAATCACAATATTTTTGTTTTTAGTGAGATAAAAGTTAAAAACCATTATTATTAAATTTTTCTTATTAAATGTAACCTTTGATATCATAATTGTCTATTTTGGTTGATGAGGTGTACTATCATTGAATGGGAAACTTAACGTTATTATTACATTCCATCCATTTCAATCTATATCATAAAAAGCTTTGTAATTGATATTTTACCAGCTCCATGCAAAAAATAATAATTAAAAATTTAATGACTTCATCGAACCTTTTTATGATATAGATTAAATGAATGGAAAGTCAAAATAACATTAAAAAAAAATTATATGATGAAAAGGGATATCAGTTTTTAAAGTATTTTGGTTGTTTTCCATTGACTATGTCGTTGATGGAATTTTCTTAAGACATAGTAAATACACTTTTAGGTTATTAATGAAATTTGATAATTTAACTATGAGTTTCATTGTAAAACTCATGTTCTAGCTAACTTATTCATTATCAACTTTATATTTTTATTATTATTTATATATATGACGTGAGATTAGGAGCTCACTAGTAATAATATGTATAAGAGAAAATAATAATATATTAAAAAATAAATCATGATTTCAACATTAAATGATGTTGTTGATGAAATCATTTTAATCCCAATAACATTAGTTCTATCTTATGCAATAAATACTTTAAGTTATTATGCAAATCATCATGATTTTTTTATTGGTTATTGGATCAGGTCTGATGTGCTAATAAGAAATGAGTCTGGTTCAAGATTTTAAAGGAGTTACTAAAATAAAAAATTGTTTTTTCTAATTATATATAAAAGAACATAAATTATAGGAAAGATAATTTTTTTTATTTAGGTTAAAATAACAAAGTTATCCTTTTTCTCTTCTTCTATCTTGGATTATTTGCAATTATTTTCATCGTAACTGCTTTTGTTTATTAAATATTGCTTTTGTTTATTAAATATTTAAGTTAAGAGTAACTGCTATCACGATCCCAAATATGTCTAAAATTGTGCTTGAAGAGGAACACATGCACCTCCTCTCCTTGAGTCTTGTAATCTAACATTTTGATAAAATTTAATTATATTTACTTATTTAGGATGATATGTATATGCAGATAATTTTAAGAGGAAAATCAAATTTAAGAAGCCACTTAACTTGATGGTGACGCAGCCCTAAACTTACTTGTCCTATCATTTATTGATGATTTATTTAAGGAAGCAACTTGCAAAATTATGATTCAGTGTGATAAATCTTTTGGCCTCTTACCTGAATTTTTGGTAGGCAAAATCTCAATCAGTATCTCCTTTGTGTATGACCATCCAAGAACACCAAATATAATAATGTATTTCGAGATCCATAAGCGAAAGCATACGATATAATTAATTACAGTTAAACATATGTAAATTGATATTTTCGGATGATGAAAATTTATTTATTAACTAAGATATTATTTATTTGATAAATTGATAATTTATTAGTTTACATATTAATATATATATATATATATATATATATATATATATATATATATTAAAAACTAATTTATCAAGATAGTATTTATTATTTTTGTCCAAAACATTGAACATAATCACCGAATTATGAAATATCATTGCTCCATGTATTTGTATAACCAAAATAAATTCACAAATGTTATTAATCTTATTAAATAAAAGTCATCCATCTATCTGTTTTTCCAATAAATAAAATTATATTTGATATATATTTTATTAGTATACTTCGTGAACATTGTATCAAGCAAAAACATATATAAAAAATATATACACTATCACAAAAAGTAAAATTAATTAAACAAAATGGATTTTCAATTTAAAAGAGTAAAAAAATTAACAATGATGGATATAATGCATAAAGCATTGTGTGAGTATAATATAAAAAAATCCAACTTGCACCCATAAACAATTGCACCCGTGGATGCCATAAAAGTTTAACTTGCAAATTAGCTAAGAAACAATATCAAACAATATCAAGAGATCATTATAATATCTATCAACCAATATTGAAAAGGGTATGCCAAATAACAAAAAATTGCAAAATTCCCAAAGCTGGAGAAAGCTCTTCATAAGTGGTTTGATCAATACAAAAAATGTGAATATGATTGAAGAACTAATCATAAAGAAGGTAAATAATTTCTTTAAAAATATATATCCTGTAGATAAGCTAGAATTCTATTTTTCTAAAGGTTGACTCAAACACATCAAATCAAGACATGATATCAAGATGCATAATTATTTTAGATAAAACATATCAGTTGATATGAAGCTTGTAAAGAGCAATTTAAAGTCTATAAGAAATATGCTAGATCAACTTTCCATGGAAATTTTTTTCATTATGAATGAAACTTGGTTGTTTTATAGGCTATAATTAAATCATTGTTGTGCATCAAAACTTGAAGGAGAGAAAAAAGACAAGATAAGATCAATAAGGATAGTTATGAGAAAATTCTTTTATGGTTCATTAGCAAGTATTCTAAACTATAGTGTTTCAAAAATATAAAACTTGAGTAGTACGAAACTATAAGTATTATGCCAATAAACAAGCATGGATTACTAGGGTTTTATTCCTAAAATTTATTTGACAAATATGTAGAAAATTGGATGGTAAAAAGGTTATTTTTCTTACTTATAATTGTCTCGCTCATCTTAAAACCATTGAAGGTTTAAAATTATTGATTTTTTTTTTCTAGCCACCTAGAACAATGACAAAGATTCAACCTTATGACATGGGGGTATTATGAGCTTTCAAGATGCATTATTATCATTAATTTTATCAAAATTGTTTTAGAGGATTATGGAATTATCATTAGAAATAAGGTTACATCAATCTTTTTTTAGAAACAATTAACTTTAAAATCATATTTTACAAACGTATTCTAATTGAGAGATTAGTGATATATAAATTAAATTATATGAATTATTAATAAACCACAACAAGAATTCACAGTTTTACCGACAAAAATATTCTGTCGGTGTGTGATTGATAGTACGTCGGTAAACTATTTACTGACTAAATTACCAACGGAATACGTCTGTTGGCTTACCTTTCGTCGATGATTCCGCATTCCGTCGCTATATCAGTCGGCAAAACAAAAAAACCATTTACCGATGGTTTTACAGATGGATTTTGCGCGCAAAAAAAAAAACTTTCCTGCTTCACAAATACCGACGGATTGTTATTCCGTCGGTGATATCAAATTCACCGACAGTTACTTTCCGTCGGTAAATTGTTGAAATACCGACAGAATATTCCGTCTGTCAGTTCGTCGGTAAGTTACAATACCGACGAAATTTTTTCATCGGTAAATCCGTTGGTGAGTCATGCCGACGGTGATGGTCGCGGCTACTGTCTAATGCCGACGGATTTAGTCCGTTGGTAAATCCCTTTGTAATTTTCTTTTTGATTTTTTTATAATTATTTAGAATACTTAATATAAAATGATATAAATTAATGGTAATAAAAACTAATTATGCAAATAAAATTTATATTAAGCATCAAAAACAAAAAAATGAAAGATAAATAATATTCATTACAAAATAAAATTGTTCAAAAAAAACATTAAATGAAATTTTAAATGTAAATAATGATATAAAGGAGGTTGAGGAGCATCAAGGAGGAGGAGGCTGGCTGTTATGTGGCCAACTTGGATTGGGTGCACATGTTCCGCCTTGTGTCATGTTGATGACCATTTGACGAAGCTCTTCATAGGCCGCTCTTTGTTGTGCAGATTCTGTTGTGTATTGTTCTTTGAGTTGTGTGTACGCCTCTGATAGGTGGTCGCACCTTTGCTAAACCTTAGATTGGGAGCTCGATACTGATTGGGAGCTCCCGACGGTTGAAGCAATACGGGTCGCCTGCAAGTTGTCGGCCTTAGTGTTGGAGAGCCCGTAAACCCGATTCTTATCGGGTCCACCTAACGATCCAGCCTCCATCCACAAATTCGGATCGAATTCCGGATGGGTCAAAGGATCATCCCCGTATGTCTCCTGAAAATAAATAAGTAATCATCATATTCAATTCAATAAACATAATAATAACTTACAAAATAAAATGGTTGAATAAACATACCCCAAAATATTGAGCGCGGCTATCAACGAACTGTTGCACCCCCTTTTGGCAGTCTTGACTCCGCACGTGTATCTCCACAAACAGCTCCATAGGGCTCAGCTCACGTCCAAGAGACGTAGCCTATAATGAAAAAAATTACAACAAATTAATTGAACGATATATTTCATTTAAATTAATCTTACATGTGTAGCAAACGAAACGGAGCCACCGGTGTGCGTTGTCACCGAGCCATGAATGGGCCGATTCCGGTTGCCAGCACCGGACTGTGAGCGTCGTGTGAACCGCTTAGACGTCATGTGCTCAAGATAGTGTGGCCATATATCCTTCGGGATGTATATCGGTTTGAAATCCCTCCAAACCGCAACATCGTTTCAGCCTTGGAAATCTCGCAGTTTTTTTTGCCTTTTTTTGGGCTTCGTACCAAAAATCACGCAAGTTACTTAACGCAATAAAAAATTACATTTAAAAACATAAATTTTTTTTGTAAAAAAAAGTTGTATTGTTTTCGATGTTACCTAGTTGCCGCGTGATTTTCCCATATCCTCCTCACAACATTGTTATGTTCCTCGTCCCAACAGAATCGATTCTGTGTATAAAAAATAATTTTTAAAAATGTTAATAATTTATTTACAATTATATTAAGAATTTATTAGAAATAAGCTGAAATTATATATTAACACGAACCTCAAATCTGGAAAACCATGCATTGATTTGAGGCATCCATTCAGGATGTCTGGATATCTGACTTCATTGAAACAATGGAATCTCCATCGACGCTTTAAACATCGATAATATTACTCGGGGGCCTCAATGTTTGTGAACCTGAAAAAAATTGAATTTAATTAAATAGTGACTTCATAAATTTGTTTTAAATTTGTTTTTTTTTTTTTAAAATTAAAACCTTAACGAACTTACATTGAAAGATCGTGTTTCCATTGTGCCTCGTACTTGTGGGTCCATCGATTCCGCTGCGAAGGCAGGCCGCTTCTGCAATGTGAAGCAGCGCTGGAAGAGGCAGCATCAGCTGACGGCGCAAGTGGTGTAGGTGCCTCTTCTTGAGAGGCACCTAAGGAAATGTCTTCGTCGCTGCTAGACGAACTTGATGCGACCGGACGTGAAGCTCTGGATTTCATTCTGTGTATGTAACCAATTTTATATAAATAAATATATAATTCAATTGAAATGTTAAAAAAAATTCGGTAGCACCTCCCTTATACTTGGATACTATCCAAATCCACAAACCTGCAAATATTAACAATAGCCACAACCAATTGACCCAATCTATACTAATTATTCCAACATATTCAATTACTAATCCTAAGGTAAATTCAACATTAACAATTACAATTCAACAAATTATTCAATAATTATGCCAATACAACAAAACTATAAATTCAAAATAAATAGAAACAATTAAACACAAATCATCAAGTTAGAGTAAAATTAATAATTCTTCCAACATATTCAATTACTAATTATATGGTAAATTCAACATTAACAATATTAATTCAAAAAATTATTAAATATTCATTATGGCAATACAACAATAAAATTTATTCAATAAATTAAAAAAATATATATAAACTAACAATTAAAAACATATGCAATTACTAATTATTCCAACAAATGCAATTACTAATTCTAAGGTAAATTCAACATTAACAATAATAATTTAACAAATTAATCAAGCAATTATATATGGCAATACAACAATAAATTATATTCAATAAATTAAAAAAAATATTGACTAACAATTACTAATTATTCTAACATAGTCAATTACTAATTCTAAATTAAATTCAATTTTAACAACAATTATCTAATAAATTAACTAATACCAATTATGACAACACAACAATAAAAAATATTCAAAAAATTCAAAAAAAAAAAAAACTACATCAAGAAAAGAACGAAATATACATACCTTAATAATGTGTCCAGTTCAAAACTTTACCTACATTACAAAAAAATACACCAAAACAACAAAATAACAAAAATAAAAACAACTAAAACTAAAATTAAAGAAAATAAACTAAAATAGAAAAAATCACATACCGTTTAATATGATGAAAACAACAACTAATCTTGCTAGAGATTGAAGGTGAGAGCCTTGAAAGATTGAAAGCAAAAAAATCAAATGTGGAGGGCAGCGGAGGAGAAGAAAAACGGAGAAGAAAAAATGAAGCGAAGCGGCAGGGCTGGAAGTTATATGACAGATTTACTGATGGATTTACCGACGTATATTAAAAAATACTATTAATTTTTTAAATCCGTCGGTAACATGTCAAAAATCCGTCGGTAAGTTTTGAATTTCGCACTGAATTTTTTAATTACCCTCCAAATTTTTCGCGGTCCGTCGGTGATTTCGTCGGTAATATGACACGGTCAGAGGTGCATTCAATTCGCATCCTTTGAAATTCACACATTCCGTCGGTATTTTTATCGGTAAAATTTACCCACCGACAACTTACCGATGCACAAATTCCGTCGGTATATACATCGATAGAGTCGTCGGTATGGATGTCGGTGATTGTGGCATTTTGGTGTAATTATTTTTGAACTCTCTGTGAGATGCCGATGGACGACTGTCCGTCGGTATGGATGTCGGTGATTGTGGCATTTCTGTGTAATTATTTTCGAACTCTCTGTGAGATGCCGACGAAATCATTTCCGTCGGTGATGACGTTGGTGATTGTGGCATTTAAGTGTAATTATTTTCAAACTCTCTGTGAGATGCCGACAAACTACAGTCCGTCGGTGAAGACGTCGCTAAAGTCGTCGGTATAAACGTCGGTGATTGTGGCATTTCGGTGTAATTAATTTCGAACTCTCTGTGAGATGCCGACGGACAGTGGTCCATCGGTATGGACGTTGGTGATTTTCAATGTACATTAGGTGTTGTGTTTGTATTTTTGTTTACCTTCTTGCAAAAAATTCAATGACAAACTGTCCATCGCATAAAACAATAGCAACAATGCTTAAACGATAAATATATATTTCATGTTTCAAAATTTATCATCCATAATGTAAATTACATTAAGAAAAGGGTTTTAAACAGAATTAGTCAGAATTATCTTCTTCTTCTTCTTCTTCGTCATCAATTGAATAGCCATCACCTTCATTGCAATCTTCAATATGGATATCATCTTCTTCATCGACATTTGCTTGTCCACTAGAGCTCAAAACAACGTTCAACTCCTCTACGTCAACATCAACAAGACTATCATCGGAAACATGAAAATTTGAATTTTCTTCCAATTCAATCGAAGGAGCAACTCGATATGGTTCAACCAACTCACTAACTTGAAAGACTTCATCCCGCACACTTGTTTCTTCGTTCTCATCCTGAACAACCTCGACACGACCCCGTGGTTTCGTTTTTAAAACGGACAACCAATCAACTCTTGATCGATCCTTTCTAAATGAAGGGGTGTATGTGTAATAAACTTGTTGACATTACTTAGCGAAAACAAAGACATCGTTTATGTTGCGGAGTCTAGCTTTTGAGTTGATTTCGACCAGACCATGGTGCGTATCAACTCTGATTCCTCTGTCTGTCATGTCATACCAATAACATTTGAATAAAAACACTGTATTCTGCTCGCTATGATATTGTAGTTCGACAACCTCTTCTAATCTACCATAGTAGTCAACTTCTAACTCACTACTTGTGGATCCTTTAACACAAACACTGCAGTTGTATGTCTTTCTTCCTTGCCCGTATTCTTCAGTATGGAAAACATATCCATTGACAAAATACCCGTTGTAGCACTTAACTTTTCTTTCAAGCCCAAGGCTTAGTGAAGACAATGACTTAGACACACTTCTTCCCATTTGATAAACCTTGTGTACATGTAATGTACATCAATAAACGGTTAATGAACGAGAATCTCATAATGGCATGCATACGTACAATAATTTTGCAAGTTAGAATGAGTTTTTGATAGTGCTTACATGTGTTCTGAACCATATGGTAAATTGCTCATCTTGTAACTGAAAGATCTGGGAGTTGGTCAGCTGCGAGTTATTAGAGAGCAAATATTATCGATGTTGCCTGCAAGTGATAATGAGTGTATGATTTTACAATATATAATTACCAATATTTTACTGACAAAGTTTAATTAGTATTACACATATATAAACTTACTGAATAAATGGTCTCAGCTCATCACAATTAAATAGAACATAGTTGTGTGCTTGTTTGAATTCTATTTCTGACAAATATCTTCCTCGCATGACATTTTTAGGTGTGGGTCGTCCAGTTTTGGAGAATATTGACAAGTTCCCACTGGAAGGCACTTCACCGCCATCGTCATGCCGTGGAACGCGATTGATTCTTGTTCTCATATGAGGTTCAAAATAGTACGAGATAAATGTTGATATCTCTTCAACAATATAGGCCTCAAATATCGAAGCCTCAACATGCGCCTTGTTCTTAACCTTTTTCTTGAGATTAAACAAGTACCTACATTGAATTACAATTCAAGTATTTTCAATTAAGAAAAACATAGAAAAAACTTTTAGATATGAATTCTATTGCAACTGTAATATCTCACCGTTTGAATGGGTACATCCATCTATACTGGACCGGTCCTCCAACTTTTGCCTCGAACGGTAGATGTATAGGGAGATGCTCCATTGAGTCAAAAAATGGAGGGAATTTCATCTCAAGTTTGCATAGTGTCTCGATGATATTCATTTGAAGACTCTCAATGTGCTCAACATTCAACTTGCTGGAGCATATATCTCTGAAGAAATGACTGATCTCCGTCAATGCATCCCATATTCCCTTTGGCAACAAATCACGAAAAGCTAATGGGATGAGTGTTTGCATAAACGCGTGGCAGTCATGACTCTTCATTCCATACAATCTGCAGTCATCTATGTTAACAAGCCTTGATATGTTCGATGCATGTCCATCCAGAAAACGCAGACTCTTAAGCCATTTGTAGACTAGCAGTTGTGTGTTTTTCTCTAACACGAAGCTTGCCCTTGGTTTTGCGACCCGTGACTCCTCATAAACCAACTCCATATTTTTACGGTTACAGTATAAAGCTACATCCAATCTAGACTTGATGTTGTCCTTTGTCTTCCCCTTCACATCCATGACGGTGTTGAAAATATTGTCAAACACGTTCTTTTCGATGTGCATGACGTCAAGGTTATGGCAGATAAGATTGGTCTTCTAATAAGGAAGCTCCCAAAAGATACTTCGCTTTACCCAATTATGGGTCAAACCAAAACCATGAAACTTTTGATTACCTGATTGAAGGCCAAATACAATGTCACCGTACTCTGATACAACATGATGCAATTCTTCACCAGAAAGACACGGGGATGCAACATCTTTTTCAACTCTGCCAACAAAGAAATCTTTTTTGTTCTTTCTGAACCTGTGATTAAGTTGCAAGAAGCGACAGTGACAGTCAAAAAAAGAAGCTTTACCTCCGTTTGATAGCGTGAATGCCTTGTTGTTTTCCATGCAGTATAGACATGCGAGTTTCCCATGTGTGCTCCAACCAGAAAGCATTCCATAAGCTGGAAAATCATTGATAGTCCATATCAAAGCCGCCCTCATAAGGAAATTTTGTTTCCTCGATATATCATAAGTTAGAGCTCCGGAGGACCACAACTGTGCCAGCTCATCAATCAATGGTCGAAGACAAACATCTATATTCCACCCCGGGCTGCTTGGACCGGGTATGACAGTAGATAAAAACATGAACTCCGGCCTCATACACATTCCCGGTGGCAAGTTATAAACTGTGAGTATGACCGGCCAACAAGAATAGGGAGCAGCAAATGACCCAAATGGGTTGAATCCGTCTGTACACAACCCAAGACGGACATTCCTTGATTCAGCTGAAAAGTCAGGATGCACACTGTTAAAGCGTTTCCACGCTTCGCCGTCAGAAGGATACACCATCACACCATCAACCGCATCATGTGTTTGGTGCCATGTCATGTGCTCAGCAGTCCTTCGTGACATGAATAACCTCTGCAGTCTAGGTGTGATCGGGAAATATCTAAGTTTTTTATACGCCACTAGAGTCTTTCCCCTGCCAGTTCTGGGTTTGTAACGAGAATGCCCGCATGTCATGCACTCGGTCATCTCAGCATTTTCAAGGTAGTATAACATGTAGAAGTTAGGGCACATGTCAGTATCCTAAACCGAGGGGTTTCATCATGGACTTCGCAGCATAGAAGTTCTCTTTCAACCTGTTCCCTTCAAGTAAAATGCTTCTTGCCCAATCAATAATTTTGTTATACCCGGCCTCACTCAGCCCGTGATCTGACTTGATGGTGAACACCTGTGCCACGGCCGATAATTTATTGTGGTTTGTGCAGCCATCCCATAATGGTTCGTCAGAATCTTTCAAAAAATCAAAAAACCTAGCTGCCTCTGCATTAGGTTCTGCTTCTACAATTGGACATTGACTGATATTACCTTGATTCATTCTCATTGCATCCATAACCATGTTTCTGTAAGGATTAGTGTTGTCATTTGTCGCTTCATGCACGTTGCTAGCACTAGAAGTTGACCCAACCACCGTTTCTCTCATTCTCCTATTACTAACAAATACCTCTCCATGTGCATACCAACACTGGTAATCCTCCATAAACCCTTTGTGTAGAAGATGCATAATTACAACATCTGGATGCAGATACTTTTTATTTTGACACTTCTTGCATGGACACCTAATACCGCCTCCAGTAAAATTTCTGGGAATAGATGTTGTGAAATTAATAAAACCATGAACCCCGTTACAATAATCCATGAACGATCATCCATGACTTCTATCGAACCTCTATAAAATTATGATGACATCATGTATATATTAATTAACTAAGTTAGGTAAATAAACTTGTAAATATATTACTTTACCTCAAGATTATCCAACAAACCAATCACAACTTCTCATAAATATTAAATATTCATTATCATTTATCAACGTCCATACAAATTAATATATATATATATATATATATATATATATATATATATATATATATATATATATATAAATTAACAGAAATTACCACTCTGCAATACCATCGATAAAACTTAAAAAAGACCCATTAAGCAAGCTATTAATTATTTCAAAACATAACATGTAATTCAGTAATTCCACAAAGTTTTAACAGTTTACAAACAAATACAATCTTACAAAATCTAAAACAAACCATAACAGATATAAAATTATACATTCATAAACTACAAGTTTGTTTGAGAAATAACAATAAAACATGTACATATACTAATAAAAATACATATACTAAAAAAACAATAAAATTGATATTTAAATGTTAAAATTTAAATAGATAGAATTACTTACAAAAATTGATAAAATCCATCGGTAAATCAGAACACGGATGCTGTGACCACAAAACTTCAAGAAATACAACTGCTGAGATGACAAAGATTTTTGTTTGGGGGCGAGGGGGGGCTGGTTATTTGCAGATGGGGAGACTTAGGATTAGGAAGAAGAAGGAGAAATGGGGGAGGAGAGTGTCGGCAGGGCTGCTATATATTCATTTTTTTCGATGGACTCACCAACAGAATAACACCGTCGGTGACTCCATCGCTAATTGTGATGGAGAATCGACACGTCACCGCAAGGACCTGCTTTTTCAAATTCCTCGGTGATTCCGTCAGTATTTTTTAATGGTGCACCTGTCACGTCACCCGTATGGATCTGGCATTCAAATCCGTCGGTGATTCCGTCAGTATTTTTAACGGTGAACCGGTCACGTCACCCGAACGGGTCCCAGGTTTTGAATCCATCGGTGATTCTGTCGGAAAAAACTCACCTGCCAAAACCTCCGCCTCAGGTACCCGCCCTTTTTTCATTAATTCTGAACTTTCCGTCCGTAATTCGGTTGGTAATTACCGACGGAATCTATCTGTCAGTAATGACCGACCGAATTACGGACGGAAAAATTCTGTCGGTAATTTCGACCGAAAAATACCGACAGAAATATTATGTCGGGGATTCCGTTGGTATTTAGCGAGTTTCTGGTAGTGAACCACGTTAATTTCAAATCAGGATTGATACAAAAATATTATTTAATTGAGGATATTAATTATCAAGGTACGTGGTTATATCCAAGGGCGAAGCCAGGAATTTTTTTTGTCTTGGGCTATTAAATACATATATAAATATTTCTTAAGACCGATTATTAATTAATGTACATAAATTTTTAAAATTAATAGTAAAGTTTTAATTCAAATACACTATCTAAAATATTAAAAAATAAATTTGAAAGTACATAAAATTAAAGCGAAAGTAAAAATAAACTCACTATTAAAGTTACATCCTTCGATGTTTTGTGGAATATAATTCATCTATAATCGAATCTAAATCAATATTGTAACAACCCCTCAACCGGGATAAAATAACAATCTCATGTCAACTAAAATACAAAGTAATTAAATTTTTTCCCTCTTTTAATTCCTTCTTCCTTCACTTGATTCTTCCCTAGATTAGTGTTTTATAAGTTGGACTTTGTAAGTTTACAAAGTTATTCTCTCACTTCTTATTTTTTTCCTTGGAATTTTTTTATATTTTTCCCTTAATTTTTTCTATTTCTCTCTCACCTTTTCTTTTTTTTCTTCTTCTATTAATTCTACTTCTGCTCAGTCGGCAACATATAAAAGGAAGGAGGAGTTGATTTGTTTTTTTTTTTTAATGGCAAATAACCATTTTACTCTTAATGAGTCGTTTTGCTTTTATTTGACGTTTTTTTTTTGTTAGCACTACCAAGCTCTATTTATCCTAAACTCTTAACTAGATTTTATTCAATATATTTTAAGATCCCTCGTAAAATTTCAACTCGATCTGATGGTCGGATTGAAAATTACGTCCAATAACGTAAAACTGATCAAATTGTGATTTTTCATCAAATTTCTAAATTTCTCCAACAATTCTGAAATTTTAACCCAAGCTAAAGCATCATATTAGAAGGCTTCATGCAAATTTTCAGAATTTTTTGGTAATTTAATTAAGAATTATAAATTGTTTTTTACATAAAATTAGTTAAAAAATATTGATAAAATCTTGACCTTGGCTAAAGCCCACCTCAGCTTTTACCATGCCTCCGCCCATAGTTATACCGTATTTATAATTTTTTCGCCTCATTTTTTCTTATAATGAAACACAAAAGCGCTAGCTATACATACTCTTATAAGAAACATAACAACAATAAATTACCCATCACGACTTAGGATCCTGCAAGCTTGTTGATTAGTAGGGAGGGGAAAGAAGCATGGGTTCCAATGAACTGCCATCAAAGCTTCCTATTCTCGACTTCGCCAAGGAAGATTTGAAGCCTGGCACAAGTTCTTGGCTCAAAGCCTGCAGTGATGTTAGGCTTGCGCTTGAAGAGTATGGCTGTTTTGTAGTAGAGTACAACAGACTACCTCTAGAACTTAGAGATAAAGTCTTTGGTGTTTTAAAGGAGTTGTTCGATCTCCCGACTGAAACAAAAATGCAGAACAAATACGAGAAGCCCTTGAATGGTTATGTTGGACAGATTGCCAAACTTCCTCTCCATGAAAGCATGGGAATTGACAATGCAACATCTCTAGACGCAACTCAAAATTTCACAGATCTCATGTGGCCTGCTGGGAATGATCGCTTCTGGTACGTATACTGATTAACTAAGAGAACGAGCACGTTCTACTTAAAAGTTTTTCTCACATTATAAGATCCCGACATGGTTATTTGTCTAACTAGTTTAAATATTTTTTCATCTCGATCTTGATTAGTGAATATGCTTTCAAGTACGCTAATCTAGCTGCAGAGCTAGACCGAATGGTGACCAGAATGTTATTTGAAAGCTATGGAGTAGAGAAGTACCATGACTCTTATGTTGAGTCTACTACTTACCTTCTTCGGCTTCTGAAAAATAGACCTCCCAAGGTGGACGAGCACAATTTAGGTTTTATCACTCACACTGACAAGAGCTTCACGACCATACTTCATCAAAATGAAATTAATGGGTTGGAAGTGGACACCAAGGATGGCAAGAAGATCAATGTTGAGCTTTCACCTTCGTCTTTTGTTGCCATAGCTGGTGATGCATTAATGGTGAGTCACTGAATATGATTATGTATCTTTCAAATTATATGCCAACCTAGCTGCTGTGGACCATATGAATCCAATTAGATAATTATTGGTGAGTCAATGATTATGATTAATTATTTGTCTAGCGTACAGGCATGGAGCAATGACAGAATAATATCTCCTAGCCACCGTGTTATCATGAACGGAAAGATAGACAGATACTCCATGGGGCTGTTTGCTTTCAACAATGGAATAATACAAGTTCCTGAAGAACTTGTTGACGAGGAGCACCCTTTAATGTACAAGCCACTGGATCATATTGGACTCCTTCGTTTCTATCGGACAGAAGAGGGATACAAAAGCAAATGTCCTATCAAGGCTTATTGTGGCGTCTGAAATTAAAGGGAAAAATGGACTTGTAAAATAATTAGTTGATGCACTCTTCTGCTTGCTATATAAGGCCTGTTTCTATGTATTTCGATTCCAACGCCAGTGTTTTCTTTATCGGTTTTTTTTTCTTTTTATGTGCTTGCATTTCAAAGTGTATTAATGCTTCGTACAAGAAGCAATTTAATGAATGTCATATGTGGTTATGGTTAGAAAACTGTTGTTGTTCATGATTATGATGCCATATCAATAATCGTGTTGTTCTATGAACATTCACAAGCATGAAAATAGTGATATATATGGCCATCACAGGGCTGGTTCAGCATGAAGTGTTCGTTGATCCTCTCGAGAAAGTCCGGGTTAATTATCCAAGTGATTTAATGAGCTGAAAAATATAAAATACATGGGAAAATACAACAAATTAATCATTTAAAATGAGTCATTTTTAATGAAAATGAGTCTCTCTCTCAAATAGATCAAAAAAGTAAGATAAATGTATAATCTTAGTATTTGATCCTATATTTTCCTGAGAGACAAAAAATACAAATTTAAATATATCAATTCATTTTAAAGATATTTGGACATATGATAAGATATTAAAATAATATATTTTTTATTTTTAAAAAAATTATTTTCAATATTAGCATATCAAAAAGTTTGAAAAACCAAAATAAAATTAATTTAAAATAAAAAAATTAAAACAAATTAATTTTTTTTAAAAATACTTTTAAAATGTTAATAACAAACAAAATCTTAATTTCCCTTATTCTATTCCAGAGTCTCTTTTAATTTGGATCATCTGAAAAATTAAATCCTTGATGAACTAGTCCGATTCATTATATTAGTTACACCCTCTATAAACTATACATAAGAGTTATCTTGTGATGCAAAAAAACATAACAATGACCCTATAAATAAACTGTTTAGTCGCTGTATTTGATTTCAAAACTTTAAAATAAATTACTTCGTACTCGCATTGCTTACCGTAGCACTATACATACTACTCATAAAATAAGGTGTGAATTCACGCCTCAGCTACGACTGGCGGGTCATATGTTTCAAGATGTGAATACCATATTTTTAGTTACTTATTTGGAATTAAAAAAAAAAAAAGCAAGGAGAATATTGGTAGAATTATATTTGATTAAAGTACAAAAAGACATGTGTATAGCAGTTAAAATAGAAAATAAATGAAGAAATATGTATTGTATCTTTTTTTTTTTTCCCGGAATGGTTACTAAATACTATCTAAAATCAGATTTTCTCATGGTGTTCATATGCATGATAGTTGTCAAGGCTTAGTTTAGAGTCTAATCAGAAAAAAAAAAAGTTATTGAATTATTTTATTAATTTGTGGGTTACTATGTCAACCTATGTAAGGTTATTTTTTAAAATATGATATCGTTTTATTTTCTTTGTAAGTTTTTTAAAGCTAGCCACTTTGTAAGTTATTGAATTTTTTTAATTGATATTTTTTATTTGATTTATTTTTAATATTAAGTTAGTTGAAAAATGGATTTTATGATTTAATTTTTATCTATTTTTTTATAAGGTTATTACAATTTCAAATAAAAGTTTATACTTAGAGTTTGTGCTTGATTTTATAAATATATGCTTTTTTCTATAAATAAATAAAAATAGTATATATAGATAATAAAATTATTAAACTAAGTAGAGTTTATAATTTAGATTATAAGATGATTAAGGTCAATTCAAAATGATATCATCTTCATATTTTTTAAAAAAATATTTCTCTTAAAACTTTTTTTTTAAAAAAAAAACTTATATTTTTATTGATTATTTAAATTATATTTTGGCCCATATAACCCAATAATTATATCCATTATTTTCATTTGTCTTGTTATAGGTCGTTGCGATATATACTAACAGTATAAATTATGGATGGGTAAAACACTAAATTGTGCACCATCTCAAACACACTCCAGCAAGAGAGAGCGACGACAACAATCATGGGTTCTGAAACAGTGCCAAAAATTCCTGTTGTTCATTTGTCGAAGGAAAACTTCGAGCCTGGCTCTAGTTCCTGGCTGGCGGCTTGCAATGATATCCGGCGAGCACTTGAGGAATACAGCTTCTTTGAAGTAGTATACAGCGAACCTTCAATGGAATTTTACAGGAAAATTATATCGGTGCTAGAGGAATTGTTCAATCTCCCTGATGAAACAAAAACCAGAAATACACATCCTAAGATCGGCCACGGTTACATGGGGAAAATCTCTGGCTTCCCTGAGGGCTTGGGGATCGAGTATGCAACAAAGAAAGATGAATGTCAAAAATTTACAAGCCTTATGTGGCCTGATGGAAATGAAAGATTCTGGTAAGATCTGCATATTATTATATTATGATTAAATATTTTTGTTTTTCCTTTTCCTTCGACCGATCATCTGAATCCTTGCATATAGCTGTATCCTCCTATGCTAACATTAATGTGAGCTTAATTAGTATGATTTACTTGCTTTTTGTTTGTATCTTTAGTGATGTCATCCACTCTTATACGAAGATAGCATCTGAACTAAATCAGATGCTGGTAAGGATGTTGTTTGAAAGCTATGGATTGAAGAAAGACCACGAGCCTCTCTTAAACTCAACAAATTACCTCCTACGTCTGTTGAAATATGGAAGATCACTCGGGGAGACGAATGTTGGTTTTAAGGCTCATATGGACAAGACTTTCTTGACTCTACTTTATCAAAATCCTGTTAACGGTTTAGAGATAAGAACCAAGGAAGGAGAGTGGATTACGTACGAGCCTTCTTCACCAACTTCATTTGCTGTCATAGCTGGTGATGTATGCATGGTGGGTTTATCCTATTTCTTATTTTACAAGATTCCTATTTCAAACGATACACACACACACACACTTAATCGATTCATAACACTTGATCATGAATTGTGTCGTCTGAATAGAAAATCTTGGTTGGTGTTGTGTAGGCATGGAGCAATGACAGGATAAAATCTTCTTACCATCGAGTCGTTGTAAGCAGCGAAGAAGACAGATATGCACTGGGGTTATTCACATTCCTAGATGGGGTGGTGCAAACAGCAGAGGAGCTAGTAGATGATGAACACCCATTACAGTACAAGCCCTTTGAACACCAGAAGCTTCTTCATTTCTATGAATCATCCAATGATCCGGATAAACGTGACATCAATATCATGAAAACCTTCTGTGGTGTTTAATTCTCTAAAATGTAATGAGATTATGCTGCTTGACATGTCTCCTTTTCCTTTGTTTTTCCTCGGTCGATTGTTTTCAACCAGTCTTATCTATACCTCTTGGGTGAATCTCTAAAATGTAATGGGATTATGCTGCTTGACATGTTTCCTTTTCTTTTGTTTTTCCTCTGTCGATTGTTTTCAACCAGTCTTATTTGTACCTCTTGGATGAATGAAGTGTTTAATTATTTGGTGAAGGCTATGAGTCATGTTCTACCTTGGGATTATTGATCTTGTTTCCAAACAACTTTTTGCAATTAGATCTTTGAAGTTTCAGAAATTCTAAATTTAAGCTCTTCCATCAATATCTTTCTATATTGTTGTAGGAATTATTTATTGCAGAGAATATTTAAGCCCTTCCATCCATATCTCTAAAAATATTTGAATAATTTGATAACACAATTAACGCTACTAGAAATTCGATTAAAACGATCAGAATTACCGACGCAATTTTTCTATCGATAATTTACGGTGATATTTACCGGTGGATGTAAATAAAAACATGCATTACAATCCTAACTGACAGTTAATCCATATGTAAATAAAAACATCTAAAAGAGTATTTTAGCATTAAATGGTGTTTTGAATTCTTGAATAAAAAATTTAAATCTTTATGCAAATACTTTCAAATTTACATCTTGATTTCATTTCAATAATTATACTTGAATAAAGATAGTCCTTAAAATTTGCAGTGTGATCCCAATACAAAAATAAAAAAATTATAAATAAAAAATAGACATTGACTAAATTTGCAAAGTTCTTGCCAAAGATGATGTTACTAGGAAGACTAGTCAAATAAACGCAGGGCAATTTTGTGATTATGATAGCGATATGAATGTCTTAAAGAATCTGAATGATGATTGTAGGAGTGTGCTTCCATGGCTAGGGATAACATTGTTTGAGAAATTGCTAGATCAGCTGGTAATATTTCAGTTTACAAGAGGTGATGCATGTGAGCATCATAGAGTATAAACAAGAAAGTTAGTTATAGCAAACGATATAGGGTAACTTTGTTTAAAGTGATATGTGATGACAACGATACTAGTTACCAAGAAAAAAAATAATCAGATTAGTTGTAGCAAACTATGATAGTTATATGCATAATTAGATTAACTAGAGGTAATCTTGTTCATGACTATTATATAGAAGAAATTTGATATGAAGAAATTTGTACGAAATAAGAAATGGTAGGGGTAGCAATTTCTTCATAATAAGAAATAAGGAGTACCAAATTAACATTTTTAGAAAACACTTGTGAGAAATAATAAGCGGAGCAATATTGATCGAGCTAGCTTGATGAATGAATAGTACTCATCTTTTAAAAAAAAAAAAAAAACAAGTAGCAAAGAAGTATGCATCAGGCTTATGATATGAAATAGGCTCTACTATAAGAATGTATAAATAACACATTATAAATAAGTGAGTGTGTTTAAAATTAAGTTCTCAAATAAAATCACAAAACTAAGGCAAAATCTCAATTCATCATTCGTTAGGTAATAGAAGGTGTGAAAGTTTCTAATTTGTCACTCTCGTAGTAGTAGTACAGATACAGAGTCGCTTATAAAGGCATGTAATGATTTCATAGGAAACCATATATGAAGTCAAAAATAGTGTGGTAAGACACCAAACGGGTGACAAAATCAACATTTTTCAAACAAGTGTTAGGGGATGCAAAGTCTCTTGAAATAGCAAATGTGAAGAATCATACGTTGAGGGAAAAACCAGTATTATTCAAACAATATAAAAAAATAAACAAATAATTTACGTCGATGAATTCTAGTAATGGAGTGAGTTAAGCTACTAGAAGATGTAGAGACAGAAGTAGTAGACTCAAATCATTAGTTGGGAAATTAGAAAACAGGACCTATATTTTTAACTAGTAAGAATTTATTTGGTTCTTTAACCTATAACATTGTTTAATGATCTACATAAGAGCTTTACAAGGTCTATATGAGAATTGTTTTCGAGTTCAATAAGACCCCAACAAATTTGAGTCCAACAAAAGCTTTAGCCAATTCAAGTCCAGTAATGATCTTGCAAGATTCCTTTAAATTCAACCCAACTAATTAGAAAATCCAACTCTGTCATCATAAATGAGAGTCAACTTACAATCAGGAAGATCCAAGAAAATTCAAACTACTAGTCAAGAAATTCAACCCTACCATCAGGAATTAGCGTCAACCTTACAATCAAGAAGCTCCATGGAAATTCAGCCTTATTAATCAAGAAATTCAAACATGCCATCAAGAAACAATGGCAATATTATAATCATAAAGCACTAAGAAAATTCAACCAAGAAAAAGTAAACCTAGTAAGCAAGAAGCACCATAAAGTTTAGCCTTGTGTCATTTGAATTCAACTTAATACAAAGAAAATTTAACGATAAAACCAGAATTCAACCATATTATCAGGATATTTCAATCCAGCAATCATGAGACCTTTAATCAAATTCCATAGCCAAGTCAAACCAAACTTTGCATTCAAAAAATCCCTTCAAGTTGGTTGACTCCAAGATAGATAGATTTAAATTCTTTTGCAAAAAGGTTGGTAGGCTTTAAGTTGTCTAGATTTTTATTTTTATTTTCTTACAAAGAGTATAGTTGCCTCTGATTTGACCCAATATAAGTTTTTTAGGACTTTATTACTATTGTATAAGCATATTAAATCTTTTTCATAATAAAAATTTGAGATAGAATTATTGTGGTGAAGACTATTTTTGGCTAAATTATGTTTTCTTTTAATTTTTAACCTTTTTGTTGCATCTGTTTTGTCGCACGTATGCAGCGTCACGGCGATCGTCCACTCTCAAGGAAAATGGAAATGGTTCTGTCTGGAAAATATAGAGAGACGATGAATTCTTGTCTCTTATCAGTAAAATATGGATTGGGAGTTGCCACCTAGTATTCTGGTGACTAGGAACCCAAACTGGTCTCAAAGATCAGGTATGGACACTGGTTGTGTAAATAGAAGGTATTAACACCCCAACTGCGCCCTACCTAAGGTAAGTTGCATTGTTTTGTTTGATAAAATCTAATGTCTTGTTGTGGTTTCTAATCGTCGATCTGTTTATGCTTTAAGAAAAGTCCCTGTAAGGAGATCCTTACCTTATTAGGTAAAAACCTAACTGCTTTATGTCATCAAAAGAAAAATACCGGATATTTTTATGTATAAATTTGAATTCCTGATACTAAAACAAAACTTATTGTTTTTGTAATTTTAGCCACTTTAATAAACTAGTTATTAAAGCCAAAATGTATGCTAAAACATTGTTTTTTAGTGTATGAAAAACACGATATGATTTTTTTTAGCTTTGAGACACTTGGCCGTATGCACAAAAAACATTTTTTTTCTTGTTTTCAATTTTTTTTTGTATTTTGAAAGTTTTGACGAAAACCATGTATTTTAATACTGGATTTTATATTTTTTTCGGGATAAAATACAAACTGATATTAAGCAAAATGACATAGAAAATACACAGGAAAATTGTAAAATTCCAAAAAATATTTGTTAAACATGTTTTTTTTATTATTCTAGAAATAGGTCGAACCAGGCCCAAATCAATGGATTGTGTTGGGCTGGATTCGACCCAAAACTAAAGGGGGTGGTTACTGTGGTTCCTGTGCGTAAGCACAGTAACCAGCCCCTACCTCATTTGTTGCAGAACGTGAATTATTCACGTTCTGCATGCAGATAGAGGTAAGGGCTAAGCAAGTAGAAAATAAACAGGGCAACAGGAGGTTACCTGGGGGTGGTGTAGTCTTAGCGTGCCTGTTAGCCACGATGACAATGATGGCAGTGACAGTGGCACCCTTTCCCCTATTTTCTCTTCTTCTGTGCAAGAGGCGAAGAGCCTCCTTTTTTTTTTTTTTTTCTTTCTTCTTCTGCTCGACGAGCTGTTGCTGGCGATGGCAATGGAGAGGAGGCACAACGATGGCGTTGCTGGGTTGAAGGTGGCCGACGGTGGTTCTTCTTCTTCTCCCTCTTCTTCCACTGTTTTTCTCCCTTTTTTATGTCCTTCTGTTTATGTTCCCTCCTTTTCTCTTAGTTTTTTTTTTTCTTTCAATCTCCAGACCTTCTCTACTATCTTGTCTTTTTTCTTCTCGTCCCCTGTTTTATAGACAAAAACAAGGGAGGGACCAGCTGCCGCCCCATGACTGCCCGTTGGGCATGTTCCTTCCTTTTTTTACTTCCCCTTGGTAGGCCACGGGTTAAAGGTTATACACATGGGGCTATGGTTGGCATCTTTTTTATGCTTTTAAGGAAGAGAAGTCAGTGACAAAGGAAGAAAAATCTTCTTCTTCCCCTGCTTCGCGCGTCCAGGTGAAGAAGAAGACCCACAGTGCCTTTAAAAGGACACCGTTTTGGGTTTTTCCTTTTTTTTTTTTTTTTTGTGAACAGTGCATGAAACAATGCCATTTTGGACAAAACACACCGTTTCATTTAAAAGGAAAAGGCGGTAAAAACGTGTTAGAGTTCATATTGGTCCTCAATTGCAAGTTTGATTTAAAAAACAATGCAATTGCATCCCTACCAAAAATCAAATAGTTGCGCTAAAGTTTGCCGCCTTTTTTACTTCGGTCCTTGGTCAAGAAACTTCTAATTTCTTCAATTTAGCCCCTGATCCGATTTTAGTTGCCGCCCCTTTATTTACGCGCCTTTTCCAATTTGGTCCTTGGTTTCAGATTTCTTCAATTAAGTCCCTAATTGGCCATCAAACTTTAATATTTATGCAATTAAGCCCTTGATTAGACCAAATTAACTTTCAAAAATTATAATTTGACCTCAAAACTTTAATTTTCTCCCATTAAATCCCAAATTAACTCCAAAATTCTTTTTTCTTGCAATCAAAACCTCCATAAATTCAATTAAACCTTCAATAAATTTAATTGAGTCCATAAACATCTGATTTTGGAATTTTCTTCCTCAAATTGAATTTTCTTTGTCAACAAGGCTCTCATTAGTCAATAAAATACTGTCAACTTTTAATCTTTGTATTCTTAAACCTCCTCAACCAATTTTTGATCATTTTCTGAGCGCTTTGGCATCCTTTCCTCACTGCTATTATTTTTTGATAATATTTTTTTTACTTTTTTTGTATTTTTTTATTTTTTATGTGGGAACCCAAAAATGGATTACAACAGTTGTCCCCCCTCTTTACAATGCTTATGGAGCAAAGATTTTGTGTAGTAAGTGTTGTAAAGATAAACAAAATTGGTGTTCTCAAAATTTGGTTGACCTTAAACTTCAATCGAACCCAAAGTCTTGTGTGTGGTTGGGCTAAATTAAGATTCCTTTCACCAATCCCCTCTAACCAGACCCAAAGTCCTGTGTGTGTGGTTAGGATAGATTGAGATTCCTTTTGCCAATCCCCTCTAACCAGAACCAAAATCCTCTGTGTGGTTCGGATAGACTGAGATTCCTTTCGCCAATCCCCTCTAACCATAACCAAAATCCTGTGTGTGTGGTTAGGATAGACTGAGATTCCTTTCGCCAATCCCCTCTAACCAGAACTAAAAATCTTATGTGGTTAGGATAGACTGAGATTCCTTTCGTTGATCCCCTCTAACCTGAACCAAAAAATCATGTGTGTTCAAATCCTTTGTTTTTTGAAGAAAGATGGTCTATTTTCACGGGCAACCAACCCACGCACTCACACTTACCCTGGTCTATTTTCATGGGTGACCTGCCCATATATACTCAAAGTGGTCTATTTTCAAGGGCGACCATCCTGCACACTCATGCTGACACTGTTCTATTTTCATGGGCGACCTGCCCAAACATAAAAGGAAAGAGTGGGCTCATTGTAAAAGGGTGACCTACCCAGGTGAAGGAATGGTCTCATTGTAATGGGTGACCTACCCAGAAAAAAAAACTTGGAGAATGGAAATTGCAATGGGTGACCTACCCAGATGGAAAAAGGAAGAGTGGTCATGTTGTAATAGGTGACCTACCCAGGTGGAGAAATGATCTCATTGTAATGGGTGACCTACTCAGATAAAAACATGAAGAAATGGTCAAATTGTAATGGGTGACCTACCCAGGCGAAGGAATGGTTTCATTGTAATGGGTGACCTACCTATATAAAAACATAGAGAATTGGTCAAATTGTAATGGCTGACCTACCCAAAAATTAGATGGCGAGGGCTCAAAGGCGCACTTGAAAGGAGGTAGGGTTAGAAAATGCACTACCAAAGAGGTGAGGGCTCAAAGGCACACTCAAAAGGAGGTGAGGGCACAAATGCGCACTCAAAAGAAGGTGAGAGCTCAAAGGTGCACTCAGAAGGAGATAGGGTTAGAAAACGCACTACCAAAGGGATGAGAGCTCAAAGGCGCACTCAAAATGAAGTTGAGTTATAAAACACATTACCCAAAAAGTGATGATGAAACACTACTCTATCAATGTTGAAAACAAATACATTATGGTTGATATGCATGTATACTTACCTGAAAAATATAGGCCCCCATTTCTTCATAGTGTCTTTCTTTTCTCAAAAGTGGAATGTTGATAGTAAACTTCGATGGCTTTTTCACTCTTGTTTACTCAAGTCACATCTTGTGATCTTGACCCCTGGAAAGGTTTTGATGCCATCATACATCTTTGTCCTTCACCCTTTATCTTAAAGGTTGCCAATTTTGCCCGACATTTTCCTTAGAAAACAAATCATGGAGCCAGCCCTACCATGTGGTTTTGATTGCCCCCTAGCTTGATCATGCCCCCCAAATGTAATTCAGTTTTACTTTGGGGTGAGGATATGTGAGAGTAAGTTTAGGTTTTTTGTATAATGACATGTTTTCATGCAAAATTTTTGGAACAATTAAGTTATTCCAACCACAAAACTCATTTTGACATTGGTTCAAAATAAACTTGTTCTAAAAAATTCAAGTGATTCCTATGGACAAGTTTCTTGAAGTGATGAAAGCTTTTTGCTTTTGGTTTAAAGATGAAGTGACATCTGGTTGGTCACAAAAGGTTTAAATTTCAATTTGAGGATTATTGAGAACCGAACTGGTTCAAAGCATTCATTTTATTCACATGAATAAAGATTTGACCCACACATGAAAGCATTGCCTACCAATCCAGATTGCTTGCCTTTGATCAGAAAGGGTTTTATTAGGTACATAGTGTAGGCTTTGGCTATTGGTTACGAAGAAAAGGATATTTTGGAGGCTTAAAAGGTGTTTAAGAGATTTTAAAACCAAGGATCACTTGTGCTTGTTTCTTGACCTTTTTCTTTTGAATGTCTTTCCAAAATGGTTTGTCTTACCCCCCTAATGTGGGGTTCGGGATCTTTCTCTTTGTTTTCTTCATTTTGTTTGGTTGAGCATTATCACCGCAATTGTTTTTATAAGAAGCTCAAATCTTTTGGATCCTTTGGATCTTCATGTTGTTTTTTTTTTACCAATCACAACATTTATCTTCACTACTTCATTTGGATGATAATGAAAGACTAAAAATTACATGATCAATTCTAGCACCCATCTTCACTGCTTTGTCTGGATGGTAGAAAAAAACCTCTCTTACTTATCCCCTAGTGTGGGGTGTGATCCTAGTCAAGGTTTGTTTTCAAAAATGTAATATGCTCAAAATGGGACTGCAAAGGATATATTTCAGCCTCGTGAAATGATTTATCAAAGATGGATTTTCATCATCACAAAATCATGCATTGAGGATCGATAGGTCTTGCTTTTGTGCGCATATGCAAAGTGATTTATTCATTCAAATAAAACTTAGCTTTTGAGTCACCTTATGGTGTTGTTTATCCTTGTTTTTGTTTTGTCCTTTTCTTTCAAGTTTTCTAGGTATATTTTTACCCTTCTAAGGAATCACTTGAATTTCCAGAATGCATTTGTTTTGGACAAATACCAACACGATTTTTGTTTTTGTACTCACTTTAGAGGTCCCAAAAATATCTATGAAAACATATGAGATTATGCATGGTTTTGGAGGAAGGAACATCGAAGGATTTTTCATGTTGTAGTTTTGTGAGCAAAAGTCATGCTCAAAATGTTATTTACATGCAACAAAGAAAAGTATGATATGAACACAGGAAAACATATGATCTTATTTCACAAGGAAAGCTCATTAACAGGAAAGTCTTGTTCAAAAGCATTAAACAAAAAGCAATAACAAGGAAGGCTTCATTCCTCTATTTTGGCGAATTTGTTCTTAGGCTATACTCGTCTCAAAAGTTCTGTGTAGAGGACTCAAAGACAATGTGGTACAACACCACGATCAAAATTTGAGTTCTTCAAAATTCATGCTATCATTTATGCACCCATGCTGGACCATTGATGCTTTTCAATTTCCCAAACATTTCGTCCTAATATGCTTCAAACAAGATTAGACAGTAGGTTCGTGTTTATAGTAGGGGCGTCTTCCAATTCTATCCACCCGGCCTTGATTAATTGCAGAAGCTTTCTCTTAAAGGTGTTGTAGGTATGGATGTTATGCCCAGTAATACCAGCATGGGATTCACAATTGAGTTCCAGCTTGTACCAATTAGGATAAGGTGGGTGCACAGGTGTCAGAGGTTTTGGAGCTATTTGCCCGATGCTCAATAGCTTTTGATACATCTCATTCAGGGGTAGCAGTAATAGAGGTAGTTGTTCTTGAACCCTTTGGTAATTTCCAATTTGGCTTTTGGATTGAAAGTTTTGGGGTTCATGATTTTTTATTTTGGCAATTCGGGATGGAGTGTGGTAGTTTTGGGATGATTTTTTCCTACCCCTGTAGCCATCTTCAACATGGTGGACCTCTTTTCTTTCGAAGTCTCTTTTCTCGGTGGGTGCAAAAATTCTACCACTCTTGACACCTTGCTCTATGCGTTCACACACTAGCACAACATCAGTGAATTACTAGGCCGAACTACCCATCATATATTGGTAACAGGGTGGTTTGAGTGTGTTGGCAAATAAAGAGACCATCTCTTTGTCTAGAAGTGGAGGATGTACTTGAGTAGCTGATTCCCACCATCTTTGATCATATTCCCTTATACTTTCTTTGTCCTTTTTCTCTAAATTGGACAAGTTGGTTCTGTCGGGAGTGATGTCCATGTTATACTTTTATTGCTTGACAAAAGCATCCACTAGATCTTTCCAGCTCCAGATTTTTGTGTTGTCCAATCTCATATACCAGCTCAATGTTGCCCCATTTAAGCTGTCTTGGAAAAAGTGCATCATTATTTTTTCATCATGTACTACTTCTGCCATTTATTGCAATATGAGTTAAGGTGAGTTATGGGGCATTATCTTCCACTATATTTGATGAACTCATGAACACGAAACTTCTTTTAAACAACCACATTTGGGACCAAACACATCTGTGCTGCCCGTATCGAGTCATATAAGTCTACCCCTTTAATGACTTTGAGTTTTGCTTCTATCTTAGCTTTGATGACTTGGCCTTGTGGGACTCGTTAGCAGATGCCTCCATGACTGTCGAGGCTGGTGCAGGTGTCGCTGACCGCACCAATGTTGGATTTTGCTAAGGCTCTTAACCATGTTCACCCATTCTTTCTTTAGGCTGAACTGTAGTAGGAGCTGGATTAAAGGTGACCGGTCGATTAGAAGGACCTTCACCACGCTTGTTTTCAGAGACTCCAACTCTTCTTGGAAATAGGCATCACGTTGAGCACGCTCTTCATCTTCCATGCTTCTCGCTCTAAGTCGGGTGTTGTAGACTTTTTGGGGACCTATATTTCAATCTGATGCATATATGTTAAATGTATGAACATGTAATTTATATGATAGACTTTCCCTTCAAGAGGTGACATATAATCGTAACTCTTGTATGATGAAACTAGAATCTTGATTCTTGCCTACAATCTACAATGAAAATTTTCTGAGTGACGGTCATTATGTCACCCACAAGTCTTGAGTTCAAGATGTTTCAAGAAGGGTTTGCCCTTATGTAAATAAAGATAGCACATACAACCTAAGGACAAGTTCTATTCATTATGTGAAAATGAGTAGGTTTTCTACGTGGTCTCAAAAGGGTCTCATATCTGCCTAGTGAAGATCTTCTTAAAGACAGTATAGGGGCATTGCGAGAAATGATTAAGGCACGTATACCCACCATTACCAAGCAGACATTCAAATATGACTTAGGTGTTTCACGCATTTGAACCCTAACTAATGGTCATAGGGCAGATCGCTAGTTCCCCATTTAACTTAGAAGCTTGTGTGTGCTTGCCAAAAAATTAAATCATATGATGTATGAGGCAATTCTTTATAATGCATGAACAAATATGTACAGAAATTAAAGCGCGTAAGAGATAAATAAATAAAATGCATATTTCAATAAACACGCAAACCACAACAATAACACAAAAATCAGATAAAACAAAGCTTAGTCCACAAGGTCCCTAGTGGAGTCACCATTCTGTCGCACGTGTGCGGCGTCATGGTAATCGTCCACCCTCAAGGAAAATAGAAATGGGTCTATCTGGCAAATATAGAGAGACAAGGAATTGTTGTCTCTTATTAGTAAAATATGGATTGGAAGTCGCCACCTAGTATTCTGATAACTAGGAACCCTAACTGGTTTCAGAGATCAGGTACGGACACTGGTTGCGTAAGCAGAATGTATGAGCACCCCAACTACGCTCTACCTTAGGTAAGCTGCATTGTTTTGTCTGATAAAATCTAAAGTCTTGTTGTGGTTTCTAATTGTCAGTCCGTTTAAGGTTTAAGAAAAGTCATTCTCTGTAAGGAGATCCTTACCTTATCGGGTAAAAACCTAACTGCTCTAAGTCGTCAAAAGAAAATACCATTTTAATATCGGGTATATGTTTTATGTATAAATTCATAATTCCTGATACTAAAACAAAACAAAATAAAAATTTTGTTGTTTTTGAAATTTTGACTAATGTTCTCTTGACTTTAATAAACTTTTTGAAAAATCTTCTTCTTCCCCTGCTTTATGCGTCTAAGGGAAGAAGAAGACCCACATTGTCTTCAAAACAACACCATTTTGGGTTTTTCCTTTTTTGTTTTTTTTTCGTGAACAATGCATGAAATGGCGTCGTTTCGTTTAAAAGGAAAAAGCGGCAAAACGTGTCAGAGTTCATATTGGTCCTCAATTGCAATTTTGATTTAAAAAACAATGCAATTGCATCCCTGCCAAAAATCAAATAGCGGTGTTGAACTTAGCCGCCTTTTTCACTTCGGTCCTTGGTCTTGAATTAGTGCAATTTGACCCTCAATTGAGCAATAAACTTCTAATTTCTTCAATTTAGCACCTCATCCGGTTTTAATTGCAGCCCCTCTATTTACGTGCCTTTTTCAATTTGGTCCTTGGTTTCGGATTTCTTCAATTAAGTCCCTAATTGGCCATCAAACTTCAATATTTATGCAATTAAGCCCCTGATTTGACCAAATTAACTTTAAAAAAATTATAATTTGACCTCAGAACTTTAATTTTCTCCAATTAAAGCCCAAATTAACTCCAAATTCATTTTTTTCTTGCAATCAAAACCTCCATAAATTCAATTAAACCTTCAATAAAATTTAATTGAGTCCATAAATATATGATTTTGGAATTTTCTTCCTCAAATTGAATTTTCCTTGTCAACAGGGCTCTCATCAGTCAATAAAATACTGTCAAATTTTAATTTTTGTATTTTTAAACCTCCTCAACCAATTTTTGATCATTTTCTGAGCGCTTTGGCATCCTCTCCCCAGTGCTATTATGTTTTGATAATATTTTTTATTATTTTTTATGCGGATATCCAAAAATAGATTACAACAGCTTCAGAATTTCTGATGCAGATTATTGAGTTTCCATACATTTTTGCACAACTGGTAGCCTATAGCATCATAGTCTATTCAATGATATGATTTGAATGGACTGTTGCTAAATTCTTGTGGTATCTGTTCAGCTTTTATGGTATCTATTGAATGCACATTATTACAGTTGCGCCAAATCACCACATTGCTGCCATATTTCCTCAGCTACATGTGATAATAAAGACATGCTTGACAGTGAAAGATCTTATGGGAATTTGCTTATTTTAGATGATTTAAATTTCATTGAAAAATTAAATTAATACATTTAAAAGAATTTCCAACAGAACAACTAATTTAATCCTATAACTGAATTCAATTCACAATAAAGAAAATTTTCGATATCCAGTGGAAGAAGAATTGAAAAGGCCCAGTAGTTTACTATTTAAAGAGGTTTAATTCGTGGGCAGCTAGCCTATGTTCATGTGCAAGGCAGAGCCGAATCTTAAGTTTTCTTTTTGGGACTTCTTGAAAGACGAGGACATGTTTCTTAATTGAATAGGGCACCACTGCTAGGACAAGGCCCTAATAGATGGTGATGGATGAAAATTTATGCATATTAAAGTAAAAAAAAAAAAAAAAAATCAATTAAATATTAATGGATAAAAAAAAATTCAATTAAAGAAATAGCAAAATTAGAACCTGAGTTGAGCCTCCAAATAACTTATGATTCATATTATAAGATTATAATAGTTTTATAAAAAGCATATTCAAATAAATTATGAAGTTTAATTTTTAAAAAATTTAATATTAAAGTTTGAAATTAACAATAAAAATTAAATATTTAATAAAAAAAGCAAGTCACAATTCTAATGAACAAGGGTAAAAATGAATTATGTTTATTATAATTATAATATCATGTGTGTATATTTAAGATATTGTGAACAATAATGTAAGGTTATATGTGGTAAATAAATATGTAGTTAAATAATTAAGAGTTATAAATGACCTTAAACAATAGATTAATAAATTAAAAATATCTTTAGATATATAAAAATTATTATATATACTGTAACACTGAATACAAGGATAAATAAGGATCAAGAATTTTATGCCAAGAAAAGATTCCAAATAAATCAAGGACCATTACTTTTTTTTTATTCTTAGGGACCAGATTTTGACCCTTCAAAAACAACAATCAAAGCATACGCATTGGTGCACATCTTTTCTTTGATTTCATATATTAAAAAAAAAAAAACAATTGTGCCTATATATATATATATATGATATACACAATCCTTGCTCAATCGGGGCCTACTTTCTTATATTTATTATTTTTAACGTTAGGGACCATATTTTTTTTAATTGTTTTCTATGGAATCAGGGACCAGATTTAGACCCTTCGCTACAATTTAAATCTCATTGAGTATATAATTAGAGAGATACAAATATATATCTCCTTCCACTGCCTCAATAATGATATCATAATTGTCTATTTTGGTTGATGAGGTGTACCAAGATTTAATGGAAAACTTAACTTTATTATTACATTCCATCCATTTCAATCTATATCATAAAAAGCTTTGTAATTGATATTTTACCTGCAATAAATAATAATTAAAAATTTAACGACTTCATCAAACCTTTTTATGATATAGATTAAATGAATGGAAAGTCAAAATAACGTTTAAAAAATTTTATAGGATGAAAAGGGATATTAGTTTTTAAAGGATTTTGGTCGTTTTCCTTTGAATATGTCGTTGATAGTATTTTCTTAAGACAAAGCACACCACAAGAATTCACAGTTTTACCGATGGTAATATTCCGTCGGTGTGTGATTGATAATACATCGGTAAATTATTTACTTACTACATTACTGATGGAATACGTCCGTCGGTTTACCTTTCGTCGGTGATTCTACATTCTGTTGCTATATCGATCAGAAAAACAAAAAAACCATTTACCGACGGTTTTACAAGCGGAATTTGTGGGCCAAAAAAAAAAGTTTCCCGCTTCAAAAATACCGACGGATTTTTATTCCGTCAGTGATATCACAAGTCACCGACAGTTACTTTCTGTCAGTAACTTAGTCGGTGAATTGTTGAAATACCACAGAATATACCGTCTGTCAATTTGTCGGTAAGTTATAATACCGACGGAATAATTCCGTTGGTAAATCTATTGGTGAGTCATGAAAACACTGACCAAATTTATTCATCTGGAAATTTGTCAGTGATGGTTGCGGCTACTATCTAATGCCGACGGATTTATTCCGTCGGTAAATCCCTTTGTAATTGTTTTTTTTTTATTTTTTTTATAATTATTTAGAATACATCATATAAAATGATATAAATTAATGATAATAAAAAACCAATTATGCAAATAAAATTTATATTAAGCATCAAAAACAAAAAATGAAAGATAAATAATATTCATTACAAAATGAAATGTTTCAAAAAAACATTAAATGAAATTTTAAATGTAAATAATGTTTATTAAAAATTAATATAAAGGAGGAGGAGGAGGAGGAGGAGGAGGAGGAGGAGGAAGAGGCTGACTGTTATGCGGCCAAAAAGGATTGGGTGCACATGTTCCACCTTGTGCCATATTCATGACTATTTGACAAAGCTCTTCATAGGTCGCTCTTTGTTGTTCAGAATCTGCTCTGTATTGTTCTTTGAGTTGTGTGTATGCCTCTGATAGGTGGTCGTACTTTTGCTGCAAGGCCACAAATTTCTTAGATTGGGAGCTCGATACTGATTGGGAGCTCCTGATGGTTGAAGCAGTATGAGTCATCCGCAAGTTGTCGGCCATAGTGTTTGAGAGCCCGTAAACCCGATTCTTATCGAGTCCACCTAACGATCCAGCCTCCATCCACAAATCCGGATCGAATTCCGGATGGGTCAAATGATCGTCCTTGCATGTCTCCCTCAACCGATTATTATAGGTCTCCTGAAAATAAAAAAAGTAATCATCATATTCAATTCAATAAACATAATAATAACTTACAAAATAAAATGGTTGAACGAACATACCACAAAATGTTGAGCATGGTTGTCAACGAACTATTACACCCCCTTTTGGCGGTCTTAACTCCGCACGTGCGTCTCCACAAACAGCTCCATAGGGCTCGGCTCACGTCCAAGTGATGTAGCCTATAATGAAAAAAAATTATTAACAACAAATTAATTGAACGATATATTTCATTTAAATTAATCTTATCATCCGTTTTGCATGTGTAGCAAATGGAACGGAGCTGCCGGTGTGCGTTGTCACCGAGCCATGAATTGGCCTATTCCGGTTGCCAGCACCGGACTGTGAGCATCGTGTGAACCCTTAGACGTCACGTGCTCAAGATATTGTGGCCATATATCCTCCGGGATGTATATCGGTTTGAAATCCCTCCAAACCGCAACATCGTTCCAACCTTGGAACCCCCTATCCCTCGCAGTTTTTTTTGCCTTTTTTTGGAATTCGTACCAAAAAACACGCAACCTACTTCACGCAAGCAAAAATTACATTTCGAAACATAAATTTTTTTGTAATAAAAAGTGGTATTGTTTTCGATGTTACCCAGTTGCCGCGTGATTTTCCCACACCCTCCTCACAACAGTGTTATGGTACTCGTTCCAGCAGAATCGATTCTGTGTATAAAAAATATTTTTTTAAAATGTTAATAATTTATTTACAATTATATTAAGAATTTATTATAAATAAGTTGAAAATTATATATTAACACAAACCTGAAATCTAGAAAACCATGCATTGATTTGAGGCATCCTGAATATCTAACTCCATTGAAACAATGGAATCTCCATCGACGATTTAAATGCCGATGATATTACTCGGGCGGCCTCAATGTTTGTGAACCTGAAAAGAAATGAAATTAATTAAATAGTGACTTCATAAATTATGTTTTAAATTTTTTTTTTTTAAAAAAAAACTAAAACCTTAACAAACTTACATTGAAAGATCGTCCTTCCATTGTGTCTCGTACTTGCGGGTCCATTGATTCCGCTGCAAAGGCACGCCGCTTCTGCGATGTGAAATAGCACTGGAAGAGGCAGCATTAGCTGACGACGCAAGTGGTGTAAGTGCCTTTTCTTGAGAGGCACCTAAGAAAATATTTTCCTCGCTACTAGACAAACTTGATGTGACCAGACGTGAAGCTTTGGTTTTCATTTTGTGCATCTAACCAATTTTATATAAATAATTATATAATTAAATTCAAATGTTAAAAAAAATTCGGCAGCACCTCCCCTATACTTAGATACTACCCAAATCCACAAACCTGCAAATATTAACAATAGCCACGACCAATTGACCCAATCTATACTAATTATTCCAACATATTCAATTACTAATCCTAAGGTAAATTCAACATTAATAATTACAATTCAACAACTTATTCAATAATTATGCCAATACAACTAAACAATAAATTCAAAATAAATAGAAATAATTAAACACAAATCATGCAATAATAGAGTAAAATTAATAATTCTTCCAACATATTCTATTACTAATTCTATGGTAAATTCAACATTAACAATATTAATTCAACAAATTATTAAATAATTAAGCCAATACAACAATAAAATATATTCAATAAATTAAAAAAGAATTATAAACTAACAATTAAAAACAATGGAAATAATTAAACACAAATCATGCTATAATAGAGTAAAATTACTAATTATTCCAACATATGAAATTACTAATTCTGAGATAAATTCAACATTAACAACAAATATTCAATAAATTAACTAATAACAATTATGCCAATACAACAATAAAAAATATTCAATAAATTTTTTAAAAAAACTATAGATTTTAGGGAAGAAATATGCATACCTTAATAATGTGTTGAAACAAAAAATTTATCTACATTACAAAACAATTCAACAAAACTGTCATAACCCAATTTTTGACAATTTTTATTTTTATTATTTTTATTATTTTATTTACTGAAAAGGATAAAAAAAATTGATGAAAAAAAAAAAATAATAATGAAAAAAAAAAGTAAAATGAAATAAATGAAGAATGAATTAAAATTTGGGTTAAGGGCAACATGATTGGAAGTTTTGGGGTCTAATTAAACTTTGAAATTAATCTAATTAAGCTTGAGATTAATTTAATTCATCCAATTAAAGGTTTAATTGAAGAATTGATAAATTTGAGACTGAATTAAGCTTGGAATTAATTTAGTTCATCCAATCAAGGATTTAATTGGAGAATTGATAAATTTTGAGACTTAATTAAGCTTGGAATTGATTTAATTCATTGATAAGTTTTGAGACTTAGAGGCTGTTTGGCATTGAGGTTCAACCTGCTTTTTTTTTTTTTTTTTTTTGCTAAAATTGAGTGCGGTTTGTACTTTTTAGATCGTTTTGATGTGCTGATATCAAAAATAATTTTTAAAAAATAAAAAAAATATTATTGGCATGCTTTTCGGCACGAAAAGCTATTTGAAAAGCAACCGCTACCACACTCCCAAACACCCTCTTAATTAAGCTTGGAATTAACTTAGTTAATCCAATTAAGGGTTTAATTGGAGAATTGTTAAGTTTTGAGACTTAATTGGACTTGGATTTAATTAAATTAATGAAATCAGAGACTTAATTGAAGAAATATTAACGTTTGGGGTCCAAATTGCGAAATTAAAATCCAAGGATTACATTGAAAATGACGCGCAAATGCAGGGGACAATTACAGTTCAAACCAGGGGCTTAATTATAAACTTTTCGAAACTTCGCGGGTTAAAGTGAAAATGGCCACTGTTATCCCCAAACGGTGTCGTTTTGAAGATGTTGTTCATCTTCTTCTTCTTTAAGCCAGCGACGGTTTTCAACAGTAAAGGCAGAGAGGCGTTGCAGCAGTAATCGTCCGTTGGCTTCAGTTACGGGTGCTTTAATGGTGGTCGACCCTCAGCCTACCACCCGTTACCAATCCGCCGGCCTCTATATAAACTGAGAGAACCCGAAGAACAGGGGCTGGTTGGAGAGTTAGAGAGAGGGGGGGAGACAAAAGAAACCCGAAAAGAGAAACTCAAGACACCAGCCGAATCTTCAAGTGTTTTTTAGAAACCCATACCAAAAACGACTTCCCCTCACCAGTACTGGCCTAAAGGGAACGAGGGCAAGAAACAGAACCGAAAGAGAGGGACAGGCAGAAACCCAGGGGAACGAAACAGAACCAGGGGATTTTTGGGACAGAAAACCAGAGGAGAGAACCGGAACAGAACCTATAGAAAAACCCAGAGAACAAAGGAACGAAGCAGAGGAACGAATAAAAGCAAGCGTGGAAGAACTGGAAGGAGACGCAGGAGACAAACACAGGGACGAAGAACAGAGACCGAGAGAAACAAAACCAGGGGAAACAGAGAAACAAAGAATGATAAAAAAGAAATAAAACGAAAAGGGAAATAGAAGGTTATTGTCCAGCCAACGCGCTTTTTCCATCACCATCGTCTTCGTCTTCAGGAGCAGCAGACCAGGTAAGCCAACTTCTCTTTCCCTGCTTTTCATTTTAATTCACTGGCTACTGCTTGCTTTGAATTTTAATTCACACATTCTAAAACTTATTTCCACTAATCTACTCATGCACGCGTGAAATCACTTCACGCGTGCTTTCTTTGTTTTTTGCCCTGTCGGGTCACTGGCTTGGGCCAGTGATCGGGCTGGGCTGGCTTGGTCTACCCAGCCCATGTGGGCTGAGCTGGACCCAGCCCAAAAAAATAAACAAATAGAAAAAAAAAAAAAACAGAAAAATATAAAAAATATGTATGCATGAATAAAAAGAAGGTAAATTTATTGGTTTATTCACTAACGCTAGAGTCTGGAATAAAAATACTGATTTAAATTTATGTTATTTTTATTAGTTGTATTTTTATTTTGTTTAGCTAGAAAAATAAAAAATATGTGCATGCGTAAAAATAAATTTATTTTTATTTATTTATTCACTAGCGCTAGAGTAGGGAATAAAAAATTATTGATGTAATTTTTTTCGTAGCTACAAATGTTTACCAACGCCAGAGTTGGAATTATTCGAGCTCAAATATTCACTGGCACCAGAGTCAGGAATATTTAAACAAATCATCATAGCATAAACTAATAAACATTTAGCAATTTAAGACAAAACCAGCAATGCAGTCTGCCTTAGGTAGAACGTTTAAGGGGTGATAATATCTTACCTTTTACGTAACCAATCCCGAACCATAGAATCTCTGTTGACCAGTTAGGGTTCCTAGTGACCATAATACTAGGTGGCGACTCCTTAAATAAGACCTTTCCCCTAAAAGAACCGGATACCAGAAATCTGTTCCTTTTCCATTAATTCAAGAGAATTATATTTTTAGGGCCGCCGCGATGTCCGGAGCGACAAAAACAAAAAACATAAAAAGCATAAAAATAACTATAAATAAAATAAAATGAAATAGAAAAAAACACATACCCTTTAATGTGATGAAGATTCACAACCAAGCTTGCTAGAGATTCAACAAAACTTGAAGATTTGAGAGGAAAAAAACCGAAACCTTGAAGATTATAAGGTGAGAAACAGAGGAGAAGAAAAAATGAACTGAAGGGGCGGACACAAGAACTTATAGTGCAGTTTTACCGACGGATTCACCGACAGAAATATAAAATTATTATTATTTAATTTAAATCCGTCGGTAACATGCTAAAAATCTGTTGGTAATTTTTAAATTTCTCACCGAATTTTTTAATTACCCTCCATATTTTTCGCGGTCCGTCGATGATTCCGTCGGTAAGCTGACACGGTCAGGGGTGCATTCAATTCAGGCCCTTTGGAATTCGCACATTCCGTCGGTATTTTTGTCGGTAAAATTTGCCCACCGACAACTTACCGACGGACCTATTTCGTCGGTATGGACGTCAATAACGTTGTCGGTATGGATGTCAATAACGTCATCGGTATGGACATCAATAACGTCGTCAGTATGGACGTCGATGATTGTGGCATTTTGGTGTAATTATTTTCGAACTCTCTGTGAGATGTCGACGGACGGCGGTCCGTCGGTATGGACGTTGGTGATTGTGGCATTTTGTTGTAATTATTTTTGAACTCTCTGTGAGATACCGACGGACTACTGTCCGTCGGTATGGACGTCGGTGATTGTTCAATGTATAAGAGATGTTGTGTTTATATTTTCTATTTACCTTCCTACAAAAAATTCAATGATAAACTGTCCATCGCACAAAACAATAGCAATAGTGCTTAAACAATAAATATATATTTCGTGTAACAAAATATATCATCCATAATGTAAATTACATGAAGAAAAGGGTTTTACACAAGGCTTCGTTTTGATAGCTACTCAGAATTAGCTTCTTCTTCGTCATCAATTGAATAGTCATCACCTTCATCGCAATCTTCAATATGGATATCATCTTTTTCATCAACATTTGCTTGTCCGCTAGAGCTCAAAACAACGTTTAACTCCTCTACGTCAACATCAACAAGACTATCATCGGAAACACGAAAATTTGAATTTTCTTCTAATTCAATCGAAGGAGCAACTCGATATGGTTCAACCAACTCACTAACTTGAAAGACTTCATCCTGCACACTTGTGTCTTCGTTCTCATCCTGAACAACTTAGACACGACCCCGTGGTTTCGTTTTTAAAACGGACAACCAATCAACTCTTGATCGATCCTTTCTAAATGAAGGGGTGTATGTGTAATAAACTTGTTGACATTGCTTTGCGAAAACAAAGACATCGTTTATGTTGCGGAGTCTAGCTTTTGAGTTGATTTCGACTAGACCATGGTGCGTATCAACTCTGATTCCTCTGTCTGTCCTGTCATACCAATAGCATTTGAATAAAAACATTGTATTCTGCTCGCTATGATATTGTAGTTCAACGACCTCTTCTAATCTACTATAGTAGTCAACTTCTAACTCACTACTTGTGGATCCTTTAACACAAACACCGCAGTTGTATGTCTTTCTTCCTTACCCGTATTCTTTAGTATGGAAAACATATCCATTGACAAAATACTCGTTGTAGCACTTAACTTTTCTTTCAGGCCCGAGGCTTAGTGAAGACAATGACTTAGACGCACTTCTTCCCATTTGATAAACCTTGTATACATGTAATGTACATCAATAAACAGTAAATGAACGAGAATCTTGTAAAGACATGCATACGTACAATAATTTTGCAAGTTAGAATGAGTTTGTGATAGTGCTTACATGTGTTCTAAACCATGTGGCAAATTGTTCATTTGTAATTGAAAGATCTAGGAGTCGGTCAACTGCAAGTTATTGGAGAGAAAATATTGTCGATGTTGCCTGCAAGTGATAATAAGTGTATGATTTCACAATATATAATTAGCAATATATTACTGACAAAGTTTAATTAGTATTACACATATATAAACTTACCGAATAAATGGTCTCAACTCATCACAGTTAAATAGAACATAGTTGTATGCTTGTTTGAATTCTATTTCCAACAAATATCTTCCTCCTACGACATTTTTAGGTGTGGGTTGTCCAGTATTGGAGAATATTGACAAGTTCCAACTAGAATGCACTTCACCGCCATCATCATGCCGTGGAACACGATTGATTCTTTTTCTCAGATGAGGTTTGAAATAGTACGAGATAAATGTTGAGATCTCTTCAACAATATAGGCCTCAGATATAGAAGCCTCTACATGCGCCTTGTTCTTAACCTTTTTCTTGAGATTAAACAAGTACCTGCATTGAATTACAATTCAAGTATTTCCAATTAAGAAAAATATATAAAATACTTTTAGATATGAATTCCATTGGAACTGTAATATCTAACTGACACGTCCAAAAGCTTGATGTCTTTTCCCAAGTGCAGGAGTGTCGAAGTAATAAATAACCCGGCAAGACCGGGGTCGAACCACAGAGAGGTTAATTGTATAAATTATAAATAACAAGACAACAAAACAACAACAACAATAACAATAACAACAATAACACTCAGTACGTGGCGTTGTTACACCTGAGAATGATCCAAAAGATCGGGTCACAGGTTTCCAGCCTATATACTAAGTTTATGAAAAGATCAAGAGGATATATTACAGAATGTAAATAATAATAATAATAATAATAACAATAATAACAATAATAAAAGCAGAAGATGAAGAAATTAATGAGAACTTTGAGATGAAAGATTAACGTAAGGATTAAACAATGATAAAAACAAATGTCAAGGTTAGAGGATCCACTAATGGTACTTCAAACAAGTATAATATAAACTCTTATTACTCAATTGGAAACCACACATAAAGGAGGTTCCAATCAGATTATAAATTGTTAACATGATTACATTAATTATCTTATTCGAATAAAGCTAATACTTGTAAATGTTGGCAGGCATTCATGATTATAACTTATGTTAACAACAAATCAAGTTCCTTTCATAGCTCAGGTGTCGGTTAAACCATACAGTATGGGCTATGAAAGTGCCAAGTATTTGTTGTACCAAGTGTTACACAACATAAATCTAGATTAACCATTTAACAAGCAAAGTATTAAAGTGAACAAGATAACAAATATAAAACATGTTAGTATCCAACGTTAAGGTCCATGTTAAGTTTTATATTATACTTGTTCTTACACCATTAGTGTACCCTTTTCACCTTGACATAATTAAACTTAGCTAGACATAATAAAAGAAAAGAAACATAAATGAGCAAGACAAGAACATAAATGAGAAAGAAGTTAACTAGACAAAGGAAAGGAAATGAAGTGCATAAACTTGATATTAATGAAAGCAAGACATAAGCAATACAAAGAGAGAAAGCAAGAGCATGATCTTGATCTGGAAACCAAGATGCCTCAATACATGGTAAGTGCCTCCTTTTATAGGCCAAAATTTGGAACTATTGATTTGTTGACTAATTGATGAGTGGGTGGCCATATCTTGACTTGATAACAATCCTTATCTTCTTGTCTGAACAAGACGTCATTGCTAACATCATAATTTGCCCAGAATCCTCAGGAATGTTCTAGGAAATTGTCTCAGCTTTCCAACAAAAAAAAAATGAGGTCATTTGGACTTCTAGAACTCAAGATATGGGCTGAACACTAAATAGTGTCTGGGCTGCAGGACAGCTTCGGACTTCTTCGTTGTTCCTATATTTTGGACTTGAAAACGGCCTTCTTAGATCTTGGTGTCCAAATGAAAGTTGTAGGCCTATGTTTTACCTTTTCATCCATATAAAATGGACCTAAATCCGAGATCTAGAGCTCCAGATATGATCCAATTACCGAGCACTGTTCCGGTTTGGACTGCACCGACATCTCTTTTCTAAGTTTGGCCATCTCTTTGTCCTTTAACTTTCAATGCTTAAACTCATCAATCAATCCTTTTATTTATGTGATAGTCCTGCATTTAAAATGAGCATTTACCATAAATTAAGGTATCTTATAATATCAAACTTGTTATTATAAAACATACTTTAGTTAAGGAGTTATTGATACTTCAAGTGCAAAATGATGATATAAAACCTTGATAAACATGCACTTTTAAGTACTAATCACACCCCCCAACCAGCTTATTACTAGTCCCTAGTAATCTAAAGCGTTAAAATAGAGAAAAAATTTGCAAGTTCCACAAAGCAAGGCATTCATCATTCAACTTCCATTAATCTATCCAGATAAACAAACTCTCATTAAATTTATATTCCTGCTTCATACTTCGTAAACAAGATATTAATAAACCTTCTTTTTGTGTGCTCAATGAAAACATAGATGATGGGGCTTTTGTTGGAAGAAAACAATATTATGTTCAAATGTTTAAGGTGAACTTCCTTGGGTTGGGATTATTATTTTATTTTTCTTTTTTTTTTTTTTTTTTTCTTTTTATTTATATACACATACAACTTAAAACACAATGTATCTTTAACCCATGTAACGAGTTTTAGGCTAATGACTCCCAGACCAGTTGATCTTAGGGCATTAGGTGTTGAGACACCCCTACGAACTTAACAACTCGGGTTGCAGATACTGATACGTAGATAGTGCAATGTTTGATTCCCTTGAGCTTTTCTCCTTAACCCATGTAACAAGCTTTGGGCCAATAGCTCCCAAGTCAGTTGACTTTAGGGTATTAGGTGTTAAAACACCCCTTCGGGCTTAATTGCTTAGGTTAGGGAGGCTACGAAACCAAACTTATCCACGTTTTATTATCATCAATACTATCTTTTTTTTTTCTTTTTTTTTCTTTTTTTTTTGAAATTATATACTATCCTTTTCCCTTAGTTGTTACCTTCAACAAAAGAACATAATTAATGTAATAATCCAATGTGCAACCCACAATCATATGTTAAAGTGTGTGTGTGTGAAAATGAAGGTTTAATAATACTTGTTAAATGAGTATAAGAGCAGAATCAAGTGATAACAATGTGAGAGTTTGTAAACCTGAATATTTCAAGAAGTATTATGATAGACCTTGGTAATGAAACTTACTAAGATGCGTCTCTAGAGTCAATAAAATTGATTCCATACTCTGCCATCCTAATAACAATTTTGTCAAATGGTTTTAATAATAGCAAAAACAGTTAGCAAGTTAGTATTTTTTTTTTTTTTAAACTACTACCCTCTCCCCCCAACCAAAACGAGACATTGTCCTCAATGTTCGAAGGTAGAAAGATAGAGTATAAAAGACATCACCTGAAACAACGAACAATGACAAACCTGAAACACACTTAAACAAACATAAGAAGTAACAAAACAAAATAATATGCTATTAATAAAACCAAAAGACACAAGGTTTCACAGATGAAGGCTCAAATCTAATCTAAGCTTTTTACGGCTTTCCTTAGTTGACCAATCTAGACGACTCATGCAGGGATCAATGACAGGGATGAAAGATTGTAGTTGGTCAATCAATTGTTCAGCAGTAGCAGCAGAGATTATGATTCGTCGTGCCGAAGATGTTAGAAATTCCTGTTCCACAGCTTGATCAAGGAAAGACAGCAACTTATCATAAAAACCATTAACATTTAACAAACCTATAGGTTTATGGTGAATGTGCAGTTGGGCCCAAGATGAAATATGAAAGATCTCTTCCAATGTGCCCAGACCACCTGGTAAGGCAATGAAGGCATCAGCATGGTTAAACATGGTATTCAGTCGGTCAGACATTGTTGGGACCTGTAGTTCCTCTCCAATTGTTTTTCCAATGATGTCCCCATTTGCTAAAGCTTTGGGGACAACCCCAAAACTTGACTGCCTCCTAAAAATGCAGCCATTGACACACCTCCCATTAACCCAAGGCTGCCTCCCCCATACACTAAATGAATCTTTCTCTCAGCTAGTACCCGACCAAGATGATTTGCTGATTCTAAAAACTCTTTTTCTTTCCCAGAACTGGATCCACCGAAAACACAAATATTTCTTATATGATGACTTGAGGAACCTGCCATTTCTACACACTTCTATATTTGATGAATATATGGGATGAGTAGAAATGAAGGGAAGGAAGAGAAGAATTTATAGATGAAAAAGTGAAAATGCAATCATACCACCTATATGTAGGCCAGCTGTAGTCTCACAAACTCTCTCTCTCTCTCTTTATTAATTATTTATTTTGAAAAAGCATCTATGTACAGGTAGTTGTGATTGTGGCTCACATCTTCCCTTGGTTTTACGTCCAAGAACGGCTTAAACGCCCTCTATGGGTCGGGGATAGGCTTCCCATCCAGTTTTCTTAAAAACTGGCAAACAGGGTCTTTTTTAGTCAGATTCCCAAGACTAAGTCGATCATGTTCTTTATGGAATTGTGGCCATAAATCATGAATTACACGATGCACATCTCCACTAGGATGCGTCTCAAGGGTCAACAAAAGATTATCTAAAGACCCCTTACTCAGGCCATCCTTAATGAATTGTATCTTATCTTCACGGTTTACAGATACCATTCCTAAAGAACGACATGTTGCATTACAAGTCCATCCGGCACATCTGTGACAGATTTTCAGTCGTTTTGCACGACGTTTCTTTGCAAAAGTGCTTTTACCTGTTCCAGGCAAGTGTGAAATGAAAGAATTGGAGGACTCACCTGATAATCGGACCTTTGCTTCAATCAGCCAACGAATATCTTCAGGAATTCCATGGTTCATTAACAACCTCAATCTTTCACACCTAGCACGGTAAATTTTTGTAATCGCATTCTGAGGCAGAGCGGGAAAATACTTTTTCAATTTTTCAAGAGTGGTGTCCATTTTTAAATGGGAATTGGATGGGAGATTCAAAGAAGGGAGAAAGAGCTAAGAATTGTACAAATATATACAGATATCAGTTATTTGGGAAACTGAAAGAACCGACTTATGTCACGGAGTACCGTTATCCGCCATTTGACCGGGGTGAGAGACTAGCAAAACAAAAGTCACACTAAAAAGCAACAAAAAAAAAAGTGAGAAAAACAAAATAATCAACCTTTATCAATAAGATTATTCAAACCAATGGATTCATTTTCACTAGGAAACTCATCAAAGTAAGCTTTTAAACGATGTTCATTTACCTTCAAAACATTGTCATTCTTTGGATTCTCAATATCAAGGGCCCCATAAGGATACACATGTTTCAAAATAAATGGACCGCTCCATCTTGATCTTAGTTTTTCAGGAAATAAATGGAGTTGAGAATTATAAAGCAAAACTTTTTGACCAGTATCAACTTTTTGACAATTTTCACAAGTTTTGCAGAATGCATGTGTGTCCTTGAACATGGTGGGCCAATAAAATTCATTTTGTAAGATTTTTGCAGTCGTCTCTCTTGATGAGAATTGACTCCCACATGCTTCAGAATGACAAAGTTTAATGACATTACTTACCTCATTGTCGGGAATGCATTTTTGAAATATTTGATCAGGACAATTTTTGAATAAGTAAGGGTCATCTAAGTAAAAGTTCTTCACTTCGTTCAAAAACTTTCCTTTGTCTTCGGTACTCCAGTGAGCTGGCAAATCTCCTGTTGCAAGAAAATTGATATTTTTAGCAAAACCAAGGCATTGAACTGAGAGAAAGTAAGGATTCTTCAGGAAAGTAATCATCGATTGGTGTGATGTCAGATATCAAATCTGTTGTCACTCTTGACAAAAGATCGGCATCAATATTTTCGGTGCCTTTTTCATCCGTGATTTCTTCCTGAGAATAAATCATTTGCAAATCTTCATATTCATCCAACTCAATTTTACTCAAAGTAGATTCAAGTTGATCATGAACTAATTCTTCAATATGATCTACTTCTTGTAAATCATTATCATCTCCAGGTTGCTTGCAAACGTTGAAAATATTCATCTCTAATGTCATGTTTCCAAAAGATAACTTCATGAGTCCATTCCTACAATTAATCAATGCATTAGAAGTTGCAAGAAACGGACGTCCTAAAATAATAGGAAATGAATTACATGCTTCAACAGGTTGCGTGTCCAAGACAATAAAATCCACAGGATAAATGAATTTATCGACTTGTACTAACACATCTTCAATTATTCCTCTAGGCACTTTTACAGATCTATCGGCGAGTAAAAGAGTTACAGAAGTTGGTTTTAACTCACCTAGATTGAGACTTTGAAAAACTGAATATGGAAGTAAATTCACACTAGCTCCAAGATCAAGTAAGGCTCTTTCAATTTTATGTTCTCCAATAAAGCAAGAAATTGTAGGACAACCAGGGTCTTTATATTTCAAAGCATTATTGTTTTGAAGAATGGCACTTACTTGTTCGGCTAAAAAGGCTTTCTTTTTCACATTCAGTTTTCTCTTCACAGTGCACAGATCTTTCAAAAATTTAGCATAGGAAGGAACCTGTTTAATAACATCCAACAAAGGTATATTGATCCTTACCTGTTTGAAAATTTCAAAGATTTCAGAGTTGTGATTGACTTTCCTTTGTTTGGTCATGGCATGAGGAAATGGAAGTGCTGGCGGGGAATCAGCCTTTTCTTTGCAATGTTCAGGTTCAACCCCTTCCTTACCCTCAGAGATAGACTCATCATCTTTCTCACAAGGTTCAAGAATAGGTTTTTCAATAACCTTACCACTACGAAGAGTGATGACTGATTTGACTTGATCCATGTGTTGGCTTCCAGAACTACTTGCATTTGCATTGTATTGCCCCTTTGGATTTTGCTGTGGTTGAGAAGGAAACTTACCTTTCTCTTGGAAACTGAGAGCAGATGTTAATTTTGCAAGAGCATCTTTAAAATCGGTCATGCTTTGAGCAAGTTGAGTGTTGATTGTCTCCTGCTTTTCAATGAATGCATGCAATGTTTCCTCAAAATTTCTTCTAGGAGGTGGAGCATAAGGAGGTGCATATCCATGAGAATTTTGGAAATTATGGTGTGCTTGAAACGGTGGCTGTGAAGTTTGTGCATTGTTTCTATCACTCTTCCAACTGAAATTTGGGTGATTTCTCCAACCAGGGTTGTACGTTTGGGAGTATGGGTTATGGTTGGGTCTTTGGAAACTGTTTAAAGCATGGGCTTGTTCATGGAGGCATTCCTTAAAAGAAGGCAAAGTTGGACAATCATTTGTTGAATGTTCATTGGTTTCACAGATTTGACATACAATGTCTTGAACAGATTTTAATTGACCACTCTTTTTCAATTCTAGTGCCTCGACTTTTCTAGCTAAAGATGCAAACTTGGCTTGAAGGTCATGATCTTCCCTAAGGTTGTGCATACCTCCACTAGATGTATGAGGTTGAGTTTTACTTGGTGCCTCATAAGTACCTGTGGTATCCCAATTTTGAGCATTTTCGGCTAGCAAGTCTAGGTACTCCATTGCTTCATTAGGGTCTTTATCTTCAAAGGTTCCATTGCACATCAATTCAACCATTTGCCTATCTCTAGGTGTTAAACCTTCATAAAAATGTGAAACCAATCTCCATGTTTCAAAACCATGATGAGGGCAAGTATTAAGCAAATCTCGATACCTATCCCAACATTGGTAAAATGTTTCTCCTGGTTTTTGAGTGAAAGTGATGATTTGTCTTTTGAAAGAGTTTGTTCTGTGAGATGGAAAAAACTTCTTTAAAAATTGTTGTTGCATTTCATCCCAAGCATGAATAGATCCTGGTCTCAAATTTTGTAGCCATGTTTTAGCTTTATCTTTTAATGAAAAAGGAAAAAGCTTTAATCGAATGGTGTTCATGCTACAATTTGAGTTATTATAGGTATTACAGACCTCCTCAAATTCCCTTAAATGCAAGTATGGATTTTCTAAGTCTAAGCCATGAAAAGATGGTAAAAGTTGAATAATGCCTGGCTTAAAATTAAAATGAGATGCATCAGGAGGGAAAACTATGCATGAGGGTGCACTTGTTCTTGTAGGATTCATGTGATCTCTAAGTGTTCTCATACGGTTATTCTCATTATTCTCATTATGAAGCGATTGATTAACTTCTTCGGCCATATTTTCTGAAAATGATGAGGATAGCCTACAAAGTCGACCACTTAATGTACGTGACCAAACTCTCATGCACTTGTAAGAAGAGAATAAAAGGAAGAAAAGAAAAGAGAAGAAAAAGAAACAAAAGAAAACAAAAGAAACAAAGTTAAATAAAATGAAAAGTGAAAAGAGAAAATAAAATAAATATTATAATTTATACAAGAATTTACCTCCCCGGCAACGGCGCCAAAAACTTGACACGTCCAAAAGCTTGATGTCTTTTCCCAAGTGCAGGAGTGTCGAAGTAATAAATAACCCGGCAAGACCGGGGTCGAACCACAGAGAGGTTAATTGTATAAATTATAAATAACAAGACAACAAAACAACAACAACAATAACAATAACAACAATAACACTCAGTACGTGGCGTTGTTACACCTGAGAATGATCCAAAAGATCGGGTCACAGGTTTCCAGCCTATATACTAAGTTTATGAAAAGATCAAGAGGATATATTACAGAATGTAAATAATAATAATAATAATAATAATAACAATAATAACAATAATAAAAGCAGAAGATGAAGAAATTAATGAGAACTTTGAGATGAAAGATTAACGTAAGGATTAAACAATGATAAAAACAAATGTCAAGGTTAGAGGATCCACTAATGGTACTTCAAACAAGTATAATATAAACTCTTATTACTCAATTGGAAACCACACATAAAGGAGGTTCCAATCAGATTATAAATTGTTAACATGATTACATTAATTATCTTATTCGAATAAAGCTAATACTTGTAAATGTTGGCAGGCATTCATGATTATAACTTATGTTAACAACAAATCAAGTTCCTTTCATAGCTCAGGTGTCGGTTAAACCATACAGTATGGGCTATGAAAGTGCCAAGTATTTGTTGTACCAAGTGTTACACAACATAAATCTAGATTAACCATTTAACAAGCAAAGTATTAAAGTGAACAAGATAACAAATATAAAACATGTTAGTATCCAACGTTAAGGTCCATGTTAAGTTTATATTATACTTGTTCTTACACCATTAGTGTACCCTTTTCACCTTGACATAATTAACTTAGCTAGACATAATAAAAGAAAGAAACATAAATGAGCAAGACAAGAACATAAATGAGAAAGAAGTTAACTAGACAAAGGAAAGGAAATGAAGTGCATAAACTTGATATTAATGAAAGCAAGACATAAGCAATACAAAGAGAGAAAGCAAGAGCATGATCTTGATCTGGAAACCAAGATGCCTCAATACATGGTAAGTGCCTCCTTTTATAGGCCAAAATTTGGAACTATTGATTTGTTGACTAATTGATGAGTGGGTGGCCATATCTTGACTTGATAACAATCCTTATCTTCTTGTCTGAACAAGACGTCATTGCTAACATCATAATTTGCCCAGAATCCTCAGGAATGTTCTAGGAAATTGTCTCAGCTTTCCAACAAAAAAAAAATGAGGTCATTTGGACTTCTAGAACTCAAGATATGGGCTGAACACTAAATAGTGTCTGGGCTGCAGGACAGCTTCGGACTTCTTCGTTGTTCCTATATTTTGGACTTGAAAACGGCCTTCTTAGATCTTGGTGTCCAAATGAAAGTTGTAGGCCTATGTTTTACCTTTTCATCCATATAAAATGGACCTAAATCCGAGATCTAGAGCTCCAGATATGATCCAATTACCGAGCACTGTTCCGGTTTGGACTGCACCGACATCTCTTTTCTAAGTTTGGCCATCTCTTTGTCCTTTAACTTTCAATGCTTAAACTCATCAATCAATCCTTTTATTTATGTGATAGTCCTGCATTTAAAATGAGCATTTACCATAAATTAAGGTATCTTATAATATCAAACTTGTTATTATAAAACATACTTTAGTTAAGGAGTTATTGATACTTCAAGTGCAAAATGATGATATAAAACCTTGATAAACATGCACTTTTAAGTACTAATCACTAACCGTTCGAATGGGTACATCCATCTATACTGGACCGGTCCTCCAGCTTTTTCCTCAAATGGTAGATGTATAGGGAGATGCTCCATTGAGTCAAAAAATGAAGGAGGGAATATCATCTCAAGTTTGCATAGTGTCTCGATGATATTCGTTTGAAGCCTCTCAATGTGCTCAACATTCAACTTGCTGGAGCATATATCTCTGAAAAAATGACTAATCTCCGTCAGTGCATCCCATATTCCCTTTGGCAACAAATCACGAAAAGCTAATGGGATGAGTGTTTGCATAAACACGTGGCAGTCATGACTCTTCATTCCATACAATCTGCAGTCCTCTATGCTAACAAGCCTTGATATGTTCGATTCATATCCATCCGGAAAACACAAACTCTTAAGCCATTTGTAGACTAGCAGTTGTGCGTTTTTCTCTAACACGAAGCTTGCCCTTGGTTTTGCGATCCGTGACTCCTCATAAACCAACTCTATATTTTTACGGTTACAGTATAAAGCTATATCCAATCTAGACTTGATATTGTCCTTTGTCTTCCCCTTCACATCCATGACAGTGGTAAAAATATTCTCAAACACGTTGTTTTTTATGTGCATGACGTTAAGGTTATGGCGGAGAAGATTGGTCTTCCAATAAGAAAGCTCCCAAAAGATACTTCGCTTTACCCAATTATGGGTCAAACCAAAACCAGGAAACTTTTGCTTACCAGATTGAAGGCCAAACACAATGTCACCGTACTTTGATGCAACATGATGCAATTCTTCACCAGAAAGACGCGGGGATGCAACATCTTTTTCAACTTTGTCAACAAAGAAATCTTTTCTGTTCTTTCTAAACCTGTGATTAAGTGGCAAGAAGCGACGGTGACAGTAAAAAAAAGAAGCTTTACTTCCGTTTGCTAGCGTGAATGCCTTGTTGTTTTCCATGCAGTATGGACATGCGAGTTTCCCATTGTGCTCCAACTAGAAAGCATTCCATGAGCTGGAAAATAATTGATAGTCCACATCAAAGTTGCCCTCATAAGGAAATTTTGTTTCCTCAATATATCATAAGTCAGAGCTCCGGAGGACCACAACTGCGCCAACTCATCAATCAACGGTGGAAGACAAACATGAACTTTGGCCGCATACACATTCCCGGTGGCAAGTTATAAATTGTGAGTATGACCGGCCAACAAGAATAGGGAGCAGCAAATGACCCAAATAGGTTGAATCCGTCTGTACACAACCCAAGACGGACATTCCTTGATTCAGCTGAAAAGTCAGAATGCACACTGTTAAAGCGTTTCCACGCTTTGCCGTCAGAAGGATGCACCATCACACCATCAACCGCATCATGTGTTTGGTGCCATGTCATGTGCTCAGCAGTCCTTCGTGACATAAATAACCTTTGCAGTCTATGTGTGATCAGGAAATATCTAAGTTTTTTATATGCCACTAGAGTCTTTCCCTTGCTAGCACTAGAAGTTGACCCAACCACCGTTTCTCCCATTCTCCTATTACTAACAAATACCTCTCCATGTGCATACCAACACTGGTAATCCTCCATAAACCCTTTGTGTAGAAGATGCATCATTACAACATCTGGATGCAGATACTTTTTATTTTGACACTTCCTACATGAACAACTAATACCGCCTCTAGTAAAATTTCTGGAAATAGATGTTGCGAAATTAATAAAACCTTGAACCCCAATACAATAATCCATCCTTCGCAATCCTTGGGGTGAATCTAAATACATCCATAAACGATCATCCATGCCTTCTATTGAACCTCTATAAAATTATGACTTTTATCATGTATTAATTAACTAAGTTAGGTAAATAAACTTGCAAAAATATTACTTTACCTTGAGATTATCCAACAAACCAATCACAACTTCTCATAAATATTAAATATTCATTATCATTTATCAACGTCCATACAAATTAATATATATAAATTAGCAGAAATTACCACTCTGCAATACCATCGATAAAACTTAAAAAGGACTCATTAAGCAAGCTATTAATTATTTCAAAACAAAACATGTAATTTGGTAATTCCACAAAGTTTTAACAATTTACAAACAAATACAATCTTACAAAATCTAAAACAAAACATAACAAGTATAAAATTATACATTCATATACTACAAGTTTGTTTGAGAAATAACAATAAAACACGTACATCTACTAACAAAAATACATATACTAAAAAAACAATAAAATTGACATTTAAATGTTAAATTTTTATTAGATAGAATTACTTACAAAAATTGATAAAATCCGTTGGTAAATCAGAACACGGATGCTGTGACCACAAAACTTCAAGAAATACAACTTGTTGTGCTGAGATGAGCAAGATTTTTATTTGGGGCCGAGGGGGGGCTGGTTATTTGTAGATGGGGAGAGTTAGGATTAGGAAGAAGAAGGAGATATGGGGGAGGAGAGTGTCGGCAGAGTGGCCATATATTTACTTTTTCCGACGGCCTCACCGACGGAATAAAACTGTCGGTGACTATGTCGGTCATTCTGACGGGAAATTGACACGTCACCGCACAGACCTGCTTTCCAAATCCCTCGGTTATTCCGTCGGTATTTTTGACGGTGCACCGGTCATGTCACCCGCATGGATCTGCCATTTCAATTTTGTCGGTGATTCCGTCGGTATTTTGAACGGTGAACCGGTCCCATCACACGTACGGGTCACCCGTTTTGAATCTGTCGCTAATTCTGTCAGAAAAATCACCCGCCAAAACCTCCACGTCAGCTACCCGCCCTTTTTTCATTAATTCTGAACTTTTCGTCTGTAATTCAATCGGTAATTACCGACGGAATACAACCGTTGGTAATTACGGTAATTACCGACGGAATGACGGACGGAAATTTTCCGTCGGTAATTTCGATCGAAAAATACCGACAGAAATATTCCGTCGGGGATTCCGTTGGTATTAAGCGAATTTCTGGTAGTGGTAAATATAATTTTAGGGTATTAATGAAATTTGATAATTTAACTACGTGTTTCATTGTAAAACTCATGTTCTAGATAACTTACTAGTTACATGACCCGCGCGATGCTGCGGATTAATTTTTTTTTTCATAAAAAGTATATAAAAAAACTAAGATTTAAAAGTGTTAGGTCTTTCTGCAAAGCTATATCCAAGAGTCTTGGGTTTGGCTGCAACGCCTGACCTAAGAGTAATATTTATAATAATAATAATAACATTAATCTTGCATGACCCAAGTTTAAGTGGGTTTGGCTGCAATACCAAACCCAATAGCCTTGGATGTAAGAAAAAAAAACAAAGAAAAAAAACCAACAAAATGAAAAAAAAAAACAAATGAGAAAACAGAGAAAAATTCTGAATCAACTGGGTTAACTCGTCAAATCAAGTTAACCGATCAAACTTGGGATTCATATTATGAAAGTGTGATAAATAAATAGAGAAAAGATTTAATATTAATGAACTAATTTTTTTAAAAAAAAAGATTAATTAAAAAGGAAAAAGCAAAGAGAAAATACCTACAGGAAGGAAAAAACTAATGAAGAAAAAGAAAAAAAATCTGAATCAACTGGGTTAAACCATAAAACCTAGGATCCGTGTCATGAAAGCCTGATAATTAAACAGAAAAAAAAATAATATTAAGAAACTATAAACAAAAAAATAAACTAAAGGCATAAGTTTTTTCACTGTGGACTGCACCATGCTATTCATAATAAAAGGCTTAAAAAGGAAAAGAAAAAGGAAAAAAAAAAAATAACAAAGGCATATGCCTCGGGTTAATTTTTTTTTCTTGCATAAAAAATATCAAAAAAGGCTAATATCTAAGAGTGTTAGGTCTTTCTGCAAAGATATACCGAAAAGCCTTGGATCTAGCTGCAACACTTCACCCAAGAATACTATTTATAATATCAATAATAATATTAAACTTACAGGACTTAAGTTTAAGTGAGCCTAGCTGCAACATCGGACCCAAGAGCATTGGATGTGGGTCTGGCAATAAGGGCATGTCATAAAAGTGTGATAGTTAAATAGATTAATAAAAAAAAACCAATAGAAAGAAAAAAACTAATGAAGAAAAAGAAAAAAAATTGAATTAAGTTGGTTGACCTGTCAAACCTGGGATTCGCATAATGAAAGTTTGATAATTAAATAGAAAAAAAAAATTAACGGGTTTACCCATAATTAATTGGGTTAACTCATCAAACCAAGTTAACCTATTAAGCACGAAATATGTGTCATGAAAGTCTGATAATTAAATATAAATAAATTTAACATTAACAAACTAAACTAAATGAAAAAAAATTAATTAAAAAGAAAAAAATCCTGGTTAACCCATTAAACCAGGTTATTGGGTTAGATTTGATGCACTTATATGGAATGAGTTTGGTTAAAGATTTTAAAGGAGTTACAAAAAAGAAATTATTATTTTCTCTAATTATATATAAAGAGATATAATTTACATGAAAGATAATTTTTTTATTTTGGTTAAAAGATTCTTCTATTTTGGACTCTTTACAATCATTTTCAACTACTTTTGTTTATTAAATATTTTAATTAACAGTAATTGTTATTAGATCTCAAGCAGGTCTAAATATTGTGCTGGGAGGGGAACACATCATGCACCTCCTCTCCTTAGGTCTTCTTATCTAACATTTTGATAAAATTTAATTATATTTGCTTATTTAGGACCATATATATACAGATAATTTTGAGAGGAATATCAAATTTAAGAGGCCACTTAACTTGATGGTGACGCCGCACTAAACTTAATTGTCCTATCGTTTGTTGGTGATTTATTTAAGGATGCAACTTGCAAAATTATGACTTTGTGTGATAAAAATTTTGGCCTCTTACCTGGATTTTTGGTAGGCAAAATCTCAATCAGTATCTCCTTTGTGTATGACCATCCAAGAACGCCAAATATCAAAATGTATTTCAAGAACCATAAGCGAAAGCATACGATATAATTAATTACAGTTAAACCTATATAAATTAATATCTTCGGATGATAAATATTGATTTATTAATTAAGATATTATTTATAAATTGATCTATCGGACAGAAGAGGGATACAAAAGCAAATGTCCTATCAAGGCTTATTGTGGCGTCTGAAATTAAAGGGAAAAATGGACTTGTACAATAATTAGTTGATGCACTCTTCTGCTTGCTATATAAGGCCTGTTTCTATGTATTTCGATTCCAATGGCAGTGTTTTCTTTTTCTTTTTATGTAGGTTGATTGTTTTTTTTTTTTTTTTTTTTGCGGTTGCATTTTAAAATGTATTAATGCTACGTACAATAAACAATTTAATTAAAGTCATATGTGGTTATGGTTAGAAAACTATTGTTGTTGATGATTATTATGATGCCATATCAATAATCGTGTTGTGATAAATATGGCCATCACAGGACTAGTTCAACATGAAGTGCTCGTTGATCCTGTCGAGAAAGTCCAGGTTAATTATCTAAGTGATTTAATAAGCTGAAAAATATAAAATACATGGGAAAATACAACAAATTAATCATTTAAAATGAGTCATTTTTAATGAAAATGAGTGTCCTCCTTCCTCTCTCTCTCTCTCAAATGGATCGAAAAAATAAGATTAATGTATAATTTTAGTATTTGATCCTATATTTTCCTAGAGACAAAAAATAGATATTTAAATATATCGATTCATTTTAAAGATATTTAGACATATGAGAAGATACTAAAATAATATTTTTATATTTTTTTAAAAATAATTTTTATATCAGCATATCAAAAAGTTTGAAAAACCAAAATAAAATTAATTTTAAGTAAAAAAATTAAAACAAATTAATTTTTTAAAAAATACTTTCCAAATGTTAATAACAAACAGAATTTTAATTTCCTTGATTCTATTTCAGAGTCTCTCTTAATTTGGACCGTCCGAAAAATTAAATACTTGATGAACTAGTCCAATCGTTTCATTATATTAGTGGCACCCTCTATAAACTATACATAAGAGTTATCTTGTGATGCAAAGAAACATAACAATTACCCTATAAATAAACTGTATAGTCGCTGTTTTTGGTTTCAAAACTTTAAAATATTCATACTTTGTACTACTCATAAATAAAGTGCGAATTCACGCCTTAGTTACGACCGGCAAGTCATATGCTTCAAGATGTGTATACTGTATTTTTGGTTACTTATTTGGAATTTAAAAAAAAAAAAGCAAGGAGAATAATGATAGAGTTATATTTGATTAAAGTACAAAAAGACATTTGTATAGCAGTTAAAATAGAAAATAAATGAAGAAATATGTATTTTATCTATTTTTTTTTTCCGGAATGGTAACTAAATACCATCTAAAATCACATTTTCTCATGGTGTTCATATGTATGATAAAAAAAGTTATTGAATTATTTTATTAATTTGTGGGTTACTATGTCAATCTATGTAAGTTATTTTTTAAAATAAGATATCGTTTTATTTTCTTTGTAAGTATTTTAAAGCTAGCCACTTTGTAAGTTATTGAATTTTTTTAATTGATATTTTTTAATTGATTTATTTTTAATATTAAATTAGTTGAGAAATGAATTTTATGATTTAATTTTTATCTTTTTTTATAAGGTTATTACAATTTCAAATAAAAGTTTATATTTAGAGTTTGTGCTTGATTTTACAAATATATGTTTTTTTCTATAAATAAATAAAAATAGTATATATAGATAATAAAATTATTAAACTAAGTAGAGTTTATAATTTACATTATAAGATGATTAAGGTCAATTCAAAATTATATCATCTTAATATTGTATTTTTAAATATTTCTCTTAAAACTTTTTTTAAAAAAAAATTATATTTTTATTGATTATTTAAATTATATTTTGACCCATATAACCCAATAATTATATCCAATATTTTCATTTGTCTTGTTATAGGTCGTTGCGATATATACTAACAGTATAAATTATGGATGGGTAAAACACTAAATTGTGCACCATCTCAAACACACTCCAGCAAGAGAGAGCGACGACAACAATCATGGGTTCTGAAAAAGTGCCAAAAATTCCTGTTGTTCATTTGTCCAAGGAAAACTTCGAGCCTGGCTCTAGTTCCTGGCTGGCGGCTTGCAATGATATCCGGCGAGCACTTGAGGAATACAGCTTCTTTGAAGTAGTATACAGCGAACCTTCAATGGAATTTTACAGGGAAATTATATCGGTGCTAGAGGAATTGTTCAATCTCCCTGATGAAACAAAAACCAGAAATACACATCCTAAGATCGGCCACGGTTACATGGGGAAAATCTCTGGCTTCCCTGAGGGCTTGGGGATCGAGTATGCAACAAAGAAAGATGAATGTCAAAAATTTACAAGCCTTATGTGGCCCGATGGAAATGAAAGATTCTGGTAAGATCTGCATATTATTATATTATGATTAAATATTTTTCTTTTTCCTTTTCCTTTGACCGATCATCTGAATCCTTGCATATAGCTGTATCCTCCTATGCTAACATTAATGTGAGCTTAATTAGTATGATTTACTTGCTTTTTGTTTGTATCTTTAGTGATGTCATCCACTCTTATACGAAGATAGCATCTGAACTAAATCAGATGCTGGTAAGGATGTTGTTTGAAAGCTATGGATTGAAGAAAGACCACGAGCCTCTCTTAAACTCAACAAATTACCTCCTACGTCTGTTGAAATATGGAAGATCACTCGGGGAGACGAATGTTGGTTTTAAGGCTCATATGGACAAGACTTTCTTGACTCTACTTTATCAAAATCCTGTTAACGGTTTAGAGATAAGAACCAAGGAAGGAGAGTGGATTACGTACGAGCCTTCTTCACCAACTTCATTTGCTGTCATAGCTGGTGATGTATGCATGGTGGGTTTATCCTATTTCTTATTTTACAAGATTCCTATTTCAAACGATACACACACACACACACTTAATCGATTCATAACACTTGATCATGAATTGTGTCGTTTAAATAGAAAATCTTGGTTGGTGTTGTGTAGGCATGGAGCAATGACAGGATAAAATCTTCTTACCATCGAGTCGTTGTAAGCAGCGAAGAAGACAGATATGCACTGGGGTTATTCACATTCCTAGATGGGGTGGTGCAAACAGCAGAGGAGCTAGTAGATGATGAACACCCATTACAGTACAAGCCCTTTGAACACCAGAAGCTTCTTCATTTCTATGAATCATCCAATGATCCGGATAAACGTGACATCAATATCATGAAAACCTTCTGTGGTGTTTAATTCTCTAAAATTTAATGAGATTATGCTGCTTGACATGTCTCCTTTTCCTTTGTTTCTCCTCGGTCGATTGTTTTCAACCAGTCTTATCTGTATCTCTTGGGTGAATCTCTAAAATGTAATGGGACTATGCTGCTTGACATGTCTCCTTTTTTTTATGTTTTTCCTCGGTGGATTGTTTTCAACCAGTCTTATTTGTACCTCTTGGGTGAATCTCTAAAATGTAATGGGATTATGCTGCTTGACATGTTTCCTTTTCTTTTGTTTTTCCTCTGTCGATTGTTTTCAACCAGTCTTATTTGTACCTCTTGGTGAATGAAGTGTTTAATTATTTGGTGATGGCTATGAGTCATGTTCTACCTTGGGATTATTGATCTTGTTTCCAAACAACTTTTTGCGACTAGATCTCTGAAGTTTCAGAAATTCTAAATTTAAGCCCTTCCATCAATATCTTTATACATTGTTGTAGGAATTATTTATTGCAGAGAATATTTAAGCCCTTCCATCCATATCTCTAAAAATATTTGAATGATTTGATAACACAATTAACGCTACCAGAAATTCGATTAAAACGATCAGAATTACCGACGCAATTTTAAAGTTTACAAGAGGTGATGCATGTGAGCATGTGAGCATCATAGAGTATAAACAAAAAAAGTTAGTTACAGCAAACGATATAGGGTAACTTTGTTTAAAGTGATATGTGATGACAACAATACTAGTTACCAAGAAAAAAAATAATCAGATTAGTTGTAGCAAACTATGATAGTTATATGCATAATTAGATTAACTAGAGGTAATCTTGTTCATGACTATTATATAGAAGAAATTTGATATGAAGAAATTCGTACGAAATAAGAAATGGTAGGGGTAGCAATTTCTTCATAATAAGAAATAAGGAGTACCAAATTAACATTTTTAGAAAACACTTGTGAGAAATAATAAGCGGAGCAATATTGATCGAGCTAGCTTGATGAATGAATAGTACTCATCTTTAAAAAAAAAAAAAAAAACAAGTAGCAAAGAAGTATGCATCAGGCTTATGATATGAAATAGGCTCTACTATAAGAATGTATAAATAACACATTATAAATAAGTGAGTGTGTTTAAAATTAAGTTCTCAAATAAAATCACAAAACTAAGGCAAAATCTCAATTCATCATTCGTTAGGTAATAGAAGGTGTGAAAGTTTCTAATTTGTCACTCTCGTAGTAGTAGTACAGATACACAGTCGCTTATAAAGGCATGTAATGATTTCATAGGAAACCATATATGAAGTCAAAAATAGTGTGGTAAGACACCAAACGGGTGACAAAATCAACATTTTTCAAACAAGTGTTAGGGGATGCAAAGTCTCTTGAAATAGCAAATGTGAAGAATCATACGTTGAGGGAAAAACCAGTATTATTCAAACAATATAAAAAAATAAATAAATAATTTACGTCGATGAATTCTAGTAATGGAGTGAGTTAAGCTACTAGAAGATGTAGAGACAGAAGTAGTAGACTCAAATCATTAGTTGGGAAATTAGAAAACAGGACCTATATTTTTAACTAGTAAGAATTTATTTGGTTCTTTAACCTATAACATTGTTTAATGATCTACATAAGAGCTTTACTAGGTCTATATGAGAATTGTTTTCGAGTTCAACAAGACCCCAAAAAATTTGAGTCCAACAAAAGCTTTAGCCAATTCAAGTCCAGTAATGATCTTGCAAGATTCCTTTAAATTCAACCCAACTAATTAGAAAATCCAACTCGATCATCATAAATGAGAGTCAACTTACAATCAGGAAGATCCAAGAAAATTCAACCTACTAGTCAAGAAATTCAACCCTACCATCAGGAATTAGCGTCAACCTTACAATCAAGAAGCTCCATGGAAATTCAGCCTTATTAATCAAGAAATTCAAACATGCCATCAAGAAATAATGGCAACTTTATAATCATAAAGCACAAAGAAAATTCAACCAAGAAAAAGTAAACCTAGTAAGCAAGAAGCACCATAAAGTTTAGGCTTGTGTCATTAGAATTCAACTTAATACAAAGAAAATTTAACGATAAAACCAGAATTCAACCATATTATCAGGATATTTCAATCCAGCAATCATGAGACCTTTAATCAAATTCCATAGCTAAGTCAAACCAAACTTTGCATTCAAAAAATCCCTTCAAGTTGGACCTAAGATAGATAGATTTAAATTCTTTTGCAAAAAGGTTGGTAGGCTTTAAGTTGTCTAGATTTTTATTTTTATTTTGTTACAAAGAGTATAGTTGCCTCTAATTTGACCCAATATAAGTTTTTTAGGACTTTATTAATATTATATAAGCATATTAAATCTTTTTCATAATAAAAATTTGAGATAGAATTATTGTGGTGAAGACTATTTTTGGCAGAATTATGTTTTCTTTTAATTTTTAACCTTTTTGTTGCATCTGCTTTGTCGCACGTGTGCGGCGTCATGACGATCGTCCACTCTCAAGGAAAATGGAAATGGGTCTGTTTGGCAAATATAGAGAGACAAAGAATTCCTTTCTCTTATTAGTAAAATATGGATTGGGAGTCGCCACCTAGTATTCTGGTGACTAGGAACCCAAACTGGTCTCAAAGATCAGGTACGGACATTGGTTGCGTAAATGGAAGATATTAGCACCCCAACTGCGCCCTACCTAAGATAAGTTGCATTGTTTTGTTTGATAAAATCTAAAGTCTTGTTGTGGTTTCTAATCGTCAATCCATTTATGGTTTAAGAAAAGTCCTCTGTAAGGAGATCCTTACCTTATTAGGTAAAAACGTAACTACTCTAAGTCATCAAAAGAAAAATACCTTTTTAATATCGGGTATATGTTTTATGTATAAATCTGAAATTCTGATACTAAAACAAAACAATAAAAATTTTAAATTTTAGCCAATGTTTTTTAGACAAATGTATGCTAAAAAATGATTTTTTTAGCTTTGAGACACTTGGCCGTATAAAAAAAAATTTTTTTTTGTATTTTGAAAGTTTTGATGAAAACCATGTATTTTAATACTAGATTTTATATTTTTTTCGAGATAAAATACAGACTGATATTAAGCAAAATGACATAGAAAATACGTAGGAAAATTGTAAAATTCCAAAAGATATTTGTCAAACATGTTTTTTTATTATTCTAGAAATAGGTCGAACTCAGCCCAAATCAGTGGATTGTGTTGGGCTGGATTCGGCCCAAAACTAAAGGGGGTGGTTACTATGGTTCCTGTGCGTAAGCACAGTAACCAGCCCCTACCTCATTTGCTGCAGAACATGAATTATTCACCTTCTGCATGCAGATGGAGATAAGGGCTAAGCAAGTAGAAAATAAAAAGGGCAACAGGAGGTTACCTGGGGGTGGTGCAGACTTAGCGTGCCTGTTAGCCGCGGTGACGGTGATGGCATTGATAGTGGCACCCTCTCCCCTATTTTCTCTTCTTCTGTGTAGAGGCGAGAGCCTCCACTTTTTTTATTATTTTCTTTCTTCTTCTGCTCGACGAGCTGTTGCTGGCGATGGTAATGGAGAGGAGGCACAACGGTGGCGCTACTGGGTTGAAGGTGGCCGGCGGTGGTTCTTCTTCTTCTCCCTCTTCTTCCACTGTTTTTCTCCCTTTTTTCTGTCCTTCTATTTATGTTCCCTCCTTTTCTCTCAGTTTTCTTCTTTTTTTTTTTCTTTCAATCTCCAGACCTTCTCTACTCTCTTGTCTTTTTTCTTCTCGTCCAGGGGAAGAAGAAGACCCATAATGCCTTCAAAAGGACACCGTTTTGGGTTTTTCCTTTTTTTTTTTTTTTTTTGTGAGCAGTGCATGAAACAACGCTGTTTTGGACAAAATACATCGTTTCATTTAAAAGGAAAAGACGATAAAAACGTGTCAGAGTTCATATTGGTCCTCAATTGCAAGTTTGATTTAAAAAACAATGCAATTGCATCCCTACCAAAAATCAAACAGCTGCGCTAAAGTTTGCCGCCTTTTTTCACTTCTTTGGTCTTGAATTAGTGCAATTTGACCCTCAATTGAGCAATAAACTTCTAATTTCTTCAATTTAGCCCCTGATCCAATTTTAATTGCAGCCCCTCTATTTAAGCGCCTTTTCCAATTTGATCATTAGTTTTGGATTTCTTCAATTAAGTCCCTAATTGGCCATCAAACTTCAATATTTATGCAATTAAGCCCTTGATTTGACCAAATTAACTTTCAAAAATTATAATTTGACCTCAGAACTTTAATTTCCTCCCATTAAAGCCCAAATTAACTCCAAATTCTTTTTTCTTGCAATCAAAACCTCCATAAATTCAATTAAACCTTCAATAAATTTAATTAAGTCCATAAACATCTGATTTTGGAATTTTCTTCCTTAAATTGAATTTTTTTTGTCAACAAGGCTCTCATTAGTCAATAAAATACTGTCAAATTTTAATCTTTGTATTTTTAAACCTCTTCAACCAATTTTTGATCATTTTCTAAGTGCTTTGGCATCCTTTCCTCCCTGCTATTATTTTTTGATAATATTTTTTTTTATTTTTTTTTGTATTTTATTATTTTTTATATGGGACCCAAAAATGGATTACAACAATTGCCCCCCCCCTCTTTAAGATGCTTACAGAGCAAAGATTTTGTGTTGTAAGTGTTGTAAAGATAAACAAAATTGATCTTCTCAAAATTTGGTTGACCTTAAACTTCAATCGGACCCAAAGTCTTGTGTGTGGTTGGGCTAAATTGAGATTCCTTTCGCCAATTCCCTCTAACCAGACCCAAAGTCCTGTGTGTATGGTTAGGATAGATTGAGATTCCTTTTGCCAATTCCCTCTAACCAGAACCAAAATCCTTTGTGTGGTTCGGATAGATTGAGATTCCTTCGCCAATCTGCTCTAACCATAACCAAAATCCTGTGTGTGTGGTTAGGATAGACTGAGATTCCTTTCGCCAATCCCCTCTAACCAGAACCAAAAATCTTATGTGGTTAGGATAGACTGAGATTCCTTTCGTCGATCCCCTCTAACCTGAACCAAAAAATCATGTGTTCAAATCCTTTGTTTTTTGAAGAAAGATGGTCTACTTTCATGGGCGACCAACCCACGCACTCACACTTACCCTGGTCTATTTTCATGGGCAACCTGCCCACATATACTCAAAGTGATCTATTTTCAAGGGCGACCTGCCCACATATACTCAAAGTGGTCTATTTTCAAGGGTGACCAGCCTACACACTCACGCTGACACTATTCTATTTTCATGGGCGACCTGCCCAAACATAAAAGGAAAGAGTGGGCTCATTGTAAAAGGGTGACCTACCCAGGTGAAGGAATGGTCTTATTGTAATGGGTGACCTACCCAGAAAAAAAAACTTGGAGAATGGGAATTGTAATGGGTGACTTACCCAAATGGAAAAAGGAAGAGTGGTTGTGTTGTAATGGGTGACCTACCCAGGTGGAGAAATGATCTCATTGTAATGGGTGACCTACTCAGATAAAAACATGAAGAAATGGTCAAATTGTAATGGGTGACCTACCCAGGCGAAAGAATGGTCTCATTGTAATGGGTGACCTGCCTAGATAAAAACATAGAGAATTGGTCAAATTGTAATGGGTGACCTACCCAAAAATTGGATGGCAAAGGCTCAAAGGCGCACTCGAAAGGAGGTAGGGTTAGAAAATGCACTACCAAAGAGGTGAGGGCTCAAAGACACACTCAAAAGGAGGTGAGGGCACAAATGCGCACTCAAAAGAAGGTGAGAGCTCAAAGGTACACTCAAAAGGAGATAGGGTTAGAAAACGCACTACCAAAGGGATGAGAGCTCAAAGGCGCACTCAAAATGAAGTTGAGTTATAAAACACACTACCCAAGAAGTGATGATGAAACACTAATATATCAATGTTGAAGGCAAATATATTTTGATTGATATGCATGTATACTTACCTGAAAAATATAGGCTCCCATTTCTTCATAGTGTCTTTCTTTTCTCAAAAGTAGAATGTTGATAGTAAACTTCGATGGCCTTTTCACTCTTGTTTACTCAAGTCACATCTTGTGATCTTGACCCCTGGAAAGGTTTTGATGCCATCATACATCTTTGTCCTTCACCCTTTATTTTAAAGGTTGCCAATTTTGCCCAACATTTTCCTTAGAAAACGAATCATGGAGCCAGCCCTACCATATGGTTTTGATTGCCCCCCAGCTTGATCATGCCCCCCAAGTGTTCAATTCGGTTTTACTTTAGGGTGAGGATATGTGAGAGTCAATTTAGGTTTTTTGTATAATGACATGTTTTCATGCAAAATTTTTGGAACATCCAAGTTATTCCAACCACAAAACTCATTTTGACATTGGTTCAAAGTAAACTTGTTCTAAAAAATTCAAGTGATTCCTATGGACAGGTTTCTTGAAGTGATGAAAGCTTTTTGCTTTTGGTTTAAAGATGAAGTGACATGTAGTTGGTCATAAAAGGTTTAAATTTTAATTTGAGGGTTATTGAGAACCGAATCGGTTCAAATCATTCATTTTATTCCCATGAATAAAGATTTGACCCACACATGAAAGCATTGCCTACCAATCCAGATTGCTTGCCTTTGATCAGAAAGGGCTTTATTAGGTACATAGTGTAGGCTTTCGCTATTGGTTACGAAGAAAAGGATATTTTGGAGGCTTAAAAGGTGTTTAAGAGATTTCAAAACCAAGGATCACTTGTGCTTGTTTCTTGACCTTTTTCTTTTGAATGTCTTTCCAAAATGGTTTGTCTTACCCCCCAATGTGGGGTTTGGGATCTTTCTCTTTGTTTTCTTCATTTTGTTTGGTTGAGCATTATCACCGCAATTGTTTTTATAAGAAGCTCAAATCTTTTAGATCCTTTGAATCTTCATGTTTTTTTTTTTTGACCAATCACAACATTTATCTTCAGTACTTCATTTGGATGATAATGAAAGACTAAAAATTACATGATCAATTCTAGCACCCATCTTCACTGCTTTGTCTAAATGGTAAAAAAAAACCTCTCTTACTTGTCCCCTAGTGTGGGGTGTGATCCTAGTCAAGGTTTGTTTTCAAAAATGTAATATGCTCAAAATGGGACTGCAAAGGATATATTGCAGCCTCGTGAAATGATTTATCAAAGATGGCCTTTCCTCATCACACAATCATGCATTGAGGATCGATAGTTCTTGCTTTTGTGCGCATATGCAAAGTGATTTATTCATTCAAATAAAACTTAGCTTTTGAGTCACCTTATGGTGTTGTTTATCCTTGTTTTTGTTTTGTCCTTTTCTTTCAAGTTTTCTAGGTATATTTTTACCCTTCTAAGGAATCACTTGAATTTCCAGAATGAATTTGTTTTGGACAAATACCAACACGATTTTTGTTTTAGTACTCACTTTAGAGGTTCCAAAAATATCTATGAAAACATATGAGATTATGCATGGTTTTGGAGGAAGGAACACCGAAGGATTTTTCATGTTGTAGTTTTGTGAGCAAAAGTCATGCTCAAAATGTTATTTACATGTAATAACAACAAAGAAAAGTATGATATGAACACAGGAAAACACATGATCTTATTTCACAAGGAAAGCTCATTAATAGAGAAAGTCTTGTTCAAAAGCATTAAACAAAAAGCAATAACAAGGAAGGCTTCATTCCTCTATTTTGGCGAATTTGTTCTTAGGCTAGCCTTGTCTCAAAAGTTCTATGTAGAGGATCAAAGACAATGTGGAACAACACCACGATCAAAATTTGAGTTCTTCAAAATTCATGCTATCATTTATGCACCCATGCTAGACCATTGATGCTTTCCAATTCCCCAAACATTTCATCCTAATATGCTTCAAACAAGATTAGACAACAGGTTCGTGTTTATATTAGGGGCGTCTTCCAATTCTATCCACCCAACCTTGATTAATTGTAGAAGCTTTCTCTTGAAGGTGTTGCAGGTATGGATGCTATGCCCAGTAATACCAGCATGGGATTCACAATTGAGTTCTGGCTTATACCAATTAGGATAAGGTGGCTGCACAGGTGTCAGAGGTTCTGGAGCTATCTGCCCGATGCTCAATAGCTTTTGATACATCTCATTCAGGGGTAGTGGTAGTAGAGGTAGTTGTTCTTGAACCTTTGGTAATTTCCAATTTGGCTTTTGGATTGAAAGTTTTGGGGTTCATGATTTTTTATTTTGGCAATTCAGGATGGAGTGTTGTAGTTTTGGGATAATTTTTTCCTACCCCTGTAGCCATCTTCAACATGGGGGACCTCTTTTCTTTCGAAGCCTCTTTTCTCGGTGGGTGCAAAAATTCTACCACTCTTGACACCTTGCTCTATACGTTCACACACTAGCACAACATCAGTGAATTACTAGGCCGAACTACCCATCACATATTCGTAACAGGGTGCTTTGAGTGTGTTGGCAAATAAAGAGACAATCTTTTTCTATAGAAGTGGAGGATGTACTTGAGGAGCTGATTCTCATCATCTTTGATCATATTCCTTTATACTTTTTTTGTTCTTTTTCTCTAGATTGGACAAGTTGGTTCTGTTAGGAGCGATGTCCATGTTATACTTTTACTGCTTGACAAAAGCATCCACTAGATCTTTCCAGCTCTAGATTTTTGTGTTGCCCCACTTAAGCTGTATTGGAAAAAGTGCATCATTATTGACTTTGAGTTTTGCTTCTAGTGCCTCTATCTTAGCTTTAATGACTTGGCCTTGTGGGACTTATTAGCAGATGCCTCCATGACTGTCGGGGCTGGTGCAGGTGTCGTTGACCGCACCAATGTTGGATTTTGCTAAGGCTCTTAACCATGTTCACCCATTCTTTCTTCAGGCTGAACTGTAGTAGGAGTCGGATTAAAGGTGACCGGTCGATTAGAAGGACCTTCACCAAAGGTATTTCTTAGTGTTTGCTTGAGTAAGCTAGTGAGGTGAGCCACGCTTGTTTTTAAAGACTCTAACTCTTCTTGGAAATAGGCATCACGTTGAGCACGCTCTTCATCTTCCATGCTTCTCGCTCTAAGTCGGGTGTTGTAGATTTTTTGGGGACCTATATTTCAATCTGATGCATATATGTTAAGTGTATGAACATGTAATTTATATGATAGACTTTCCCTTTAAGAGGTGACATATGATCGTAACTCTTGTATGATGAAACAAGAATCTTGATTCTTGCCTACAATCTACAATGAAAATTTTCTGAGTGGCGGTCATTATGTCACCCACAAGTCTTGAGTTCAAGATGTTTCAAGAAGGGTTTGGCCTGATGTAAATAAAGATAGCACATACAACCTAAGGACAAGTTCTATTCATTATGTGATCATGAGTAGGTTTTCTACCTAGTCTCAAAAGGGTCTCATATCTGCCTAGTGAAGATCTTCGTAAAGATAGTATAGGGGCGTTGCGAGAAATGATTAAGGCACGTATACCCATCATTACCAAGCAGGCATTCAAATATGAGTTAGGTGTTTCACACATTTGAACCCTAACTAATGGTTATAGGGCAGATCGCTAGTTCCCCACCTAACTTAGAAGCTTGTGTGTGCTTGCCAAAAACTTAAATCATATGATGTATGAGGCAATTCTTTATAATGCATGAACAAATATGTACAGAAATTAAAGCGCGTAAGAGATAAATAAAGAAAATGCATATTTCAATAAACACGCAAACCACAACAATAACACAAAAATCAGATAAAACAAAGCTTAGTCCACAAGGTTCCTAGTGGAGTCGCCATTCTGTCGCACGTGTGCGGCGTCATGGTAATCGTCCACCCTCAAGGAAAATGGAAATGGGCCTATCTAGCAAATATAGAGAGACAAGGAATTGTTGTCTCTTATTAGTAAAATATGGATTGAAAGTCGCCACCTATTATTCTAGTCACTAGGAACCCTAATTGGTTTCAGAGATCAGGTACGGACACTGGTTGCGTAAGCAAAATGTATTAGCACCCCAACTATGCTCTACCTAAGGTAAGCTACATTGTTTTGTCTGATAAAATCTAAAGTCTTGTTGTGGTTTCTAATTGTCGGTCCGTTTACGGTTTAAGAAAAATCATTCTCTATAAGGAGATCCTTACCTTATCGGGTAAAAACCTAACTGCTCTAAGTCCTCAAAAGAAAATACCATTTTAATATCGGGTATATGTTTTATGTATAAACTCATAATTCCTAATACTAAAACAAAACAAAATAAAAATTTTATTCTTTTTTAAATTTTGGCTAATGTTCTCTTGACTTTAATAAACTTTTTGAAAAATCTTCTTCTTCCCTTGCTTTGCGCATCCAGGGGAAGAAGAAGACCCACATTGTCTTCAAAACAGCACCATTTTGGGTTTTTCCTTTTTTGTTTTTTTTTTTTTGTGAACAGTGCATGAAATGGCGTCGTTTTGGACCAAACGCATCGTTTCGTTTAAAAGGAAAACGCGACAAAATGTGTTAGATTTCACATTGGTCCTCAATTGCAATTTTGATTTAAAAAACAATGCAATTGCATCCCTGCCAAAAATCAAACAACGGCGTTGAACTTAACCGCCTTTTTCACTTCAGTCCTTGGTCTTGAATTAGTGCAATTTGACCCTCAATTGAGCAATAAACTTCTAATTTCTTCAATTTAGCACCTCATCCGGTTTTAATTGCAACCCCTCTATTTACGTGCCTTTTTCAATTTGGTCCTTGGTTTCGGATTTCTTCAATTAAGTCCCTAATTGGCCATCAAACTTTAATATTTATGCAATTAAGCCCTTGATTTGACCAAATTAACCCTAAAAAAATTATAATTTGACCTCAGAACTTTAATTTTCTCCAATTATAGCCCAAATTAACTCCAAATTCATTTTTTTCTTGCAATCAAAACCTCCGTAAATTCAATTAAAACTTCAATAAAATTTAATTGAGTCCATAAACATATGATTTTGGAATTTTCTTCCTCAAATTGGCATCCTCTCCCCACTGCTATTATGTTTTGATAATATTTTTTATTTTTTTTTTGTATTTTATTATTTTTTATGCGGGTATCCAAAAATAGGTTACAACAGCTTCAGAATTTCTGATGCAGATTATTGAGTTTCCGTACATTTTTGCACAACTTGTAGCCTATAGCATCATAGTCTATTCAATGATATGATTTGAATGGACTGTTGCTAAATTCTTGTGGTATCTGTTCAGCTTTTATGGTATCTATTGAATGCACATTATTACAGTTGCACCAAATCACCACATTGCTGCCATATTTCCTCAGCTACATGTGATAATAAAGACATGCTTGACAGTGAAAGATCTTATGGGAATTTGCTTATTTTAGATGATTTAAATTTCATTGAAAAATTAAATTAATACATTTAAAAGAATTTCCAACAGAACAACTAATTTAATCCTATAACTGAATTCAATTCACAATAAAGAAAATTTTCGATATCCAGTGGAAGAAGAATTGAAAAGGCCCAGTAGTTTAGTATTTAAAGAGGTTTAATTCGTGGGCAGCTAGCCTATGTTCATGTGCAAGGCAGAGCCGAATCTTAAGTTTTCTTTTTGGGACTTCTTGAAAGACGAGGACATGTTTCTTAATTGAATAGGGCACCACTGCTAGGACAAGGCCCAATAGATGGTGATGGATGAAATTTATGCATATTAAAGTAAAAAAAAAAAAAAAGAAATCAATTAAATATTAATGGATAAAAAAAAATTCAATTAAAGAAATAGCAAAATTAGAACCTGAGTTGAGCCTCCAAATAACTTATGATTCATATTATAAGATTATAATAGTTTTATAAAAAGCATATTCAAATAAATTATGAAGTTTAATTTTTAAAAAAATTTAATATTAAAGTTTGAAATTAACAATAAAAATTAAATATTTAATAAAAAAAGCAAGTCACAATTCTAATGAACAAGGGTAAAAATGAATTCTGTTTATTATAATTATAATATCATGCATGTGTGTATATTTAAGATATTGTGAACAATAATGTAAGGTTATATGTGGTAAATAAATATGTAGTTAAATAATTAAGAGTTATAAATGACCTTAAACAATAGATTAATAAATTAAAAATATCTTTAGATATATAAAAATTATTATATATACTGTAACACTGAATACAAGAATAATTAGGCATCAAGAATTTTATGCCAAGAAAAGATTCCAAATAACTCTGGCATAATATGGACCACTTTGCATCTAACTATAAATTTTTATGATATTGGGAAAATAATAAATTATCTCCTTAGTTTCAATACCTCAACAATGACCCGTTAATTAATTTTATAATGTTAAAATTAATAACATAATCACCACTATGAATCAAGGACCATTACTTTTTTTTTATTCTTAGGGACCAGATTTTGACCCTTCAAAAACAACAATCAAAGCATACGCATTGGTGCACATCTTTTCTTTGATTTCATATATTAAAAAAAAAAAAATTGTGCCTATATATATATATATATATGATATACACAATCCTTGCTCAATCGGGGCCTACTTTCTTATATTTATTATTTTTAACGTTAGGGACCATATTTTTTTTAATTGTTTTCTATGGAATCAGGGACCAGATTTAGACCCTTTGCTACAATTTAAATCTCATTGAGTGTATAATTAGAGAGATACAAATATATATCTCCTTCCACTGCCTCAATAATGATATCATAATTGTCTATTTTGGTTGATGAGGTGTACCAAGATTTAATGGGAAACTTAACTTTATTATTACATTCCATCCATTTCAATCTATATCATAAAAAGCTTTGTAATTGATATTTTACCTGCTCCATGCAATAAATAATAATTAAAAATTTAACGACTTCATCAAACCTTTTTATGATATAGATTAAACGAATGGAAAGTCAAAATAACGTTTAAAAAATTTTATATGATGAAAAGGGATATTAGTTTTTAAAGGATTTTGGTCGTTTTCCTTTGAATATGTCGTTGATAGTATTTTCTTAAGACAAAGTACACCATAAGAATTCACAGTTTTACCGATGGTAATATTCCGTCGGTGTGTGATTGATAATACATCGTTAAATTATTTACTTACTACATTACCGACGGAATACGTCCGTTGGCTTACCTTTCGTCGGTGATTCCATATTTTGTCGCTATATCGATCGGAAAAACAAAAAAACCATTTACCGACGGTTTTACAAGCGGAATTTGTGCGCCAAAAAAAAAGTTTCCCGCTTCAAAAATACCGATGGATTTTTATTCCGTCAGTGATATCACAAGTCACCGACAGTTACTTTCCGTCAGTAACTTAGTCGGTGAATTGTTGAAATACCACAGAATATACCGTCTGTCAATTCGTCGGTAAGTTATAATACCGACGGAATAATTCCGTTGGTAAATCTATTGGTGAGTCATGAAAACACCGACCGAATTTATTCGTCTGGAAATTTGTCAGTGATGGTTGCGGCTACTATCTAATGCCGACGGATTTATTCCGTTGGTAAATCCCTTTGTAATTGTTTTTTTTAATTTTTTTTTTAATTATTTAGAATACATAATATAAAATGATATAAATTAATGGTAATAAAAAACCAATTATGCAAATAAAATTTATATTAAGCATCAAAAACAAAAAATGAAAGATAAATAATATTCATTACAAAATAAAATGTTTCAAAAAAACATTAAATGAAATTTTAAATGTAAATAATATTTATTAAAAATTAATATAAAGGAGCAGGAGCAGGAGCAGGAGGAAGAGGCTAACTATTATGCGGCCAAAAAGGATTGGGTGCACATGTTCCACCTTGTGTCATGTTCATGACTATTTGACGAAGCTCTTCATAGGTCGCTCTTTGTTGTTCAGAATCTGCTCTGTATTGTTCTTTGAGTTGTGTGTATGCCTCTGATAGGTGGTCGCACTTTTGCTGCAAGGCCACAAATTCCTTAGATTGGGAGCTCGATACTGATTGGGAGCTCCTGATGGTTGAAGCAGTATGAGTCGTCCGCAAGTTGTCGGCCATAGTGTTGGAGAGCCCATAAACTCGATTCTTATTGAGTCCACCTGACGATCCAGCCTCCATCCACAAATCCGGATCGAATTCCGGATGGGTCAAAGGATCGTCCTTGTATGTCTCCCTCAACCGATTATTATAGGTCTCCTGAAAATAAAAATAAAAAAGTAATCATCATATTCAATTCAATAAACATAATAATAACTTACAAAATAAAATGGTTGAACGAACATACCACAAAATGTTGAGCATGGTTGTCAACGAACTGTTACACCCCCTTTTGGCGGTCTTAACTCCGCACGTGCGTCTCCACAAACAGCTCCATAGGGCTCAGCTCACGTCCAAGTGATGTAGCCTATAATGAAAAAAAATTATTAACAACAAATTAATTGAACGATATATTTCATTTAAATTAATCTTATCATCCGTTTCGTATGTGCAGCAAACAGAACGGAGCTGCCGGTGTGCGTTGTCACCGAGCCATGAATTTGCCAGCACCGGACTGTGAGCATCGTGAGAACCCTCAGACGTCACGTGCTCAAGATAGTGCGGCCATATATCCTCCGGGATGTATATCGGTTTGAAACCCCTCCAAACCGCAACATCGTTCCAACCTTGGAACCCCCTATCCCTCGCAGTTTTTTTTTCCTTTTTTTGGGATTTGTACCAAAAATCACGCAACCTACTTCACGCAAGCAAAAATTACATTTCGAAACATAAATTTTTTTGTAATAAAAAGTTGTATTGTTTTCGATGTTACCTAGTTGCCGCGTGATTTTCTCACACTCTCCTCACAACAGTGTTATGTTCCTCGTTCCAGTAGAATCGATTCTGTGTATAAAAAATAATTTTTTAAAATGTTAATAATTTATTTACAATTATATTAAGAATTTATTAGAAATAAGCTGAAAATTATATATTAACACGAACCTGAAATCTAGAAAACCATGCATTGATTTGAGGCATCCGTTCAGGATGCCTAGATATCTGACTCCATTGAAACAATGGAATCTCCATCGACGATTTAAATGCCGATGATATCACTCGGGCGGCCTCAATGTTTGTGAACTTGAAAAGAAATGAAATTAATTAAATAGTGACTTCATAAATTATGTTTTAAATTTTTTTTTTAAAGAAAAAAACTAAAACCTTAACAAACTTACATTGAAAGATCGTCCTTCCATTGTGTCTCGTACTTGCGGGTCCATTGATTCCGCTGCGAAGGCACGCCGTTTCTGCGATGTGAAACAGCGCTGGAAGAGGCAGCATCAACTGACGACGCAAGTGGTGTAGGTGCCTCTTCTTGAGAGGCACCTAAGAAAATATCTTTCTCGCTACTAGACAAACTTGATGCGACCAAACATGAAGCTTTGGTTTTCATTTTGTGCATCTAACCAATTTTATATAAATAATTAAATAATTAAATTCAAATGTTAAAAAAAATTCGGCAGCACCTCCCCTATACTTAGATACTACCCAAATCCAAAAACCTGCAAATATTAACAATAGCCAGGACCAATTGACCCAATCTATACTAATTATTCCAACATATTCAATTACTAATCCTAAGATAAATTCAACATTAACAATTACAATTCAACAAATTATTCAATAATTATGCCAATACAACAAAACAATAAATTCAAAATAAATAGAAACAATTAAACACAAATCATGCAATAATAGAGTAAAATTAATAATTCTTCCAACATATTCAATTACTAATTCTATGGTAAATTCAACATTAACAATATTAATTCAACAAATTATTAAATAATTAAGCCAATACAACAATAAAATTATATTCAATAAATTAAAAAAGAATTATAAACTAACAATTAAAAACAATGGAAATAATTAAACACAAATCATGCAATAATAGAGTAAAATTACTAATTATTTCCAACATATGCAATTACTAATTCTGAGGTAAATTCAACATTAACAACAAATATTCAATAAATTAACTAATAACAATTATGCCAATACAACAATAAAAAATATTCAATAAATTTTTAAAAAAAAACTATAGACTTTAGGGAAGAAATATGCATACCTTAATAATTTGTTGAAACAAAAAAAATTTATCTACATTACAAAACAATTCAACAAAACTGTCATAACCCAATTTTTGATAATTTTTATTTTCATTATTTTATTTACTGAAAAGGATAAAAAAAATTGATGAAAAAAAAAATAATAATAATGAAAAAAAAAAAGTAAAATGAAATAAATGAAGAATGAATTAAAATTTGGGTTACGGGCAACATGATTGGAAGTTTTGGGGTCTAATTAAACTTTGAAATTAATCTAATTAAGCTTGAGATTAATTTAATTCATCCACTTAAAGGTTTAATTGAAGAATTGATAAATTTGAGACTTAATTAAGCTTGGAATTAATTTAGTTCATCCAATCAAGGATTTAATTGGAGAATTGATAAGTTTTGAGACTTAAGTAAGCTTGGAATTGATATAATTCATCCAATCAAGAATTTAATTGGAGAATTGATAAGTTTTGAGACTTAGAGGTTGTTTGGCATTGAGGTTCAACCTGCTTTTTGAAAAATTTCAAACTTTTTTTTTTTGCTAAAATTGAGTGCGGTTTGTACTTTTTAGATCGTTTTGATGTGCTGATATCAAAAATAATTTTAAAAAAATAAAAAAACATTATTGGCATGCTTTTCGGCACGAAAAGCTATTTAAAAAACAACCGCTACCACACTCCCAAACACCCTCTTAATTAAGCTTGGAATTGACTTAATTAATCCAATTAAGGGTTTAATTGGAGAATTGTTAAGTTTTGAGACTTAATTGGACTTGGATTTAATTAAATTAATGAAATCAGAGACTTAATTGAAGAAATATTAACGTTTGGGGTCCAAATTGCGAAATTAAAATCCAAGGATTACATTGAAAATGACGCGCAAATGCAGGGGGCAATTACAGTTCAAACCAGGGGCTTAATTATAAACTTTTCGAAACTTCGCGGGTTAAAGTGAAAATGGCCACTGTTATCCCCAAACGGTGTCGTTTTGAAGATGTTGTTCATCTTCTTCTTCTTTAAGCCAGCGACGGTTTTCAACAGTAAAGGCAGAGAGGCATTGCAACAGTAATCGTCTGTTGGCTTCAGTTATGGGTGCTTTAATGGTGGTCGACCCTTAGCCTACCACCCGTTACCAATCCGCCGGCCTCTATATAAACCGAGAGAACCCGAAGAACAGGGGCTGGTTGGAGAGTTAGAGAGAGGGGGGGAGACAAAAGAAACCCGAAAAGAGAAACTCAAGACACTAGCCGAATCTTTAAGTGTTTTTTAGAAACCCATACCAAAAACGACTTCCCCTCACCAGTACTGGCCTAAAGGGAATGAAGGCAAGAAACAGAACCGAAAGAGAGGGACAGGCAAAAACCCAGGGGAACGAAACAGAACCAGGGGATTTTTGGGACCGAAAACCAGAGGAGAGAACCGGAACAGAACCCATAGAAAAACCTAGAGAACAAAGGAACGAAGCAGAGGAACGAATAAAAGCAAGCGTGGGAAGAACTGGAAGGAGACGCAGGAGACAAACACAGGGACGAAGAACAGAGACCTAGAGAAACAAAACCAGGGGAAACAGAGAAACAAAGAATGATAAAAAATAAAGAAAACAAAAAGGGAAATAGAAGGTTACTGTCCAGCCAGCGCGTTTGCCATCACCATCGTCTTCGTCTTCAAGAGCAGCAGACCAGGTAAGCCAACTTCTCTTTCCCCGCTTTTCATTTTAATTCACTGGCTACTGTTTGCTTTGAATTTTAATTCACACATTCTAAAACTTATTTCCACTAATCTGCTCATGCACGCGTGAAATCACTTCATGCGTGCTTTCTTTGTTTTTTGCCCTGCCGGGTCAATGGCTTGGGCCAGTGATCGGGCTGGGCTGGCTGGGTCTAGCCCAGCCCATTTGGGCTGAGCTGGACCCAGCCCAAAAAAATAAACAAATAGAAAAAATAAAAAAACAAAAAAATATAAAAAATGTGTATGCATGAATAAAAATAAGGTAAATTTATTGGTTTATTCACTGACGCCAGAGTCAGGAATAAAAATACTGATTTAAATTTATATTATTTTTATTAGTTGTATTTTTATTTTGTTTAGCTAGAAAAATAAAAAATATGTGCATGCGTAAAAATAAATTTATTTTTATTTATTTATTTACTAGCGCTAGAGTAGGGAATAAAAAAATATTGATGTAATTTTTTTCGTAGCTACAAATTTTTACCAACGCCAGAGTTGGAATTATTCGAGCTCGAATATTCACTGGCGCCAGAATCAGGAATATTTAAACAAATCATCATGGCATAAACTAATAAACATTTAGTAATTTAAGACAAAACCAGCAATGCAGTCTGCCTTAGGCAGAACGTTTAAGGGGTGATAATATCTTACCTTTTATGTAACTAATCCCGAATCATAGAATCTCTATTGACTAGTTAGGGTTCCTAGTGACCATAATACTATGTGGCGACTCCTTAAATAAGACCTTTCCCCTAAAAGTACCGGATGCCAGAAATCTGTTCCATTTCCATTAATTCAAGGGAATTATATTTTTAGGGCCCCCCCATCTCCCCCCCCCCCCCCCCCCCCCGCCGCGATGTCGGGTGCTCCCGACAAAAACAAAAAAACATAAAAAGCATAAAAATAACTATAAATAAAATAAAATGAAATAGAAAAAAACACATACCCTTTAATGTGATGAAGATTCACAACCAAGCTTGCTAGAGATTCAACAAAACTTGAAGATTTGAGAGGAAAAAACTGAAACCTTGAAGATTTATAAGGTGAGAAATGGAGGAGAAGAAAAAAATGAACTGAAAGGGGCGGACGCAAGAACTTATAGTGCAGTTTTATCGACGAATTCACCGACAAAAATATAAAATTATTATTATTTAAATTAAATCTGTCGATAACGTGCTAAAAATCTATTGGTAATTTTTAAATTTCTCACCGAATTTTTTAATTACCCTCCATATTTTTCGCCGGTCCGTCGGTGATTCCGTCGGTAAGGTGACACTTGCCGATCAAGGGTGCATTCAATTCACGCCCTTTGGAATTCCGCACATTCTGTCGGTAATTTTTGTCGGTAAAAATTTTTCCCCACCCAAAAACTTCTTACCGACGGACCTACTTCGTCGGTATGGATGTCAATAACGTCGTCGGTATGGACATCAAATATTACGTCGTCAGTATGAGACGTCGATGATTGTGGCATTTTGGTGTAATTATTTTCGAACTCCTCTACGTCAACATCAACAAGACTATCATCGGAAACACGAAAACTTGAATTTTCTTCTAATTCAATCGAAGGAGCAACTCGATATGGTTCAACCAACTTACTAACTTGAAAGACTTCATCCCGCTATACCCACACACACTTGTGTCTTCGTTCTCATCCTGAACAACTTAGACACGAACCCGTGGTTTCATTCCAATAAGAAAGCTCCCAAAAGATACTTCGCTTTACCTAATTATGGGTCAAACCAAAACCAGGAAACTTTTGCTTACCAGATTGAAGGCCAAACACAATGTCACAATACTTTGATGCAACATGATGCAATTCTTCACCAGAAAGACGCGGGGATGCAACATCTTTTTCAACTCTGCCAACAAAGAAATCTTTTCTGTTCTTTCTAAACCTGTGATTAAGTGGCAAGAAAGCGACGGTGACAGTAAACAAAAAGAAGCTTTCTCCCGTTTCTAGCGTGAAATGCCTTGTTGTTGCTAAGCGTGATGCCTTGTTGTGTCAGGAAATATCTAAGTTTTTTTTTACGCGCACATAGAGTCTTTCACCGTGCTAGCAGCTAGAAGTTGACCAACACGATTTTACTCCCATTCTCATAATTAATACAAATACCCTCCATATGCATAAACCACCCCACTGGTAATCTCCATAAACGCTTTGTGTAGAAGATACATCATTACAACATCTGGATGCAGATGCTTTATTATTTTGACGACTTCCTACATGAACAACTAATGACCGCCTCCAGTAAAATTTTAGAAATAGATGTGCGAAAATTAATAAACGCTGAACCCAATACATAATTCATCCTTCGTATCCTTGGGGTGAATCTAAAATACATCCTCGAACGATCATCCATGCCTTTTCTATCGAACCTCTATAAATTATAAAATTATGAACTTTTATCATGTATTAATTAACTAAGTTAGGTAAATAAACTTGCAAAATATTACTCTTTTACCTTGAGATTATCCAACAAACCAATCAACGACTTTCTCATAAATATTAAATATATTATGCATTTTATTCAACGTCCTACAAATTAATACTATATATAAATTTAGCAGAAATTACCACTCTGCAACAATACCATCGATAAAACTTAAAAAAGGACTCATTAAGCAAGCTATTAATTATTTCAAAACAAAACATGTAATTTGGTAATTCCACAAAGTTTTAACAATTTACAAACAAATACAATCTTACAAAATCTAAAACAAAACATAACAGGTATACATTATACATTCATATACTACAAAGTTTAAGGTTTGAGAAATAAAAATAAAACACGTACATCTACTAACAAAAATACACTATACTAAAAAAACAATAAAATTGACATTTTAAAATGTTAAAATTTAAATAGATAGAATTACTTACAAAAATTGATAAAATCCGTTGGTAAATCAGAACACGGATGCTGTGACAACAAAACTTCAAGAAATACAACTTGTTGTGCTGAGATAAGCAAGATTTTTATTTGGGGGCGAGGGGGGGCTGGTTTATTTGTAGATTGGGGAGAGTTAGGATTAGAAGAAGAAGGAGATATGGGGGAGGACAGTGTCGGCAAAGTGGGCCATATATTTACTTTTTCCGACGACCTCAACCGACAAGAATAAAACTGTCGGTGACTTCCGTCGGTCATCCTCTGACGGGAAATTGACACGTCACCACAGTGCGGACTTGCTTTGCCAAATCCCTCCAGGTGATTCCGTCGGTATTTTTTTGACGGTGCACCGGTCACGTCACCGCATGGATCTACCATTTCAATTATGTCGGTGATTCCGTCGGTATTTTGAACGGTGAACCGGTCCCATTACACGTACAGGTCACCGTTTTTGAATCTGTCGCTGATTCTGTCGGAAAAATCACCCGCCAAAACTCCACGTCAAGCTACCGCGACCTTTTTTTCATTAATTCTGAACTTTTCGCTGTAATTCAAATCGGTTAATTACCTGACGAAATACAACGTTGGTAATTACGGTAATTATCGACGAATGACGGACGGAAATTTCCGTCGGTAATTTTGATCGAAAAATTACCAACAAAAATATTCCGTCGGGGATTCCGTCCATTGGTATTAAGCGAATTTCTGGTAGTGGTAAAATACAATTTTAGGGTATTATGAAATTTGATTAATTTAACTATGTGTTTTCATTGTTCAAAACTCATGTTTCTAGATAACTTACTAGTTACATGACCCGCGCGAATGCTGCGGATTAATTTTTTTTTTCAATAAAAAGTATATAAAAAAACTAAGATTTAAAGTGTTTAGGTCTTTTCTGCAAAGCTATACCCAAGAGTCTTGGGTTTGGTTGCAAACGCCTGACCTAAGAGTATATTTATAATAATAATAATAACATTAATCTTGCATGACCAGTTTTAAGTGGGTTTGGCTGCATACCAAACCCAAATATACCTTGGATGTAAGAAAAAAAAACAAAGAAAAAACCAACAAAATGAAAAAAAAAACAAATGAGAAAAAGAGAAAAACTCTGAATCAACTGGGTTAACTCGTCAAATCAAGTTAACCAGTCAACTTGGGATTCACATATTTATGAAAGTGTGATAAATAAATAGAGAAAGATTTAATATTAATGAACTAACTTTTTTTTTAAAAAAAGATAATTAAAAAGGAAAAAGCAAAGAGAAATACCTACATGAAGGAAAAAACTAATAAAGAAAAAAGAAAAAAATCTGAATCAACTAGGTTAAACCATTAAAACCTAGGATCTGTGTCATGAAAGCCTGATAATTAAACAGAAAAAAAAATAATAATTAAGAAACTATAAACAAAAAAATAAACTAAAGGCATAAGTTTTTTTCACTGTGGACTGCACAGTGCTATTCATAATAAAAGGCTTAAAAAGGCAAAAAGAAAAAGGAAAAAAAATAACAAAGGCATATGCCCTCGGGTTAATTTTTTTTTCTTGCATAAAAAATATCAAAAAAGGCTAAGATCTAAGAGTGTTAGGTTTTTTGCAAAGATATACCGAAAAGCCTTGGATCTAGCTGCAACACCTGACCCAAGAAATACTATTTATAATATCAATAATAATATTAAACTTACAGGACTTAAGTTTAAGTGAGCCTGGCTGCAACACGGACCCAAGAGCATTGGATGTGGGTCTGGCAATAAGAGCATCGTCATAAAAGTGTGATAATTAAATAGATTAATAAAAAAAAACCATAGAAAGAAAAAAACTAATGAAGAAAAAGAAAAAAAATGAATTTAAGTTGGTTGACCTGTCAAACCTGGGATTCGCATATTGAAAGTTTGATAATTAAATAAATAAAAAAATTACAGGTTTACCCCAGAATTAATCTGGGTTAACTCATCAAACCAAGTTAACCTGTTAAGCCCGAAATATGTGTCATGAAAGTCTGATAATTAAATATAAATAAATTTAACATTAACAAACTAAATTAAAATGAAAAAAAATTAATTAAAAGAAAAAATCCTGATTAACCCATTAAACCAAGTTATTGGGTTTAGATTTGATGCACTTATATGGAATGAGTTTGGTTAAAGATTTTAAAGGAGTTACAAAATTATTTTCTTGAATTTATTATATATAAGAGATATAATTTACATGAAAGATAATTTTTTTATTTTGGTTAAAAGATTCTTCTATTTTGGACTCTTTACAATCATTTTCAACTACTTTTGTTTATTAAATTTTAATTAACAGTAATTGTTATTTAGATCTCAAGCAGGTCTAATATTTGTGCTGGAAGGGGAACACATCATGCACCCTCTCTCCTTAGGTCTTCTTATCTAACATTTTGATAAAATTTAATTATATTTGCTTATTTAGGACCATATATATACATATAATTTTGAGAGGAATATCAAATTTAAGAGGCCACTTAACTTGAATGGTGACGCCGCATAAACTTTAATTGTCCTATCGTTTGTTGGTGATTTATTTAAGGATGCAACTTGCAAAATTATGACTTTGTGTGATAAAATTTTTGGCCTCTTACCTGGATTTTTGGTAGGCAAAATCTCAATCAGTATCTCCTTTTGTGTATGACCATCCAAGAACGCCAAATATCAAAATGTATTTCAAGAACCATAAGCGAAAGCATACGATATAATTAATTACAGTTAAACCTATATAAATTAATATCTTCGGATGATAAATATTGATTTATTAATTAAGATATTATTTATAAATTGATCTATCGGACAGAAGAGGGATACAAAAGCAAATGTCCTATCAAGGCTTATTGTGGCGTCTGAAATTAAAGGGAAAAATGGACTTGTACATTAATTAGTTGATGCACTCTTCTGCTTGCTATATAAGGCCTGTTTCTATGTATTTCGATTCCAATGCCAGTGTTTTCTTTTTCTTTTTTATGTAGGTTGATTGTTTTTTTATTATTTTTTTGCGGTTGCATTTTAAAATGTATTAATGCTACGTACAATAAGCAATTTAATTAAAGTCATATGTGGTTATGGTTAGAAAACTATTGTTGTTGATGATTATTATGATGCCATATCAATAATCGTGTTGTGATAAATATGGCCATCACAGGACTAGTTCAACATGAAGTGCTCGTTGATCCTGTCGAGAAAGTCCAGGTTAATTATCTAAGTGATTTAATAAGCTGAAAAATATAAAATACATGGGAAAATACAACAAATTAATCATTTAAAATGAGTCATTTTTAATGAAAATGAGTGTCCTCCTTTCTCTCTCTCTCTCTCTCAACCATCAAAATTACAACAGAATTTTTTCTAAGTAATTACAGTGATATTTATTGATGGATGTAAATCTCTCATTAATTTGTCATATAAAATACAAAATTTTGGTTATACATATTTATGGAGATTTGATTCATTTTTAGTTAATATTTGTACATATGAAAATATACCCCCCTCCCTCAACTAATGGAGTTGTACAAGTTTTTTCCCTAAATAACTTTTTTATATCAATTTGGTTACAAAAATAAAAGATTTTCAATTGGATCTTGTATGAGAAAATATTTAACAAAATCAAAGGTCTCAATAAATCATCATTGATCTTACAATAAAAGGTACAATTTAGATGAAAATGACCAAATATGGATGAAAATTGAGAATTTCTGAAACTTGAAAGGCATAATTATAAAAAGATTTTTTATTAGAAATTGCATGTGAATTATTAAAAGTGCACATCTCATAACTTTGGCTTAATTAACATATGCTACAAATCGAATTGCTAGTTTTCCAATTCAATGACTTTATTTTCTAGCTATTTGCGAAAAATGATGTGCTGACTAAAGTTTCAGAGAATTATACATCCTTCATAATGATCACTTGAAATGACTTAGAAACTTGTTATCTTGATAAAAAAAAAATAATAATGATTAGCACACAATGCAACAAACCACATTTGAAAAGAAAAGGTTGATCAATTATAGACGTATTGTTGGCTTTCTTGTAAGAAATAAAATTTATCATTTTTAAGAAGCTATCAATACAACAAATATACACTTTAGGCACATGCCTATGACATTGCAAAATACATACTTTAAAATGTGATTTATCTATTTTACTATGTTTAGTACTGTTGTATTTGAATTATGTTTTATGATGCAACTTCTCACTGCTTTGTTTTCACCATAGATACTAGAAATCAAATTACTAAGTATTTGATTAATAGAATTCATTTGTCCATCTATTTATGAATGCCTTGTGCGATTGAAATCTAATGATATATTATTATACATCCTTCACAATGTTTGTCAAAAATGACTAAGAAACTTGGTTATTTAGATTAGAAGTAATGTTTTTGCACTACACAAACGAATCATTTTCAAAACAAAAGCCAAACAATTATAGAAGATTGTTGGCTTTTCTTACAATTGATAAAATATATATCTTTAAGAACCTGTCAACTTAAATATAATTTTGTTTACTGCATTGCTTACCTGCAAATACATAGCTTTAAAAATGGTGATTTACTGTTACTCTGTTTAGCAATGTTAAATGCAAATTCTGCTTTTGTAAGTGCAACAATCACGCCTTAGTTACGACCGGCAAGTCATATGCTTCAAGATGTGCATACTGTATTTTTGGTTACTTATTTGGAATTTTAAAAAAAAAAGCAAGGAGAATAATGATAGAATTATATTTGATTAAAGTACAAAAAGACATTTGTATAGCAGTTAAAATAGAAAATAAATGAAGAAATATGTATTGTATCTATTTTTTTTCCCGGAATGGTAACTAAATACCATCTAAAATCACATTTTCTCATGGTGTTCATATGTATGATAGTTGTCAAGGCTTAGTTTAGAGTCTAACCAGAAATAAAAATATAAAAAAAGTTATTGAATTATTTTATTAATTTGTGGGTTACTATGTCAATCTATGTAAGTTATTTTTTAAAATAAGATAACGTTTTATTTTCTTTGTAAGTATTTTAAAGCTAGCCACTTTGTAAGTTATTGAATTTTTTAATCGATATTTTTTATTTGATTTATTTTTAATATTAAATTATTTGAGAAATGAATTTTATGATTTAATTTTTATCTGTTTTTTTATAAGGTTATTACAATTTCAAATAAAGATTTATATTTAGAGTTTGTGCTTGATTTTACAAATATATGCTTTTTTCTATAAATAAATAAAAATAGTATATATAGATAATAAAATTATTAAACTAAGTAGAGTTTTATAATTTACATTATAAGATGATTAAGGTCAATTCAAAATTATATCATCTTAATATTGTTTTTTTAAATATTTCTCTTAAAACTTTTTTTTTAAAAAAATTATATTTTTATTGATTATTTAAATTATATTTTGACCCATATAACCCAATAATTATATCCAAAATTTTCATTTGTCTTGTTATAGGTCGTTGCGATATATACTAACAGTATAAATTATGGATGGGTAAAACACTAAATTGTGCACCATCTCAAACACACTCCAGCAAGAGAGAGCGACGACAACAATCATGGGTTCTGAAACAGTGCCAAAAATTCCTGTTGTTCATTTGTCCAAGGAAAACTTCGAGCCTGGCTCTAGTTCCTGGCTGGCAGCTTGCAATGATATCCGGCGAGCACTTGAGGAATACAGCTTCTTTGAAGTAGTATACAGCGAACCTTCAATGGAATTTTACAGGGAAATTATATCGGTGCTAGAGGAATTGTTCAATCTCCCTGATGAAACAAAAACCAGAAATACACATCCTAAGATCGGCCACGGTTACATGGGGAAAATCTCTGGCTTCCCTGAGGGCTTGGGGATCGAGTATGCAACAAAGAAAGATGAATGTCAAAAATTTACAAGCCTTATGTGGCCCGATGGAAATGAAAGATTCTGGTAAGATCTGCATATTATTATATTATGATTAAATATTTTTCTTTTTCCTTTTCCTTCGACCGATCATCTGAATCCTTGCATATAGCTGTATCCTCCTATGCTAACATTAATGTGAGCTTAATTAGTATGATTTACTTGCTTCTTGTTTGTATCTTTAGTGATGTCATCCACTCTTATACGAAGATAGCATCTGAACTAAATCAGATGCTGGTAAGGATGTTGTTTGAAAGCTATGGATTGAAGAAAGACCACGAGCCTCTCTTAAACTCAACAAATTACCTCCTACGTCTGTTGAAATATGGAAGATCACTCGGGGAGACGAATGTTGGTTTTAAGGCTCATATGGACAAGACTTTCTTGACTCTACTTTATCAAAATCCTGTTAACGGTTTAGAGATAAGAACCAAGGAAGGAGAGTGGATTGCGTACGAGCCTTCTTCACCAACTTCATTTGCTGTCATAGCTGGTGATGTATGCATGGTGGGTTTATCCTATTTCTTATTTTACAAGATTCCTATTTCAAACGATACACACACACACACACTTAATCGATTCATAACACTTGATCATGAATTGTGTCGTTTGAATAGAAAATCTTGGTTGGTGTTGTGTAGGCATGGAGCAATGACAGGATAAAATCTTCTTACCATCGAGTCGTTGTAAGCAGCGAAGAAGACAGATATGCACTGGGGTTATTCACATTCCTAGATGGGGTGGTGCAAACAGCAGAGGAGCTAGTAGATGATGAACACCCATTACAGTACAAGCCCTTTGAACACCAGAAGCTTCTTCATTTCTATGAATCATCCAATGATCCGGATAAACGTGACATCAATATCATGAAAACCTTCTGTGGTGTTTAATTCTCTAAAATGTAATGAGATTATGCTGCTTGACATGTTTCCTTTTCCTTTGTTTTTCCTCGGTCGATTGTTTTCAACCAGTCTTATCTGTACCTCTTGGGTGAAGCTCTAAAATGTAATGGGACTATGCTGCTTGACATGTCTCCTTTTTTTTATGCTTTTCCTCGGTGGATTGTTTTCAACCAGTCTTATTTGTACCTCTTGGGTGAATCTCTAAAATGTAATGGGATCATGCTGCTTGACATGTCTCCTTTTCTTTTGTTTTTCCTCAGTCGATTGTTTTCAACCAGTCTTATTTGTACCTCTTGGTGAATGAAGTGTTTAATTATTTGGTGAAGGCTATGAGTCATGTTCTACCTCGGGATTATTGATCTTGTTTCCAAACAACTTTTTGCGACTAGATCTCTGAAGTTTCAGAAATTCTAAATTTAAGCCCTTCCATCAATATCTTTATACATTGTTGTAGGAATTATTTATTGCAGAGAATATTTAAGCCCTTCCATCAATATCTCTAAAACTATATGAATAATTTGATAACATAATTAACACTACTAGAAATTCGACTAAAACCATCAGAATTACCAACAGAATTTTTCTATCAGTAATTTACAGTGATATTTATTGATGGATGTAAATCTCCCATTAATTCTGTCATATAAAATACAAAATTCCTTGAAATCTCAAATGAGATTTTGGTTATACGTAGTTATGGAGAGTTTTGAGGTTTGTTCTAGTTAATATTTGGACAAACCTCAAATATGCCCCCCTCCCTCAACTATTGGAGTTGTACAAGTTTTTCCCTAAATAACTTTTTATATCAATTTGGTTACAAAAAATAAAAGATTTTCAATTGGATCCTTGTATGAGAAATATTTAACAAAATCAAAAGGTCTCAATAAATCATCATTGATTCTTACAATAAAAGGTACAATTTAGATGAAATCCATGACCAAATATGGATGAAAAGTTGAGAATTTCTGAAACTTGAAAGGCATAATTGATACAAAAAGATTTTTTATTAGAACTATTGCATGTGAATTATGCTTATGCAAGTGCACATCTCATAACTTTGGCTTATTACCACATATGCTACAAATCGAATTGCTAGTTTTCCAATTCAATGACTTTATTTGTCTAGCTATTTGCGAAAATGATGTGCTGACTAAAGTTTCAAGATGAATTATACATCCTTCATAATGATCACTTGAAATGACTTAGAAACTTGTTATCTTTATAAAAAAAAAAAAAAATGATTTTTAGCACACACCTCATGCAACAAACCACATTTGAAAAGAAAAGTTGATCAATTATAGACGTATTGTTGGCTTTCTTGTAAGAAATAAAATTTATCATTTTTAAGAAGCTATCAATTACAACAAATATACACTTTAGGCACATGCCTATGACATTGCAAATACATAACTTTAAAATGTGATTTATCTATTTTACTATGTTTAGTACTGTAGTATTTGAATTATGTTTATGAAAATGCAACTTCTCACTGCTTATAAACTAGTTATTAAAGCCAAAATATATGCTAAAACATTGTTTTTTAGTGTATGAAAAACACGATATGATTTTTTTTAGCTTTGAGACACTTGGCCGTATGCACAGAAAACATTTTTTTTCTTGTTTTCAATTTTTTTTTTGTATTTTGAAAGTTTTGATGAAAACCATGTATTTTAATACTGGATTTTATATTTTTTTCGAGATAAAATACAAACTGATATTAAGCGAAATGACATAGAAAATACACAGGAAAATTGTAAAATACCAAAAAATATTTGTTAAACATGTTTTTTTTATTATTCTAGAAATAGGTCGAACCAGGCCCAAATCAGTGGATTGTGTTGGGCTGGATTCGGCCCAAAACTAAAGGGGGTGGTTACCGTGGTTCCTGTGCGTAAGCACAGTAACCAGCCCCTACCTCATTTGCTGCAGAACGTGAATTATTCACATTCTGCATGCAGATAGAGGTAAGGGCTAAGCAAGTAGAAAATAAACAGGGCAACAGGAGGTTACCTAGGGGTAGTGCAGTCTTAGCGTGCCTGTTAGCCGCGATGACGATGATGGCGGTGACAGTGGCACCCTCTCCCCTATTTTCTCTTCTTCTGTGCAGAGGCGAGAGCCTCCTTTTTTTTTTTTTCTTTCTTCTTCTGCTCGACGAGCTATTGCTGGCGATGGCAATGGAGAGGAGGCACAACGATGGCGTTGCTGGGTTGAAGGTGGCCGACGATGGTTCTTCTTCTTCTCCCTCTTCTTCCACTGTTTTTCTCCCTTTTTTATGTCCTTCTGTTTATGTTCCCTCCTTTTCTCTCAGTTTTTTTTTTTTCAATCTCCAGACCTTCTCTACTCTCTTGTCTTTTTTCTTCTCGTCCCCTGTTTTGATAGGCAAAAACAAGGGAGGGACGTGGTTGGGGCGGCCGCTGTGTTGCCGCCCTATGACTGCCTATTGGGCATGTTCCTTCCTTTTTTTACTTCCCCTTGGTAGGCCACGGGTTAGAGGTTATACACATGGGGCTATGGTTGGCATCTTTTTTTATGCTTTTAAGGAAGAGAAGTCAGTGACAAAGGAAGAAAAATCTTCTTCTTCCCCTGCTTCGCGCGTCTAGGTGCAGAAGAAGACCCACAGTGCCTTTAAAAGGACACCGTTTTGGGTTTTTCCTTTTTTTTTTTTTTTTTGTGAACAGTGCATGAAACAATGCCATTTTGGACAAAACACACTGTTTCATTTAAAAGGAAAAGGCGGTAAAAACATGTTAGAGTTCATATTGGTCCTCAATTGCAAGTTTGATTTAAAAAACAATGCAATTGCATCCCTACCAAAAATCAAATAGTTGCGCTAAAGTTTGCCGCCTTTTTCACTTCGGTCCTTGGTCAAGAAACTTCTAATTTCTTCAATTTAGCCCCTGATCCGATTTTAGTTGCAGCCCCTTTATTTACACGCCTTTTCTAATTTGGTCCTTGGTTTCAGATTTCTTCAATTAAGTCCTTAATTGGCCATCAAACTTCAATATTTATGCAATTAAGCCTTTGATTAGACCAAATTAACTTTCAAAAATTATAATTTGACCTCAAAACTTTAATTTCCTCCCATTAAAGCCCAAATTAACTCCAAAATTCTTTTTTCTTGCAATCAAAACCTCTATAAATTCAATTAAACCTTCAATAAATTTAATTGAGTCCATAAACATCTGATTTTGGAATTTTCTTCCTCAAATTGAATTTTCTTTGTCAACAAGGCTCTCATTAGTCAATAAAATACTGTCAACTTTTAATCTTTGTATTCTTAAACCTCATCAACCAATTTTTGATCATTTTTTTTTGGCATCCTTTCCTCACTGCTATTATTTTTTGATAATATTTTTGTATTTTTTTTGTATTTTTTTATTTTTTATGTGGGAACCCAAAAATGGATTACAACAGTTGCCCCCCCTCTTTACAATGCTTACGGAGCAAAGATTTTGTGTAGTAATTGTTGTAAAGATAAATAAAATTGGTGTTCTCAAAATTTGGTTGACCTTAAACTTCAATCGAACCCAAAGTCTTGTGTGTGGTTGGGCTAAATTAAGATTCCTTTCGCCAATCCCCTCTAACCAGACCCAAAGTCATGTGTGTGTGGTTAGGATAGATTGAGATTCCTTTTGCCAATCCCCTCTAACCAGAACCAAAATCCTCTGTGTGGTTCGGATAGACTGAAATTCCTTCGCCAATCTCCTCTAACCATAACCAAAATCTTGTGTGTGTGGTTCAGATAGACTGAGATTCCTTTTGCCAATCCCCTCTAACCATAACCAAAATCCTGTGTGTATGGTTAGGATAGACTGAGATTCCTTTCGTTGATCCCCTCTAACCTGAACCAAAAAATCATGTGTGTTCAAATCCTTTGTTTTTTGAAGAAAGATGGTCTATTTTCACGGGCGATCAACCCACGCACTCACACTTACCCTGGTCTATTTTCATGGGTGACCTGCCCACATATACTCAAAGTGGTCTATTTTAAAGGGCGACCAGCCTGCACACTCATGCTGACACTGTTCTATTTTCATGGGCGACCTGCCCAAACATAAAAGGAAAGAGTGGGCTCATTGTAAAAGGGTGACCTACCCAGGTGAAGGAATGGTCTCATTGTAATGGGTGACCTACCCAGAAAAAAAAACTTGGAGAATGGAAATTGTAATGGGTGACCTACCCAGATGGAAAAAGGAAGAGTGGTCATTTTGTAATAGGTGACCTACCCAGGTGGAGAAATGATCTCATTGTAATGGGGGACCTACTCAGATAAAAACATGAAGAAATGGTCAAATTGTAATGGGTGACCTACCTAGGCGAAGGAATGGTCTCATTGTAATGGGTGACCTACCTAGATAAAAACATAGAGAATTGGTCAAATTGTAATGGGTGACCTCCCCAAAAATTAGATGGTGAGGGCTCAAAGGCGCACTCGAAAGGAGGTAGGGTTAGAAAATGCACTACCAAAGAGGTGAGGGCTCAAAGGCACACTCAAAAGGAGGTGAGGGCACAAATGCGCACTCAAAAGAAGGTGAGAGCTCAAAGGTGCACTCAGAAGGAGATAGGGTTAGAAAACGCACTACCAAAGGGATGAGAGCTCAAAGGCGCACTCCAAATGAAGTTGAGTTATAAAACACACTACTCAAAAAGTGATGATGAAACACTACTCTATCAATGTTGAAAGCAAATACATTATGGTTGATATGCATGTATACTTACCTGAAAAATATAGGCCCCCATTTCTTCATAGTGTCTTTCTTTTCTCAAAAGTGGAATGTTGATAGTAAACTTCGATGGCTTTTTCACTCTTGTTTACTCAAGTCACATCTTGTGATCTTGACCCCTGGAAAGGTTTTGATGCCATCATACATCTTTGTCCTTCACCCTTTATCTTAAAGGTTGCCAATTTTGCCCGACATTTTCCTTAGAAAACAAATCATGGAGTCAGCCCTGCCATGTGGTTTTGATTGCCCCCTAGCTTGATCATGCCCCCCAAGTGTAATTTAGTTTTACTTTGGGGTGAGGATATGTGAGAGTAAGTTTAGGTTTTTTGTATAATGACATGTTTTCATGCAAAATTTTTGGAACAATTAAGTTATTCCAACCACAAAACTCATTTTGACATTGGTTCAAAATAAACTTGTTCTAAAAAATTCAAGTGATTCCTATGGACAGGTTTCTTGAAGTGATGAAAGCTTTTTGCTTTTGCGTTTAAAGATGAAGTGACATCTGGTTGGTCACAAAAGGTTTAAATTTCAATTTGAGGGTTATTGAGAACCGAACCGGTTCAAAACATTCATTTTATTCACATGAATAAAGATTTGACCCACACATGAAAGCATTGCCTACCAATCCAGATTGCTTGCCTTTGATCAGAAAGGGCTTTATTAGGTACATAGTGTAGGCTTTGGCTATTGGTTACGAAGAAAAGGATATTTTGGAGGCTTAAAAGGTGTTTAAGAGATTTTAAAACCAAGGATCACTTGTGCTTGTTTCTTGACCTTTTTCTTTTGAATGTCTTTCCAAAATGGTTTGTCTTACCCCCCTAATGTGGGGTTCGGGATCTTTCTCTTTGTTTTCTTCATTTTGTTTGGTTGAGCATTATCACCGCAATTGTTTTTATAAGAAGCTCAAATCTTTTGGATCCTTTGGATCTTCATGTTTTTTTTTTTTTTTTTGACCAATCACAACATTTATCTTCACTACTTCATTTGGATGATAATGAAAGACTAAAAATTACATGATCAATTCTAGCACCCATCTTCACTGCTTTGTTTGGATGGTAAAAAAAAAACCTCTCTTACTTGTCCCCTAGTGTGGGGTGTGATCCTAGTCAAGGTTTGTTTTCAAAAATGTAATATGCTCAAAATGGGACTGCAAAGGATATATTTTAGCCTCGTGAAATGATTTATCAAAGATGGCCTTTCCTCATCACAAAATCATGCATTGAGGATCGATAGGTCTTGCTTTTGTGCGCATATGCAAAGTGATTTATTCATTCAAATAAAACTTAGCTTTTGAGTCACCTTATGGTGTTGTTTATCCTTGTTTTTGTTTTGTCCTTTTCTTTCAAGTTTTCTAGGTATATTTTTACCCTTCTAAGGAATCACTTGAATTTCCAGAATGCATTTGTTTTGGACAAATACCAACACGATTTTTGTTTTTGTACTCACTTTAGAGGTCCCAAAAATATCTATGAAAACATATGAGATTATGCATGGTTTTGGAGGAAGGAACATCGAAGGATTTTTCATGTTGTAGTTTTGTGAGCAAAAGTCATGCTCAAAATGTTATTTACATGCAACAAAGAAAAGTATGATATGAACACAGGAAAACATATGATCTTATTTCACAAGGAAAGCTCATTAACAGAGAAAGTCTTGTTCAAAAGCATTAAACAAAAAGCAATAACAAGGAAGGCTTCATTCCTCTATTTTGGCGAATTTGTTCTTAGGCTATCCTCGTCTCAAAAGTTCTGTGTAGAGGACTCAAAGACAATGTGGAACAACACCACGATCAAAATTTGAGTTCTTCAAAATTCATGCTATCATTTATGCACCCATGCTGGACCATTGATGCTTTCCAATTTCCCAAACATTTCGTCCTAATATGCTTCAAACAAGATTAGACAGTAGGTTCGTGTTTATATTAGGGGCGTCTTCCAATTCTATCCACCTGGCCTTGATTAATTGCAGAAGCTTTCTCTTAAAGGTGTTGCAGGTATGGATGTTATGCCCAGTAATACCAGCATGGGATTCACAATTGAGTTCCAGCTTGTACCAATTAGGATAAGGTGGGTGCACAGGTGTCAGAGGTTTTGGAGCTATCTACCCGATGCTCAATAGCTTTTGATACATCTCATTCAGGGGTAGCAGTAATAGAGGTAGTTGTTCTTGAACCCTTTGGTAATTTCCAATTTGGCTTTTGGATTGAAAGTTTTGGGGTTCATGATTTTTTATTTTGGCAATTCGGGATGGAGTGTGGTAGTTTTGGGATGATTTTTTCCTACCCTTGTAGCCATCTTCAACATGGTGAACCTCTTTTCTTTTAAAGTCTCTTTTCTCGGTGGGTGCAAAAATTCTACCACTCTTGACACCTTGCTCTATGCGTTCACACACTAGCACAACATCAATGAATTACTAGGCCGAACTACCCATCATATATTGGTAACAGGGTGCTTTGAGTGTGTTGGCAAATAAAGAGACCATCTCTTTGTCTAGAAGTGGAGGATGTACTTGAGCAGCTGATTCCCGCCATCTTTGATCATATTCCCTTATACTTTCTTTATCCTTTTTCTCTAAATTGGACAAGTTGGTTCTGTCGGGAGCGATGTCCATGTTATACTTTTACTGCTTGACAAAAGCATCCACTAGATCTTTCCAGCTCCAGATTTTTGTGTTGTCCAATCTCATATACCAGCTCAATGTTGCCCCACTTAAGCTGTCTTGGAAAAAGTGCATCATTATTTTTTCATCATGTACTACTACCATTTATTGCATTATGAGTTAAGGTGAGTTATGGGGCATTATGTTCCACTATATTTGATGAACTCAGGAACACGAAACTTCTTTTAAACAACCACATTTGGGACCAAACACATCTCCGCTGCCCGTATCGAGTCATATAAGTCTACCCCTTTAATGACTTTGAGTTTTGCTTCTATCTTAGCTTTGATGACTTGGCCTTGTGGGACTCGTTAGCAGATGCCTCCATGATTGTCGGGGCTGGTGCAGGTGTCGCTGACCGCACCAATGTTGGATTTTGCTAAGGCTCTTAACCATGTTCACCCATTCTTTCTTGAGGCTGAACTGTAGTAGGAGCCGAATTAAAGGTGATCGGTCGATTAGAAGGACCTTCACCAAAGGTATTTCTCAGTGTTTGCTTGAGTAAGCTAGTGAGGTGAGCCACGCTTGTTTTCAGAGACTCCAACTCTTCTTGGAAATAGGCATCACGTTGAGCACGCTCTTCATCTTCCATGCTTCTCGCTCTAAGTCGGGTGTTATAGACTTTTTGGGGACCTATATTTCAATCTGATGCATATATGTTAAATGTATGAACATGTAATTTATATGATAGACTTTCCCTTCAAGAGGTGACATATGATCGTAACTCTTGTATGATGAAACTAGAATCTTGATTCTTGCCTACAATCTACAATGAAAATTTTCTGAGTGACGGTCATTATGTCACTCACAAGTCTTGAGTTCAAGATGTTTCAAGAAGGGTTTGCCCTTATGTAAATAAAGATAGCACATACAACCTAAGGACAAGTTATATTCATTATGTGAACATGAGTAGGTTTTCTACCTGGTCTCAAAAGGGTCTCATATCTGCCTAGTGAAGATCTTCTTAAAGACAGTATAGGGGCATTGCGAGAAATGATTAAGGCACGTATACCCACCATTACCAAGCAGACATTCAAATATGACTTAGGTGTTTCACGCATTTGAACCCTAACTAATGGTCATAGGGCAGATCGTTAGTTCCCCACTTAACTTAGAAGCTTGTGTGTGCTTGCCAAAAAATTAAATCATAATTTTTATAATGCATGAACAAATATGTACATAAATTAAAGCGCGTAAGAGATAAATAAATAAAATGCATATTTCAATAAACACGCAAACCACAACAATAACACAAAAATCAGATAAAACAAAGCTTAGTTCACAAGGTTCCTAGTGGAGTCGTCATTCTGTCGCACGTGTGCGGCGTCATGGTAATCGTCCACCCTCAAGGAAAATGGAAATGGGTCTATCTGGCAAATATAGAGAGACAAGGAATTGTTGTCTCTTATTAGTAAAATATGGATTGGAAGTCGCCACCTAGTATTCTGATCACTAGGAACCCTAACTAGTTTCAGAGATCAGGTACGGACACTGGTTGCGTAAGCAGAATGTATTAGCACCCCAACTACGCTCTACCTAAGGTAAGCTGCATTGTTTTGTCTGATAAAATCTAAAGTCTTGTTGTGGTTTCTAATTGTCAGTCCGTTTACGGTTTAAGAAAAGTCATTCTCTGTAAGGAGATCCTTACCTTATCGGGTAAAAACCTAACTGCTCTAAGTTGTCAAAAGAAAATACCATTTTAATATCGGGTATATGTTTTATGTATAAATTCATAATTCCTGATACTAAAACAAAACAAAATAAAAATTTTGTTGTTTTTGAAATTTTGGCTAATGTTCTCTTGACTTTAATAAACTTTTTGAAAAATCTTCTTCTTCCCATGCTTTATGCGTCTAAGGGAAGAAGAAGACCCACATTGTCTTCAAAACAACACCATTTTGGGTTTTTCCTTTTTTGTTTTTTTTTCGTGAACAATGCATGAAATGGCGTTGTTTCGTTTAAAAGGAAAAAGCGGCAAAACGTGTCAGAGTTCATATTGGTCCTCAATTGCAATTTTGATTTAAAAAACAATGCAATTGCATCCCTGCCAAAAATCAAACAGCGGTGTTGAACTTAGCCGCCTTTTTCACTTCGGTCCTTGGTCTTGAATTAGTGCAATTTGACCCTCAATTGAGCAATAAACTTCTAATTTCTTCAATTTAGCCCCTCATCCGGTTTTAATTTCAGCCCCTCTATTTACGTGCCTTTTTCAATTTGGTCCTTGGTTTCGGATTTCTTCAATTAAGTCCCTAATTGGCCATCAAACTTCAATATTTATGCAATTAAGCCCCTGATTTGACCAAATTAACTTAAAAAAAAATATAATTTGACCTCAGAACTTCAATTTTCTCCAATTAAAGCCCAAATTATCTCCAAATTCATTTTTTTCTTGCAATCAAAACCTCCATAAATTCAATTAAACCTTCAATAAAATTTAATTGAGTCCATAAATATATGATTTTGGAATTTTCTTCCTCAAATTGAATTTTCTTTGTCAACAGGGCTCTCATCAGTCAATAAAATACTGTCAAATTTTAATTTTTGTATTTTTAAACCTCCTCAACCAATTTTTGATCATTTTCTGAGCGCTTTGGCATCCTCTACCCAGTGCTATTAAGTTTTGATAATATTTTTTATTATTTTTTATGCGGATATCCAAAAATAGGTTACAACAGCTTCAAAATTTCTGATGTAGATTATTGAGTTTCCATACATTTTTGCACAACTCGTAGCCTATAGCATCATAGTCTATTCAATGATATGATTTGAATGGACTGTTGCTAAATTCTTGTGGTATCTGTTCAGCTTTTATGGTATCTATTGAATGCACATTATTACAGTTGCACCAAATCACCACATTGCTGCCATATTTCCTCAGCTACATGTGATAATAAAGACATGCTTGACAGTGAAAGATCTTATGGGAATTTGCTTATTTTAGATGACTTAAATTTCATTGAAAAATTAAATTAATACATTTAAAAGAATTTCCAACAGAACAACTAATTTAATCCTATAACTGAATTCAATTCATAATAAAGAAAATTTTCGATATCCAGTGGAAGAAGAATTGAAAAGGCCCAGTAGTTTAGTATTTAAAGAGGTTTAATTCGTGGGCAGCTAGCCTATGTTCATGTGCTAGGCAGAGCCGAATCTTAAGTTTTCTTTTTGGGACTTCTTGAAAGACGAGGACATGTTTCTTAATTGAATAGGGCACCACTGCTAGGACAAGGCCGAATAGATGGTGATGGATGAAATTTATGCATATTAAAGTAAAAAAAAAAAAAATCAATTAAATATTAATGGATAAAAAAAAATTCAATTAAAGAAATAGCAAAATTAGAACCTGAGTTGAGCCTCCAAATAACTTATGATTCATATTATAAGATTATAATAGTTTTATAAAAAGCATATTCAAATAAATTATGAAGTTTAATTTTTAAAAAATTTAATATTAAAGTATGAAATTAACAATAAAAATTAAATATTTAATAAAAAAAGCAAGTCACAATTCTAATGAACAAAGGTAAAAATGAATTATGTTTATTATAATTATAATATCATGTGTGTATATTTAAGATATTGTGAACAATAATGTAAGGTTATATGTGGTAAATAAATATGTAGTTAAATAATTAAGAGTTATAAATGACCTTAAACAATAGATTAATAAATTAAAATTATCTTTAGATATATAAAAATTATTATATATACTGTAACACTGAATACAAGAATAATTAGGTATCAAGAATTTTATGCCAAGAAAAGATTCCAAATAACTTTGGCATAATATGGACCACTTTGCATCTAACTATAAATTTATATGATATTGGGAAAATAATAAATTATCTCCTTAGTTTCAATACCTCAACAATGACCCGTTAATTAATTTTATAATGTAAAATTAATAACATAATCACCACTATGAATCAAGGACCATTACTTTTTTTTTATTCTTAGGGACCAGATTTTGACCCTTCAAAAACAACAATCAAAGCATACGCATTGGTGCACATCTTTTCTTTGATTTCATATATTAAAAAAAAAAAAATTGTGCCCATATATATATATATATATATATATATGATATACACAATCCTTGCTCAATCGGGGCCTACTTTCTTATATTTATTATTTTTAACGTTAGGGACCATATTTTTTTTTAATTGTTTCTATGGAATCAGGGACCAGATTTAGACCCTTTGCTACAATTTAAATCTCATTGAGTGTATAATTAGAGAGATACAAATATATATCTCCTTCCACTGCCTCAATAATGATATCATAATTGTCTATTTTGGTTGATGAGGTGTACCAAGATTTAATGGGAAACTTAACTTTATTATTACATTCCATCCATTTCAATCTATATCATAAAAAGCTTTGTAATTGATATTTTACCTGCTCCATGCAATAAATAATAATTAAAAATTTAACGACTTCATCAAACCTTTTTATGATATAGATTAAATGAATGGAAAGTCAAAATAACGTTTAAAAAATTTTATATGATGAAAAGGGATATTAGTTTTTAAAGGATTTTGGTCGTTTTCCTTTGAATATGTCGTTGATAGTATTTTCTTAAGACAAAGTACACCATAAGAATTCACAGTTTTACCGACAGTAATATTCCGTCGGTGTGTGATTGATAATACATCGGTAAATTATTTACTTACTACATTACCGACGGAATACGTCCGTTGGCTTACCTTTCGTCGGTGATTCCACATTCTGTCACTATATCGATCGGAAAAACAAAAAAACCATTTACCGACGGTTTTACAAGCGGAATTTGTGTGCCAAAAAAAAACGTTTCCCGCTTCAAAAATACCGATGGATTTTTATTTTACAGTGATATCACAAGTCACCGACAGTTACTTTCCGTCAGTAACTTAGTTGGTGAATTGTTGAAATACCACAGAATATACCGTCAGTCAATTCGTCAGTAAGTTATAATACAGACGGAATAATTCCGTTGGTAAATCTATTGGTGAGTCATGAAAACACCGACCGAATTTATTCGTCTGGAAATTTGTCAGTGATGGTCGCGGCTACTATCTAATGCCGACGGATTTATTCCGTCGGTAAATCCCTTTGTAATTGTTTTTTTTTAATTTTTTTTATAATTATTTAGAATACATAATATAAAATGATATAAATTAATGGTAATAAAAACCAATTATGCAAATAAAATTTATATTAAGCATCAAAAACAAAAAATGAAAGATAAATAATATTCATTACAAAATGAAATGTTTCAAAAAAACATTAAATGAAATTTTAAATGTAAATAATGTTTATTAAAAATTAATATAAAGGAGCAGGAGCAGGAGCAGGAGGAAGAGGCTAACTATTATGCGACCAAAAAGGATTGGGTGCACATGTTCCACCTTGTGCCATGTTCATGACTATTTGACGAAGCTCTTCATAGGTCGCTCTTTGTTGTTCAGAATCTGCTCTGTATTGTTCTTTGAGTTGTGTGTATGCCTCTGATAGGTGGTCGCACTTTTGCTGCAAGGCCACAAATTCCTTAGATTGGGAGCTCGATACTGATTGGGAGCTCCTGATGGTTGAAGCAGTATGAGTCGTCCGCAAGTTGTCGGCCATAGTGTTGGAGAGCCCATAAACCCGATTCTTATTGAGTCCACCTGACGATCCAGCCTCCATCCACAAATCCGGATCGAATTCCGGATGGGTCAAAGGATCGTCCTTGTATGTCTCCCTCAACCGATTATTATAGGTCTCCTGAAAATAAAAAAAGTAATCATCATATTCAATTCAATAAACATAATAATAACTTACAAAATAAAATGGTTGAACGAACATACCACAAAATGTTGAGCATGGTTGTCAACGAACTGTTACACCCCCTTTTGGCGGTCTTAACTCCGCACGTGCGTCTCCACAAACAGCTCCATAGGGCTCGACTCACGTCCAAGTGATGTAGCCTATAATGAAAAAAAATTATTAATAACAAATTAATTGAACGATATATTTCATTTAAATTAATCTTATCATCCGTTTCGCATGTGCAGCAAACAGAACGGAGCTGCCGGTGTGCGTTGTCACCGAGCCATGAATTGGCCGATTCCGGTTGCCAGCACCGGACTATGAGCATCGTGAGAACCCTCAGACGTCACGTGCTCAAGATAGTGCGGCCATATATCCTCCGGGATGTATATCGGTTTGAAACCCCTCCAAACCGCAACATCGTTCCAACCTTGGAACCCCCTATCCCTCGCAGTTTGTTTTGCCTTTTTTTGGGATTTGTACCAAAAATCACGCAACCTACTTCACGCAAGCAAAAATTACATTTCGAAACATAAATTTTTTTGTAATAAAAAGTTGTATTGTTTTCGATGTTACCTAGTTGCCGCGTGATTTTCCCACACCCTCCTCACAACAGTGTTATGTTCCTCGTTCCAGTAGAATCGATTCTGTGTATAAAAAATAATTTTTTAAAATGTTAATAATTTATTTTCAATTATATTAAGAATTTATTAGAAATAAGCTGAAAATTATATATTAACACGAACCTGAAATCTGGAAAACCATGCATTGATTTGAGGCATCCGTTCAGAATGCCTAGATATCTGACTCCATTGAAACAATGGAATCTCCATCGACGATTTAAATGCCGATGATATCACTCGGGCGGCCTCAATGTTTGTGAACCTGAAAAGAAATGAAATTAATTAAATAGTGACTTCATAAATTATGTTTTAAATTTTTTTTTTAAAAGAAAAAAACTAAAACCTTAACAAACTTACATTGAAAGATCGTCCTTCCATTGTGTCTCGTACTTGCGGGTCCATTGATTCCACTGCGAAGGCACGCCGTTTCTGCGATGTGAAACAGCGCTGGAAGAGGCAGCATCAACTGACGACGCAAGTGGTGTAGGTGCCTCTTCTTGAGAGGCACCTAAGAAAATATCTTCCTCGCTACTAGACGAACTTGATGCGACCAAACATGAAGCTTTGGTTTTCATTTTGTGCATCTAACCAATTTTATATAAATAATTATATAATTAAATTCAAATGTTAAAAAAATTCGGCAGCACCTCCCCTATACTTAGATACTACCCAAATCCAAAAACCTGCAAATATTAACAATAGCCACGACCAATTGACCCAATCTATACTAATTATTCCAACATATTCAATTACTAATCCTAAGGTAAATTCAACATTAACAATTACAATTCAACAAATTATTCAATAATTATGCCAATACAACAAAACAATAAATTCAAAATAAATAGAAACAATTAAACACAAATCATGCAATAATAGAGTAAAATTAATAATTCTTCCAACATATTCAATTACTAATTCTATGGTAAATTCAACATTAACAATATTAATTCAACAAATTATTAAATAATTAAGCCAATACAACAATAAAATTATATTCAATAAATTAAAAAAGAATTATAAACTAACAATTAAAAACAATGGAAATAATTAAACACAAATCATGCTATAATAGAGTAAAATTACTAATTATTCCAACATATGCAATTACTAATTCTGAGGTAAATTCAACATTAACAACAAATATTCAATAAATTAACTAATAACAATTATGCCAATACAACAATAAAAAAATATTCAATAAATTTTTTAAAAAAAACTATAGACTTTAGGGAAGAAATATGCATACCTTAATAATGTGTTGAAACAAAAAATTTATCTACATTACAAAACAATTCAACAAAACTGTCATAACCCAATTTTTGATAATTTTTATTTTTATTATTTTATTTACTGAAAAGGATAAAAAAAATTGATGAAAAAAAATAATAATAATGAAAAAAAAAAGTAAAATGAAATAAATGAAGAATGAATTAAAATTTGGGTTACGGGCAACATGATTGGAAGTTTTGGGGTCTAATTAAACTTTGAAATTAATCTAATTAAGCTTGAGATTAATTTAATTCATCCACTTAAAGGTTTAATTGAAGAATTGATAAATTTGAGACTTAATTAAGCTTGGAATTAATTTAGTTCATCCAATCAAGGATTTAATTGGAGAATTGATAAGTTTTGAGACTTAATTAAGCTTGGAATTGATTTAATTCATCCAATCAAGAATTTAATTGGAGAATTGATAAGTTTTGAGACTTAGAGGTTGTTTGGCATTGAGGTTCAACCTGCTTTTTGAAAAATTTCAAACTTTTTTTTTTTTGCTAAAATTGAGTGCGGTTTGTACTTTTTAGATCGTTTTGATGTGCTGATATCAAAAATAATTTAAAAAAAATAAAAAAAACATTATTGGCATGCTTTTCGGCACGAAAAGCTATTTAAAAAGCAACCGCTACCACACTCCCAAACACCCTCTTAATTAAGCTTGGAATTGAATTAATTAATCCAATTAAGGGTTTAATTGGAGAATTGTTAAGTTTTGAGACTTAATTGGACTTGGATTTAATTAAATTAATGAAATCAGAGACTTAATTGAAGAAATATTAACGTTTGGGGTCCAAATTGCGAAATTAAAATCCAAGGATTACATTGAAAATGGTGCGCAAATGTAGGGGGCAATTACAGTTCAAACCAGGGGCTTAATTATAAACTTTTCAAAACTTCACGGGTTAAAGTGAAAATGGCCACTGTTATCCCCAAACGGTGTCGTTTTGAAGACGTTGTTCATCTTCTTCTTCTTTAAGCCAGCGACGGTTTTCGACAGTAAAGGCAGAGAGGCATTGCAGCAGTAATCGTCCGTTGGCTTCAGTTATGGGTGCTTTAATGGTGGTCGACCCTTAGCCTACCACCCGTTACCAATCCGCCGGCCTCTATATAAACCGAGAGAACCCGAAGAACAGGGGCTGGTTGGAGAGTTAGAGAGAGGGGGGGAGACAAAAGAAACCCGAAAAGAGAAACTCAAGACACCAGCCGAATCTTTAAGTGTTTTTTAGAAACCCATACCAAAAACGACTTCCCCTCACCAGTACTGGCCTAAAGGGAATGAAGGCAAGAAACAGAACCGAAAGAGAGGGACAGGCAAAAACCCAGGGGAACAAAACAGAACCAGGGGATTTTTGGGACCGAAAACCAGAGGAGAGAACCGGAACAGAACCCATAGAAAAACCTAGAGAACAAAGGAACGAAGCAGAGGAACGAATAAAAGCAAGCGTGGGAAGAACTGGAAGGAGACGCAGGAGACAAACACAGGGACGAAGAACAGAGACCAAGAGAAACAAAACCAGGGGAAACAGAGAAACAGAGAATGATAAAAAATAAAGAAAATGAAAAGGGAAATAGAAGGTTACTGTCCAGCCAGCGCGTTTGCCATCACCATCGTCTTCGTCTTCAAGAGCAGCAGACCAGATAAGCCAACTTCTCTTTCCCCGCTTTTCATTTTAATTCACTGGCTACTGTTTGCTTTGAATTTTAATTCACACATTCTAAAACTTATTTCCACTAATCTGCTCATGCACACGTGAAATCACTTCACGCGTGCTTTCTTTGTTTTTTGCCCTGCCGGGTCAATGGCTTGGGCCAGTGATCGGGCTGGGCTGGCTGGGTCTAGCCCAGCCCATGTGGGCTGCTTGGACCATATATCAATCAACGGTGGAAGACAAACATCTATATTCCACCCCGGGCTGCTTGGACCATATATGATAGTAGATAAAAACATGAACTCTGGCCGCATACACATTCCAGGTGGCAAGTTATAAATTGTGAGTATGACCGGCCAACAAGAATAGGGAGCAGCAAATGACCCAAATGGGTTGAATCCGTTTGTACACAACCCAAGACGGACATTCCTTGATTCAGCTGAAAAGTCAGAATGCACACTGTTAAAGCGTTTCCACGCTTTGTCGTCAGAAGGATGCACCATCACACCATCAACCGCATCATGTGTTTGGTGCCATGTCATGTGCTCAGCAGTCCTTCGTGACATGAATAACCTCTGCAGTCTATGTGTGATCAGGAAATATCTAAGTTTTTTATACACCATTAGAGTCTTTCCCTTGCTAGCACTAGAAGTTGACCCAACCACCATTTCTCCCATTCTCATATTACTAACAAATACCTCTCCATGTGCATACCAACACTGGTAATCCTCCATAAACGCTTTGTGTAGAAGATGCATCATTACAACATCTGGATGCAGATGCTTTTTATTTTGACACTTCCTACATGAACAACTAATACCGCCTCCAGTAAAATTTCTGGAAATAGATGTTGCAAAATTAATAAAACCTTGAACCCCAATACAATAATCCATCCTTCGCAATCCTTGGGGTGAATCTAAATACATCCATGAACGATCATCCATGCCTTCTATCGAACCTCTATAAAATTATAAAATTATGACTTTTATCATGTATTGATTAACTAAGTTAGGTAAATAAACTTGCAAAAATATTACTTTACCTTGAGATTATCCAACAAACCAATCACAACTTCTCATAAATATTAAATATTCATTATCATTTATCAACGTCCATACAAATTAATATATATAAATTAGCAGAAATTACCACTCTGCAATACCATCGATAAAACTTAAAAAGGACTCATTAAGCAAGCTATTAATTATTTCAAAACAAAACATGTAATTTAGTAATTCCACAAAGTTTTAACAATTTACAAACAAATACAATCTTACAAAATCTAAAACAAAACATAACAGGTATAAAATTATACATTCATGTCACACCCCCACAAAAATTTATAAAGGCACGACATCGGCTGGCGATTTTCGTTGTGTTCTAAGGATTTGGTTCTTTGGAGTCGCCACCTAGTATTTGGTCACTAGGAACCCTAACTGGTCTTTCAGAGATTCTAAGGCAAGGGACTGGTTGCGTAAAGGGAAGGTACTAGCACCCCTAATACGCCCTACCTAAGGTAAGCTGCTTGGTGTTTGGTTTGCTCCATAGTCTATGGTGTTGGTGTCTTCTAAACCCGTCAATTTATTTTAGATAGAAATCTAAGGAAATTCCATGTGCTATGAAAGTTCGTTTTTTCCTTTAGTATTTCAAAAGTCGGTGACTCGTAAATCGCAAGGAAAAGAAAAAAAAAAAAAAACGAATAAAATTTCACAGTTACATAAAAAACAATTTTATACTTTTCACGACTCGTAAACCGTGGAGAAAAAAAAATTAAAATTTTGAAATGTTCTCGATCGCAACCAAAGCTTCTTTCAAACATGTGCGTTGATTTATTACTCCCGATAATATTTTGGATGTTCGTCCTTTTAAGGATTTCTTCATCCAAACATTAGCGGTGAACAATAACCACAACTTCTCCTCCCAAAATAAGATTTTTATAGTTTTTGGAATATTGGCCAATACCCTTTGGAGTTTTACAAACAGGTTGTAAAATCCACAAATGCAAGAAAATGATTTGTGTTTAAGAAATCCATGTGAAAACACATTTTCAAAACTTCCAATATTTTTTTTTTATATATAAAAAGAACATTCAAAACATGTTAGTGTATTGGCCGTATGCATGAAAACAAAACATTTTTTTTTAGTAAACATTTTTTTGACGAAAACCGGGTATTTTAATACCGAATTTGTATCTTTACAATATAAAAATACAAACCGGTATTGACCCAAAATACAATAATAAAATTACAGAAAAATCACAAATTCTTTGAAATAATTTTTTTTGAAGAATTTTTATTTTTTTATTTTTTTTTAGGGCTGACCCAGCGGGGCCCACATGGCTGGGCTGAACCCAGCAGGCCTCATGTGAACAGTGAAATAAATATGATGTGAACAGTGAAATAGCATTTCACTGTTCACGTGAATTATATGTGATGTGAACAGTGAATTAACATTTCACTGTTCAAGTGAATTATATTTCACTTCAACAGTGAAATGCAAGGAAATGGTGCATGCACAGCGACGAAGGGGGTGCAAACCTGGTGGCAGAAATGATGTTGAAGACGATGGCGAACACTCCCAGTGATGCTGGTGGCGGTGGACAGGAAGCCAATGGGGGCTCACGATGGTTCTGACGGTGGCAGTGGTTGGGAAGCTCGATGACAGCAGCTGTTTTCTCTTCTTCTTCCCCTTTACAGAGGCGTTGCTTCTTCTCTTGGTTTCCCTCAGTCAGCAATGTTCTTCCCTCTCTATGGCAGCTTTGTGGAGGCGCTGGTAGTGGTGGCTGGGGAGTGACTTGGACGGTGGTCGGTGACTGTGGAGTGCGGTGTTCAGCCCTTCCTCCTTTTCTTCTCTGTGTTCCTCTTCAGCTATGTTCTCCTCTGCTTCCCTTTTCTCCTTCTGCTCCCAACTGTGATGTTGTCGACTAGGAAGATAGTGGTAGCTGGCGGTGATGGCTTTGTTCTTCTTCTTCTCGCAGCAGAGGCGCGGGTTGCTGCCTTTTCTTCAATGGTGCTGCTACGTCTGGGGAGAAGATGATGCAACCACCGTGTGTGACGTTTTAGTGGCTTCTTGAGGTGGAGATGTCGGTGAGAAAACGAGTGATGATGGTGGTGGTTGATGAGGGCCAACGGCGGAGAGGGAAAGAGAAAAAGAGGCTGATTGCAGGAAAACTGGGCAGTAATGGCTGATTTTCGTCCGACTTTGTGTGTTCTTTTCTCCCCCTATAGGTCTTCAAAAGAGGTTCTATTTATAGGAAGTGGAAGAGGGCAATCTTGTATACGTTGGGGAAAAATTTCAGCCCTTGATTCAGCTGGGAAGCATCTCAATCGTTGGCTCAAAGTGTGCACCTCGAGCTGCCAAATTTGGCAGCTCAAGGCTGCGAACTGCCCGAGGTGGCCACTTTGAGCCACTCAACGGAGCCGTTTCATACTTTTTCGACCCGACCGGACCATTCTCCGGGATAAAGGGGTTGCATGTGAACATGTTGGTGTAAGGTTTGTCGGATTTGGAGGCCACACGAGCCGGAAAACTCGCCTGGAAAGCAGCCACTCAGGCAGCGTTTTGAGGAAGAAAGTGAACAGTAAATTAAGGCACATTTTCCAAATTGGTCCCTGGTTTCGGATTTTCTCAATTAAGTCCCTAATTGGCCCTTAAACTTCAATATTTATGCAATTAAGCCCCTGATTTGACTTAATAAATTCCTAAAAATCATAATTTGGCCCCAGAACTTTAATTTCTTCTAATTAAAGCCCAAATTGACTTAAAAAATCAATTTTTTTCTTGCAATCAAATCCTTTAAAATCCAATTAAGTCCATAAACATCCAAATTTGGGCTTCTCCTCAAAAATTTAAATTTTCCTTCTCAATAGGGCTCTCATCCTTCAAGAAAATACTGTCAAAAATCCAATCTTTGTATCTTTATACTCCTTGACCAATTTTCTAACCATTTTCTGAGTGCTTCTGCCTTCCATTATTTTTCTAGCCTCTTTTGGCTATTTATTTTATTTATTTTTTGTGGGGACCCAAAAATGGGTTACAACAGATGCCCCCTCTTTATAAAGCTTACGGAGCATAGGTTTTGCGCAGTAAGATTTATAAAGATAAACCAAAACTGAACTCCCGAAACTGATTTGGTTGGAGCTTGATCGCTCTGAAACTTTGTCTTTATAGCAATCCTCCTCAACCCAAAAACTATGATCAAAATTTAGTCATCTCGAGATCCCTTCTGGCGATCTCCTTTAACCCCAAAAACTTGGAATCCCATCTGGCGATTCTTCTTAACCAAGGCTGAAATATAAAGTCCCTTCTGGCGACCTCCTTTGACCAATATCGAAATGCGAGATCCCTTCTGGCGATCTCAATCAACTTGGAATCTCATCTGGCGATTCCTTTACTCACAACCAAATACAAAAATGCGTAATGGTCTCATTGTATGGGTGACCTACCCAAGAAAAATGATGGTCTCATTATATGGGTGACCTACCCAGAAAAAAAAATGAAGAATGGTCTCATTGTATGGGTGACCTACCCAGAAAAAAAATGCTGGTCTCATTGTATGGGTGACAAACCCAAGAAAAATGCTGGTCTCATTGTATGGGTGACCGACCCAAGAAAAATGCTGGTCTCATTGTACGGGTGACGAACCCTAGTGCTGGTCTCATTGTACGGGTGACGAACCCTAGAAAAATGATGGTCTCATTGTATGGGTGACCGACCCAAGAAAAATAATGGTCTCATTGTATGGGTGACCTACCCAGAAAAATAATGGTCTCATTGTATGGGTGACCTACCCAGGGGGAAGAATTCTTAGTAAACTCCAATGCTTTTCCAAGAAATGGTTTCAATATGAGGTCCCTTCTGGCGACCTTCCTTGATGAATGTCGAAGTATGAGATCCCATCTGGCGATCTCCTTTAACTTGGAATCCCATCTGGCGATTCCTTTTATTCAAAGCCGAAATATGAGGTCCCTTCTGGCGACCTCCTTGGATGAATATCGAAATATGAGATCCCTTCTGGCGATCTCCTTTAACCAACTTGGAATCCCATTTGGCGATTCCTTTTTTAACCAACATGAAATACGAGGTCCCATCTGGCGACCTCCAAATAGTGAAACACGAGATCCCTTCTGGCGATCTCCTTTAATCATCTTGGAATCCCATCTGGCGATTCCTTTTAACAAACATGGAATATAAGGTCCCATCTGGCGACCCCCAAAATAGTGAAATATGAGATCCTTTCTGGCGATCTCCATCAACTTGGAATCCCATCTGGCAATTCCTTTTATTAAAACATGAAATATGAGGTCCCTTCTGGCGACCTTCATCGAAATACGAGATCCCTTCTGGCGATCTCAAACAACTTGGAATCCCATCTGGCGATTCCTTTTTATCAAACATGAAATATGAGGTCCCATTGGCGACCTCCAAATAGTGAAATGCGAGATCCCTTCTGGCGATCTCCATCAACTTGGAATCCCATCTGGCGATTCCTTTTATTCAAACATGAAATATGAGGTCCCTTCTGGCGACCTCCATTGACGAATATCAAAATACGAGATCCCTTCTGGCGATCTCAAACAACTTGGAATCCCATCTGGCGATTCCTTTTTACCGAATGCTATCGATGTCGTTCTTCCTGCTGGCAGGGTTTGAGAATCCTTATCTTCTCTTCTTGTTGTTCTAGAATCAACTCAATGATTCTTTCTTCGTCCATAATCTTGTTGGAATGCATTAAGATCTCCTCCTGTAACGATCCAAAAAAAAAAACATACATGCAATGATTTATGATTAGATGCAATGCATGCATTCGTACCTGGTTTTGAAACATAGGCCCCATCCTCATCTTCTTGTTCGTGAGACTCCCTCTCAACATGAGCTTGCTTTTGAAATCGTATGCTGGATTCATCTCTCGTGTTGCCTCCTATCATATCTTGGGGAAGAAGTCTTCGACTTTTTTACAAGTAGCCCCTTTTTTCTCCAAATTTACGACTTGTCCTTGCCTCTTTGTCATGCTTTTGTTAAATGCTTTATCTTTTTCAAATCTACGGGCCCTCATCCCGTTTTGAAAACATGTAAAACCTTTCAGGAAATAATCTTTTATTGCCCCCTAGTGTGGAGTGCAACTATATGTCAAGAAGATCTAATTTGGTGCTCTCCAATTGATGGAGTCATCTCTTTAGTCATGTGTAAAAAGTTCTTTTAAGTAAAAGATTTCAAATGCTATGAGATCATATGTTTTATATATATATATAAAAAAGGCTCTTTACAAAGAGAATTCATGGTCAGACTTTAATTTTGTTGATTGGGAAATTACGAAATACATCAAGCGTAATATTTCCTTACAGAGTCAGAATTCACGGGCCTAAATAGATCTTCTCCATCCATTGTAGATAACAATTAAAGCTTCTCCCAAAAATGCTTTTTGTACCACTAAAGGGCCCTCATTGTTTGGCATCCATTTACTCTGACCTTCTCCTGGTAAAAGACAACATTTTCTTCAATATAAGATCTCCTTCGTGGAACCCTCAAGGTCGAATCCTCTTGTTGTATGATTTGGCCATCCTTCTTTGATAAAGTTGATGATGACAGATTGCGGCTATCCTCTTTTCACTTATCAGATTCAACTGTTCACATTTAACCTTGTCCCATTCTAACTCTTCTAGCTCAAAGTCTATCAATACTCTTAATGAGGGGATTTCAACTTCTAAAGGTATTACCGCCTCCATTTCATATACCAACGTATACAGGGTGACTCTTATTGAGGTTTGGATTGCAGTGGGGTACGTGTGAAGGGAAAATGACAACATCTCATACCAATCCTTGTAAGTGAATACCATTTTCTAAATAATCTTCTTGATATTTTTGTTAGAAGCTTCTACCGCACTATTCATCTTTGGCTTGTATGGCGAGGAATTGGCATACTTGATTTTTTCATTTAGCGCAGAGTTCTATTATCATCTTGCTATTGAAGTTCTGGCATTATTAATTTTTCTAGTGGACCATATCGATGGATCAAATATCTTTCCATAAATTTCTTCACCACTTTTTTCACGTCATCAAAACATCTCAACAAAGTTTCGTCAAATGATTTCTTATACAAAGTTTCCCCATCAAGATAGAAATCCATTGCTAACCTCCTCAACGTCTTCTTGTTGATTTTTGGATGCCCCCATGGGATATGTCTAGTTTTGGATGAAATTCTTGATATCATAGTGCCAAGGGTTTCCATCAATTTCTCTTTCAAACTGAGCAATAATGAGCTAAGTTATTTCTTATATCAACGTGTATTGGTTGTACCTTGTGCCCAAAGTCTATTCTAGCCATAGAAGCTGGCGTGACCAAAACATCAAAATGGTTTCTTTCCCTTCCTAGATGGGTGAACTTTATTTCCTCAAATTCTCTAGCCCATTTAGACAAGTATTCTTGGCAAGGTCTCAACTTCTCGTCCTTGGTTTGCCCTTTTCCTTTCACTTGACAAATAATCAAAATCGAGTCTCCAATACACATCTATCTTTCTGATGTTTAGCTCTAATGCAACCTTTAAAATCGAGAATGCAAGCTTCAAACTCAGTTGTGTTGTTAGCGTACCCAAATTGCGATTTAACTAAAACCGGATACTGTTTCTTATTAGGAAAGATTAGCACTGCCCCACTCTATTACCACAACACCCTCAAAGTACATAATCCAACAATCTGATTTCCCTTACTCGACTGAAAGCATATTTTTATCCAAAAAATCAAATCTTAACAGCCCATAAACTTTCACAACATGGTCAGCTAGGTGATTGGCGATGACATTCCTGGCTTTTCTTGTCATATATACTATGTTGTACTCAGTTAGTAGAACTTGCCATTTTCAATTCAACTCGATAGATAGGGGTGGATTCAGTAGGTATTGCTTGATTTTCGTGAAAGCTTCTCCACGTTCTTATTCCAAATTCCAAGATTCTTCCTCCTTAACAATTTGAAGATGAGGTCATAAGTCGTGGTTAATTGGGATATATATTGAGCAATGTAATTCAAACTTCCCAAGAACCTCCTTACATCCTTCTTAGTCTTGGGAGTTGGCATAGGTTGAATAGCCTTTACTTAATCAGGGTCCACTTCTATCCCTTTGTCACTCATCAAAAATTCCAAAAACTTCCTAGATTTCACCCCGAATGAACACCTTGCATGGTTAAGCCTCAACTTGTACTTTCTTAGTCTTTCAACTAATTCCTTCAATATTTGGACATGATTCTCTCCCTCTCTAGGTCATGTCATCCACGTATACTTTAATCTCTTTTTGCATCATGTTGTGAAATAAAGTTACCATAGCACTTTGGTAGGTGCCCCCAACGTTCTTTAACCCAAACGGCATGACCTTGTAGCGGGTTTCCAAGCTTGTTCATGTTGTTTGTTTTTGTGAATCCCCTAATGTTATTTTCCTACCATTCTTCCTCTTCTACCCCTAAGTCTGGCCATTCATTCTCAGTGTAAAGTGTAGGTGTAGTTATGGAAGATTCGTTTTGAAAAGAAAAATGATGTGTAAAAACACCAAGATGAACTTTTGAAAAGGCATTTGGAACCTCGATTTAAAAAGTTGAAAAAGGAAAACAACACAATATCATGATCAAACAAGCATTGTTGATTAAATCACCAAATGGAGCTTCTTGGGTCTCCCAATTCTAGAACATCTCTCCCTTTATGGATGCAAAAAGATATTATGGAGCATACATCCTAAGGATAGGCTCTAGTTCCTTTATGTGAGACATTGGGTAGGTTTACTACTGGGTCTCTAAAAAGGGTCTCTTGTTGTTCCAGTGATCACCCTCGTAAAGGCGATATGGAGGTCCAGCAGATAGTGGGATGGCACGTGTACCAATCACAATCAGTCTAAACACTCAGCAAAGAGTTGGGGTTTACACAAACTTAAACCTTGACTCAAGTCATAAGGCAAGCTGCTAGTCCCCCACTTAACCTTAAAGTTACAGGTGTGTGCCCTCATAATATAATAACAATAATAAAGTGATGCATGACCATGCCATGTACGATAGAATGTAAAGATGTATGCTAAAGCTTTTAAACAAAGCATCGTAAGAAAACAAAAACCAATAACACATAGCCTAAACAAACAAAAAATCAAGCTTAGTCCAAGGGTCCCCAGTGGAGTCGTCATTCTGTCACACCCCCACAAAAATTTATAAAGGCACGACATCGGCTGGCGATTTTCGTTGTGTTCTAAGGATTTGGTTCTTTGGAGTCGCCACCTAGTATTTGGTCACTAGGAACCCTAACTGGTCTTTCAGAGATTCTAAGGCAAGGGACTGGTTGCGTAAAGGGAAGGTACTAGCACCCCTAATACGCCCTACCTAAGGTAAGCTGCTTGGTGTTTGGTTTGCTCCATAGTCTATGGTGTTGGTGTCTTCTAAACCCGTCAATTTATTTTAGATAGAAATCTAAGGAAATTCCATGTGCTATGAAAGTTCGTTTTTTCCTTTAGTATTTCAAAAGTCGGTGACTCGTAAATCGCAAGGAAAAAAAAAAAAAAGAACGAAGAAAATTTCACAGTTACATAAAAAACAATTTTATACTTTTCACGACTCGTAAACCGTGGAGAAAAAAAAAATTAAAATTTTGAAATGTTCTCGATCGCAACCAAAGCTTCTTTCAAACATGTGCGTTGATTTATTACTCCCGATAATATTTTGGATGTTCGTCCTTTTAAGGATTTCTTCATCCAAACATTAGCGGTGAACAATAACCACAACTTCTCCTCCCAAAATAAGATTTTTATAGTTTTTTGGAATATTGGCCAATACCCTTTGGAGTTTTACAAACAGGTTGTAAAATCCACAAATGCAAGAAAATGATTTGTGTTTAAGAAATCCATGTGAAAACACATTTTCAAAACTTCCAATATTTTTTTTTTATATATAAAAAGAACATTCAAAACATGTTAGTGTATTGGCCGTATGCATGAAAACAAAACATTTTTTTTTAGTAAACATTTTTTTTGACGAAAACCGGGTATTTTAATACCGAATTTGTATCTTTACAATATAAAAATACAAACCGGTATTGACCCAAAATACAATAATAAAATTACAGAAAAATCACAAATTCTTTGAAATAATTTTTTTTGAAGAATTTTTATTTTTTTTATTTTTTTTTTAGGGCTGACCCAGCGGGGCCCACATGGCTGGGCTGAACCCAGCAGGCCTCATGTGAACAGTGAAATAAATATGATGTGAACAGTGAAATAGCATTTCACTGTTCACGTGAATTATATGTGATGTGAACAGTGAATTAACATTTCACTGTTCAAGTGAATTATATTTCACTTCAACAGTGAAATGCAAGGAAATGGTGCATGCACAGCGACGAAGGGGGTGCAAACCTGGTGGCAGAAATGATGTTGAAGACGATGGCGAACACTCCCAGTGATGCTGGTGGCGGTGGACAGGAAGCCAATGGGGGCTCACGATGGTTCTGACGGTGGCAGTGGTTGGGAAGCTCGATGACAGCAGCTGTTTTCTCTTCTTCTTCCCCTTTACAGAGGCGTTGCTTCTTCTCTTGGTTTCCCTCAGTCAGCAATGTTCTTCCCTCTCTATGGCAGCTTTGTGGAGGCGCTGGTAGTGGTGGCTGGGGAGTGACTTGGACGGTGGTCGGTGACTGTGGAGTGCGGTGTTCAGCCCTTCCTCCTTTTCTTCTCTGTGTTCCTCTTCAGCTATGTTCTCCTCTGCTTCCCTTTTCTCCTTCTGCTCCCAACTGTGATGTTGTCGACTAGGAAGATAGTGGTAGCTGGCGGTGATGGCTTTGTTCTTCTTCTTCTCGCAGCAGAGGCGCGGGTTGCTGCCTTTTCTTCAATGGTGCTGCTACGTCTGGGGAGAAGATGATGCAACCACCGTGTGTGACGTTTTAGTGGCTTCTTGAGGTGGAGATGTCGGTGAGAAAACGAGTGATGATGGTGGTGGTTGATGAGGGCCAACGGCGGAGAGGGAAAGAGAAAAAGAGGCTGATTGCAGGAAAACTGGGCAGTAATGGCTGATTTTCGTCCGACTTTGTGTGTTCTTTTCTCCCCCTATAGGTCTTCAAAAGAGGTTCTATTTATAGGAAGTGGAAGAGGGCAATCTTGTATACGTTGGGGAAAAATTTCAGCCCTTGATTCAGCTGGGAAGCATCTCAATCGTTGGCTCAAAGTGTGCACCTCGAGCTGCCAAATTTGGCAGCTCAAGGCTGCGAACTGCCCGAGGTGGCCACTTTGAGCCACTCAACGGAGCCGTTTCATACTTTTTCGACCCGACCGGACCATTCTCCGGGATAAAGGGGTTGCATGTGAACATGTTGGTGTAAGGTTTGTCGGATTTGGAGGCCACACGAGCCGGAAAACTCGCCTGGAAAGCAGCCACTCAGGCAGCGTTTTGAGGAAGAAAGTGAACAGTAAATTAAGGCACATTTTCCAAATTGGTCCCTGGTTTCGGATTTTCTCAATTAAGTCCCTAATTGGCCCTTAAACTTCAATATTTATGCAATTAAGCCCCTGATTTGACTTAATAAATTCCTAAAAATCATAATTTGGCCCCAGAACTTTAATTTCTTCTAATTAAAGCCCAAATTGACTTAAAAAATCAATTTTTTTCTTGCAATCAAATCCTTTAAAATCCAATTAAGTCCATAAACATCCAAATTTGGGCTTCTCCTCAAAATTTAAATTTTCCTTCTCAATAGGGCTCTCATCCTTCAAGAAAATACTGTCAAAAATCCAATCTTTGTATCTTTATACTCCTTGACCAATTTTCTAACCATTTTCTGAGTGCTTCTGCCTTCCATTATTTTTCTAGCCTCTTTTGGCTATTTATTTTATTTATTTTTTGTGGGGACCCAAAAATGGGTTACAACAGATGCCCCCCTCTTTATAAAGCTTACGGAGCATAGGTTTTGCGCAGTAAGATTTATAAAGATAAACCAAAACTGAACTCCCGAAACTGATTTGGTTGGAGCTTGATCGCTCTGAAACTTTGTCTTTATAGCAATCCTCCTCAACCCAAAAACTATGATCAAAATTTAGTCATCTCGAGATCCCTTCTGGCGATCTCCTTTAACCCCAAAAACTTGGAATCCCATCTGGCGATTCTTCTTAACCAAGGCTGAAATATAAAGTCCCTTCTGGCGACCTCCTTTGACCAATATCGAAATGCGAGATCCCTTCTGGCGATCTCAATCAACTTGGAATCTCATCTGGCGATTCCTTTACTCACAACCAAATACAAAAAATGCGTAATGGTCTCATTGTATGGGTGACCTACCAAGAAAAATGATGGTCTCATTATATGGGTGACCTACCCAGAAAAAAAATGAAGAATGGTCTCATTGTATGGGTGACCTACCCAGAAAAAAAAATGCTGGTCTCATTGTATGGGTGACAAACCCAAGAAAAATGCTGGTCTCATTGTATGGGTGACCGACCCAAGAAAAATGCTGGTCTCATTGTACGGGTGACGAACCCTAGTGCTGGTCTCATTGTACGGGTGACGAACCCTAGAAAAATGATGGTCTCATTGTATGGGTGACCGACCCAAGAAAAATAATGGTCTCATTGTATGGGTGACCTACCCAGAAAAATAATGGTCTCATTGTATGGGTGACCTACCCAGGGGGAAGAATTCTTAGTAAACTCCAATGCTTTTCCAAGAAATGGTTTCAATATGAGGTCCCTTCTGGCGACCTTCCTTGATGAATGTCGAAGTATGAGATCCCATCTGGCGATCTCCTTTAACTTGGAATCCCATCTGGCGATTCCTTTTATTCAAAGCCGAAATATGAGGTCCCTTCTGGCGACCTCCTTGGATGAATATCGAAATATGAGATCCCTTCTGGCGATCTCCTTTAACCAACTTGGAATCCCATTTGGCGATTCCTTTTTTAACCAACATGAAATACGAGGTCCCATCTGGCGACCTCCAAATAGTGAAACACGAGATCCCTTCTGGCGATTGAAATCTTTATACTCCTTGACCAATTTTCTAACCATTTTCTGAGTGCTTCTGCCTTCCATTATTTTTCTAGCCTCTTTTGGCTATTTATTTTATTTATTTTTTGTGGGGACCCAAAAATGGGTTACAACAATTCATATACTACAAGTTTGTTTGAGAAATAACAATAAAACACGTACATCTACTAACAAAAATACATATACTAAAAAAACAATAAAATTGACATTTAAATGTTAAAATTTAAATAGATAGAATTACTTACAAAAATTGATAAAATCCGTTGGTAAATCAGAACACGGATGCTGTGACCACAAAACTTCAAGAAATACAACTTGTTGTGCTGAGATAAGCAAGATTTTTATTTGGGGGCGAGGGGGGGCTGGTTATTTGTAGATGGGGAGAGTTAGGATTAGGAAGAAGAAGGAGATATGGGGGAGGAGAGTGTCGGCAGAGTGGCCATATATTTACTTTTTCTGACGACCTCACCGACAGAATAAAACTGTCGGTGACTCCGTCGGTCATTCTGACGGGAAATTGACACGTCACCACACGGACTTGCTTTCCAAATCCCTCGGTGATTCCGTCGGTATTTTTGACGGTGCACCGGTCACGAAACCCGCATGGATCTACCATTTCAATTCTGTCGGTGATTCCGTCGGTATTTTGAACGGTGAACCGGTCCCATTACACGTACAGGTCACCCGTTTTGAATCTGTCGCTGATTCTGTCGGAAAAATCACCCGCCAAAACCTCCACGTCAGCTACCCGCCCTTTTTTCATTAATTCTGAACTTTCCGCCTGTAATTCAATCGGTAATTACCGACGAAATACAACCGTTGGTAATTACGATAATTATCGACGAAATGACGGACGGAAATTTTCCGTCGGTAATTTTGATCGAAAAATACCAACAAAAATATTCCGTCGGGGATTCCGTTGGTATTAAGCGAATTTCTGGTAGTGGTAAATACAATTTTAGGGTATTAATGAAATTTGATAATTTAACTATGTGTTTCATTGTAAAACTCATGTTCTAGATAACTTACTAGTTACATGACCCGCGTGATGCTGCGGATTAATTTTTTTTTCATAAAAAGTATATAAAAAAACTAAGATTTAAAAGTGTTAGGTCTTTCTGCAAAGCTATACCCAAGAGTCTTGGGTTTGGCTGCAACGCCTGACCTAAGAGTAATATTTATAATAATAATAATAACATTAATCTTGCATGACCCAAGTTTAAGTGGGTTTGGCTGCAATACCAAACCCAATAACCTTGGATGTAAGAAAAAAAAACAAAGAAAAAAAACCAACAAAATGAAAAAAAAAAAACAAATGAGAAAAAAGAGAAAAACTCTGAATCAACTGGGTTAACTCGTCAAATCAAGTTAACCAGTCAAACTTGGGATTTATATTATGAAAGTGTGATAAATAAATAGAGAAAAGATTTAATATTAATGAACTAATTTTTTTTAAAAAAAGATTAATTAAAAAGGAAAAAGCAAAGAGAAAATACCTACATGAAGGAAAAAACTAATAAAGAAAAAGAAAAAAAATCTGAATCAACTAGGTTAAACCATAAAACCTAGGATCTGTGTCATGAAAGCCTGATAATTAAACAGAAAAAAAATAATATTAAGAAACTATAAACAAAAAAATAAACTAAAGGCATAAGTTTTTTCACTGTGGACTGCACCGTGCTATTCATAATAAAAGGCTTAAAAAGGAAAAGAAAAAGGAAAAAAAAATAACAAAGGCATATGCCTCGGGTTAATTTTTTTTTCTTGCATAAAAAATATCAAAAAAGGCTAAGATCTAAGAGTGTTAGGTTTTTTTGCAAAGATATACCGAAAAGCCTTGGATCTAGCTGCAACACCTGACCCAAGAATACTATTTATAATATCAATAATAATATTAAACTTACAGGACTTAAGTTTAAGTGAGCCTGGCTGCAACACCGGACCCAAGAGCATTGGATGTGGGTCTGGCAATAAGAGCATGTCATAAAAGTGTGATAATTAAATAGATTAATAAAAAAAACCAATAGAAAGAAAAAAACTAATGAAGAAAAAGAAAAAAAATTGAATTAAGTTGGTTGACCTGTCAAACCTGGGATTCGCATATTGAAAGTTTGATAATTAAATAAAAAAAAAATTACAGGTTTACCCAGAATTAATTGGGTTAACTCATCAAACCAAGTTAACCTGTTAAGCCCGAAATATGTGTCATGAAAGTCTGATAATTAAATATAAATAAATTTAACATTAACAAACTAAATTAAATGAAAAAAATTAATTAAAAAGAAAAAAATCCTGATTAACCCATTAAACCAAGTTATTGGGTTAGATTTGATGCACTTATATGGAATGAGTTTGGTTAAAGATTTTAAAGGAGTTACAAAATTATTTTCTTGAATTATTATATATAAAGAGATATAATTTACATGAAAGATAATTTTTTTATTTTGGTTAAAAGATTCTTCTATTTTGGACTCTTTACAATCATTTTCAACTACTTTTGTTTATTAAATATTTTAATTAACAGTAATTGTTATTAGATCTCAAGCAGGTCTAAATATTGTGCTGGAAGGGGAACACATCATGCACCTCCTCTCCTTAGGTCTTCTTATCTAACATTTTGATAAAATTTAATTATATTTGCTTATTTAGGACCATATATATACATATAATTTTGAGAGGAATATCAAATTTAAGAGGCCACTTAACTTGATGGTGACGCCGCACTAAACTTAATTGTCCTATCGTTTGTTGGTGATTTATTTAAGGATGCAACTTGCAAAATTATGACTTTGTGTGATAAAATTTTTGGCCTCTTACCTGGATTTTTGGTAGGCAAAATCTCAATCAGTATCTCCTTTGTGTATGACCATCCAAGAACGCCAAATATCAAAATGTATTTCAAGAACCATAAGCGAAAGCATACGATATAATTAATTACAGTTAAACCTATATAAATTAATATCTTCGGATGATAAATATTGATTTATTAATTAAGATATTATTTATAAATTGATCTATCGGACAGAAGAGGGATACAAAAGCAAATGTCCTATCAAGGCTTATTGTGGCGTCTGAAATTAAAGGGAAAAATGGACTTGTACATTAATTAGTTGATGCACTCTTCTGCTTGCTATATAAGGCCTGTTTCTATGTATTTCGATTCCAATGCCAGTGTTTTCTTTTTCTTTTTATGTAGGTTGATTGTTTTTTTATTATTTTTTTGCGGTTGCATTTTAAAATGTATTAATGCTACGTACAATAAGCAATTTAATTAAAGTCATATGTGGTTATGGTTAGAAAACTATTGTTGTTGATGATTATTATGATGCCATATCAATAATCGTGTTGTGATAAATATGGCCATCACAGGACTAGTTCAACATGAAGTGCTCGTTGATCCTGTCGAGAAAGTCCAGGTTAATTATCTAAGTGATTTAATAAGCTGAAAAATATAAAATACATGGGAAAATACAACAAATTAATCATTTAAAATGAGTCATTTTTAATGAAAATGAGTGTCCTCCTTTCTCTCTCTCTCTCTCAAACCATCAGAATTACCAACAGAATTTTTCTATCAGTAATTTACAGTGATATTTATTGATGGATGTAAATCTCTCATTAATTCTGTCATATAAAATACAAAATTTTGGTTATACATAGTTATGGAGAGTTTTGAGGTTTGTTCTAGTTAATATTTGTACATACCTCAAATATACCCCCCTCCCTCAACTATTGGAGTTGTACAAGTTTTTCCCTAAATAACTTTTTATATCAATTTGGTTACAAAAAATAAAAGATTTTCAATTGGATCCTTGTATGAGAAATATTTAACAAAATCAAAAGGTCTCAATAAATCATCATTGATTCTTACAATAAAAGGTACAATTTAGATGAAATCCATGACCAAATATGGATGAAAAGTTGAGAATTTCTGAAACTTGAAAGGCATAATTGATACAAAAAGATTTTTTATTAGAACTATTGCATGTGAATTATGCTTATGCAAGTGCACATCTCATAACTTTGGCTTATTACCACATATGCTACAAATCGAATTGCTAGTTTTCCAATTCAATGACTTTATTTGTCTAGCTATTTGCGAAAATGATGTGCTGACTAAAGTTTCAAGATGAATTATACATCCTTCATAATGATCACTTGAAATGACTTAGAAACTTGTTATCTTGATAAAAAAAAAATAATAATGATTTTTAGCACACACCTCATGCAACAAACCACATTTGAAAAGAAAAGTTGATCAATTATAGACGTATTGTTGGCTTTCTTGTAAGAAATAAAATTTATCATTTTTAAGAAGCTATCAATTACAACAAATATACACTTTAGGCACATGCCTATGACATTGCAAATACATAACTTTAAAATGTGATTTATCTATTTTACTATGTTTAGTACTGTTGTATTTGAATTATGTTTATGAAAATGCAACTTCTCACTGCTTTAAGTTTTCACCATAGATACTAGAAATCAAATTACTAAGTATTTGATTAATAGAATTCATTTGTCCATCTATTTATGAATGCCTTGTGCGATTGAAATCTAATGATATATTATTATACATCCTTCACAATGTTTGTCAAAAATGACTAAGAAACTTGGTTATTTAGATTAGAAGTAATGGTTTTTGGCACCTACACAAACGAATCATTTTTCAAAACAAAAGCCAAACAATTATAGAAGAATTGTTGGTTTTCTTACAATTGATAAAATATATTATCTTTAAGAACCTGTCAACTATGAAAAATATAATTTTGTTTAATTTAATTACATGGCTATAACACTGCAAATACATAGCTTTAAATGGTGATTTACCTGTTGCACTCTGTTTAGCAATGTTATATGCAAATTCTGCTTTTGTAAGTGCAACAATCCACTACTTTTGCTTGTAACCACAAATGCTACACTTGAAATTTCTAAATGCTAAATTTATAGACTTTGGTTGTCCATTTATTTATGAAGGTGTTGTGCTAAAGATGAATTATATGTCCTTTAAAATGTTCTCTAAAAATGACTTACAAACTTGTTTTCTCGATAAGAAGTAATGGTTTTTTGCATCTCATGCAAAGAACCACCTCTCAAAAAAAAAACAAAAGTTGAACAAAATGTGTCATATCGAGAACACTATGACAAATGTAATTCCACCTCACTTCATACACGCGCATATGACAATGCAAATATATAATTTTAAATGGTGATTTACCTATTACATTGTGTTTAGTACTATTGTATTCAAATTTTGCTTTTACAAGTGCATCATCCCACTGTTTTAACTTGTCACCATAGATACTATAACTCAAATATATTGCTAAGTATCCAATTAAGAGACTTTGTGTTCCCATTTATTTTTGAATATGTTGTACTAATAAAATCTAAAGATAAATTATACATTCTTCATAATGTTTACCAAAAAAAACTAAGAAACCTGTTGTCTAGATAAGGCATAATAGTTTTCGGCACCCTTTGAAAAGAAACCACCTTTTGAAAGAAAAGATAAGTAATTGTAGAAGCATTATTGGTCTTCTTGCAAGGGATAAAATATGTCATATTTGAAAAATTATTTATTATGACAAATACAAAATCTATTCTACTTTGGATACATGGGTAATCCTAGAATAAAATTCATAGAAAAGTCATATCATATACTTTTAAGAATAAGAAAAGGCATATTTAAACTTGTATTTTATGATTTCACTTTGGTAATTTGGCAAACATGTCATTTATGAACAAACTTACCAATATTTTATTTTAACTAAATCCAAAAATACCTTTCATTAATGGCATCAATAGCCTCTTTTACCTCAAGTGCCAAGTTAAGCTCTCTCTATACAAATCTCAAATCACCTTATTTCATAATGAAGAATGAGGAATGTAAAGTTGATTACCTTTCATCAAGATCCATCATGAATATGAACATCATCAACAAGTAAGTTTTGACACTTCTCTAATAACTCACTAAAACCTTCGTCATGCTCATAAAATTCTCTCAAGCAAACAAATCCAGTAATCTCCCTCCTTAAAGTAACTAACAAGGCCCTTTTTTTTTTACTCAAAGAATTAGCAACCCTATTGTTGACTCTTGTTTTGTGCATAGGAACTATTGTGGGTAAATCGCCCATCTTAAATGTATATCATTACTAATTAAATTCTAGTTATGTAGGAATTTTAAAGCCTTATGATCAGAATAAAACATAAATTTATTTCCAATTAAATAATGTTCACCTTCTTTAGATTCCTAAAAATAACATGAAACTTCTTATCATACATTTACTACTTCAATCAGGCAACACTTAATTTAACACTAAAAAATGTTATGGGTATCTTCTCTTGGGAAAATACTCTCCCAATGCCTAAACCATGCACATCACATTCGAGTTGAAAAGAACTTGTCAAATTTTAGAAGTTCTAAAACTAATGCAATGCATAAGTTTTTTTAATCATAACAAATATCTTTTTTTTTTATCCTCTCCCTAGTCAAACTTTTCATTCTTCATATATTCGGTAATTGATAAAATTATATTACTCAAGTTTTGTATAAATTGCCTAAAAAAATAGTCAATCCATAGAAACTATGTATCTCACTAACTGTTTTTGTAATTGGCCAATTTTTATACTGGTCTCAACTTTCTCCTTATCAACATATTTTTCTCATATATTCCAAATGGTAATTAAGTTTTATATCTAATATAAATAAGAATATCATAGAAAATAAATTATATAAATTTATTGATAAAGAGACATAAGACTTGATTCATTAATCATATAAAAGTGCTCAACATGTTAGACTATTTGAAAGGATATAACTATCCACTTGTACAAACCCATTTTTCTTGAATGATATCTTCCACTCATCCTTGTATTCATTTTACAACTTGTCATAACCCAATTTTTTGCCATTTTATTTTAATTATTATTATTATTATTATTTTATTTACAGAAAAGGATAAAAAAAATGATGATAATGATGAAAAAACAAGTAAAATGAAATAAATGAAGAATGAATTAAAATTTGGGTTAAGGGCAACATGATTGGAAGTTTTGAGATTTAATTAAACTCTGGAATTAATCTAATTAATCCAATCAAGGGTTTAATTGAAGAATTGATAAGTTTTGAGACTTAATTGAACTTGAAATTAATTTAATTAATCCAATTAAGGGTTTAATTGGAGAATTGATAAGTTTTGAGACTTAATTGGACTTGGATTTAATTAAATTAATGAAATCAAGAACTTAATTGAAAACTTATCAAAGTATAGGGCTGATTCTTGTCAAATTTGAAAGAAATTAAAACCCAAGGACCAATGTGTAAATTGCACTGAGATGCAGGGGTTTAATTACAATTTACCAAAACTTCAAAATGTGAAGGATCAAAACACAAAACACCAAAAACGGTGTCGTTTCTTAACACTATTCATCTTCTTCAATGCCTCAACTGCCCACCGCCACAATTACTCCTGCAATAACAGCTGATTGATTACCTGGTAACGGTGGAATTCTGTGGCTATAAAGCCAGAGAAAACAAAGAACGCAGGGGTGGGGAAGAGACAAAAAAAGAGCCATGAATAGGGGGGAAATCACAGAACTGGGGAGGGAGATTATACAGAAAGAAAGAGGGGGAGACTAGGAACGAAAAAAACTAAGGGGAGAGAAAAGCAGAGGAACGACACAGAGACGAGGAGCAGCCCCACCATCGTCTTTTTCCCTTCATCTTAGAACTGAAGGTGAGAAAATATAAAACCAGGAGCAAAGGAGACGCAAACTCAACCCAGCAGACGAAAGCGCATAGACGAGAACCGGCATTGACCATCGTCCTCACAGTCATTAACAACCAGCCTCCAGAACCAGAGGCAACAGAACAAGGACATACAAAGAGAGGGAGACCGTGAAAGACAGGGGACTGCAAAGCAAGAACCAAGGAGAAAGGAATAGAGAGGAGCTTAGCCTACGAATCTTGCATCACGTTTTCATCTTTAGAGCTACCAGGTAAGTAAGCTTCTCTTTCCCCGCTTTTCATTTTAATTCACCGGTTACTGTTTACTTTGGATTTTAATTCATTTCCTGCTTTCTTTGATTTTTGCTTAGTCGGGTCAATGGCTTGGGCTAGTGACCGGGCTGGGCTGGCTGAGTCTAATTTAGCCCAAAAAAAATATAAAAAATAAAAAATATGTAAGCATGAATAAAAATAATATAAATTTATTGATTTATTTACTGATGCCAGAGTAAGAAATAAAAATACCAGGTTAAATTTATATTATTTTTATTCATTGTATTTTATTTTATTTAGCTAGAAAAATAAAAAAATATGTGCATGCGTAAAAATAAATTTATTTTGATTTATTTATTCACTGGCTCTAAAGTATGGAATAAAAAATATTAATCTAATTTTTTTTCGTAGCTACGAATTTTTACCAACGCCAGAGTTGAAACTATTCAAGTTCGAATATTCACTGACACTAGAGTCAGGAATATTAAAACAAATCATCATAGCATAAACTAATAAACATTTAGCAATTTAAGACAAAACCAGCAATGTAGTCTATCTTAGGCAGAACGTTTAAGAGATGATAATATCTTCCTTTTTACGTAACCAATCCCGAGCTATAGAATCTCTGTTGACCAGTTAGGGTTTTTAGTGACTATTATACTAGGTGGTGACTCCTTAAACAAGATATTTTTCCCTAAAAGAATCAAATGCCAGATATCTGTTCTTTTTCCATAAATCAAGAAGATTATTTTTAGGACTACCGCGATGTCAGGTGCGACACAACTCAATCTTCCTAAACACCACTGCATAATCCAATATGTAATACAATCAAGGAATTGAAAACTTATAAATAATTATCATTTTACTAATAGTGCAGCTATCTAAACATATATGCCTCACTCATTTTTAACAATCATATAAAAGTGCTCAACATGTTAAACAATTCAAAAAGAATAATCATCCACTCATACAACTCTTTATTTATATTGAATGTTATCTTTCACTCATTCCCAGATCGAATTCAAATATGATAGTATACATTTTGAAACATGGCATCCACCGAGGAATTGAAAACCTAGAAATCATTATTATTTTATTGACAATGCAATTACCTTTGCATATATGCCAATTTATATCCTTCTTTAAGGTTAACAAAGATGGTATTACACAAGGATTTAAACTCCTTGGTCCATTCCTTCCTCAAAAGCTTCTCTACATTCTCTTTCAATATCTTGCTCTTTTTAGGACTCATCCTGTATTGTGGTAGATTTGGATGACTTACTACTAGCACCAAGTCAATTTGATATTTAATATCTCATATTGGTGGCATTCAATCTAGCAACTCTACATGCAGAATGTCCCCAAATTCAATAAGTAAAGGTCTCCATGTCTTCCTTTTCATCCACTAGTGCCTTCACCATTAAAGCATGAACTCATTTGATCTTCCACACATTTGTTTGCATCACATGCTTTGAATTGGTTATGGCAAGGAAAACCTTTCCCTTTATTACAGAAGTTTCGGGTTAAGGCTTACCTTTTAAAGGCATAAATTATAATTCATACAATCTTCACAAATTTCATACAACATTGATCAACCATGTGTTTGGCATCTACATCATACCTTCAAGGCTATTAGGTGAGGTTCTAAGATATGATTTATATTATTCTTTAACACATCCCTCAAGTGAAAGTCCTTCGGGCTTAAAACTTGCACAGACCCACATTATCTTGTGCTTAATTTTTATCAAATAAATGAGAATGGTGAGATTCAAATTCATGACTGCTTGATCAATAAGACTCTGATATCATGTCAAAGAACCATCTCAACTCAATAGCCTAAGCTATTAGGTGAGGTTCTAAGATATGATTTATATTATTCTCTAACATAAAGTACTCTACAATATTGTGCTACCCTTATTTTAACTACTACTTTAACCCACCCAATCTTGTAGTATTCAAGATGTGGTTCTATTGACTATTTCAATTTATCAACAATACATAAGCTAATAATGTTTTCATAGCTACCGATATTAATAGTCAACTTAAACATGTTATTATTTATGGTGGTGTATCATGTTCGAAAATAACATGCCTTGGTTCAAATTCTCACTAACTTTTTGTGTTAATAATTTCTTACAAACAACATAATTTGACCCTGATCATCATAATTATACAAATCTTTCTTGTCATTTTTGTCAAGTTTGAATAGATCCGCCCTTGTTTTTAAAATTTTATAGCTCGTACTACCCTTCAAACACAATGATCAATTTCAATCTCATACAATCACTAGAATAATGCCTTAGCTCCCCACATTTAAGACATTTTTAAAAAAAAAATGTTCCAATAGGCAACATATTCCAAGTTGATATAATAACATATATAAAAAGAGAGTGTAATTAAACAACGAATAACATCAATTAGCCAATTAAAGAAATTGAATATAACTTATTGATTTAGACTACAATCATTATTGACACATCATATAGCAAACAAATATAACTAGAATTCTAAAATATTAAGGTTATGACCCTAAATTGTAGAGAAAAAATATATTATAAAAAGTCAATAATTCATGAATTATCTAGAAAAATAACAAACCAACTATTTTCATTATAGCAAAAATCAACCTTGCCTATACCAAAAAACAAAATAAAAAGTCTAACTAGGAAAATAAATAAATCCGAAATATTTATGAAGGATAATTAAAATTGTAAAAATCACATTTATGTGCCATGTTACGAGGGTCTTTTTAACTTGGCTAGTTACACAAAGCTGACCCTATGACCCTCTATTAGCTAGGTCTTGGAGAACTTTTTCGCAAATTTTAAGTATACTCCAATAATTAATTAAAAAATATTAACATTTGTTTTACCAGAGTAGTTGTTTTGAGCGTCAGTATTTCTTATTGAACTTTAGCCTGGGAGATGGAATGACGTGAAATGGTTCTCGTGAGTCCTAGAAGATTGGTTCGAAAATGTCATATGGAGGAAATTAATTTTGTAGATGTATTTTATAGATGTATTTAATTTTTAATTTTGTAGAAAGCAGACTAACATTTTTTGTTATTTACCTAAAGAGGATCTCGGTAACATGTTCTCCAAATATACCCTGAAATCTCTTATGTGTATGTATGTTTCTATAATAAGCCAAGGTTTTATTATATAATATGCTTTCTTTGAAATTATTAAGGACAAGCTGGAAGAGGTAGAGGCCAGATGTATCAAAAGGGCATCGCCGATTATCTAGAAAGAACAAATTGAAATGAGGGTGCCATGACAGCAACTTGACAGTTGTATTTTCTGCTCCTATGGTATCTTTTTATCTTGGTTTTGTATTTTAAAAATATTTTAAAAAACTTAATTAATGTAACCACTTGGCGCTGGAAAATGTATGAATGTTTTTTGGCCTTTTCTCAATTATTTTTTAAATGGACGGTCTGTCCACATTTTGTTTTAGAAAAGAAGACAAATGACACATTATACACTTTGTGTTCCAACCATCCATAAAGGTGAGTTAGGCAGTTGCCGGGATATTAAGCAGCAACCCTTTTGATAAAAAAAAAACAAATCATTTTAATTTGGAGGGATGTAGTTGAATTAATCGGATTTTATGTTTGTTTCATAAAAGTTATCAGTTCGAGTCTCATAAATTTTAGAGTTATTAAAGACTTAAATAATTATTAACTTCAGGACCAATGGGATTAGCTGAGGTACACGTAAGACGGCCCGGACACTCATGTTAATAAAAAAAAAATTCACTTTTTTTTAGTTGAAAACATTAAAGAAAGACCATACAGAACTTATATATATCTAACTTAAGAACAATCTTTAATAGGTTAAAAAATAAAAAACATTCACCTCAATTAAAAAAAAATCCTTAGCTCCAATATTTTTTTTTTTTCGAGCAAGATGATGGGTTAAAAATACATAAATGGAATCTATTAACATAAAAATCATATTTTTTTATTTTTGAAATGTGACATACTAAAAACTCTCGCTCCTCTCATGTTTTTCAATAACTTTTTTTCTCTCTCTCTATTCTAAAAAATCAAATGACTTAAATGTAAATCAAACAAAATGTAAGACTGAAATATCAAAACCTTAATAAATAAGGATCAAAAATAAATAAATAAAGATAAACTTTGGGTATATTTTTTTAAGAAAAACACATCTCATGAAAAATTATACAAAAAACATGTTTTTTTTGCTTCAATGTGAAATTTAGTCTCTATAGTTTTAATTTTTTATAAGCAAAAAAAATTGAATTTTACTGTTCAAAATTGAGTATTAATTTATTGTTGGGATGCTTTTTTGACACTACAAAAACCTGATAGTAAATTATCAAGTTAAATTCCTAATCAATACAACGTGGAATGAAAAAATTAAAAAAAAAAGTTCAACAACTGGAGTAAAAAATACTTCAAAGACCAAAAAAAATAGTGTCAATCTACAATATTTTATGAGAAGAGCTCTAGTGTTATCTGGGGGGTATTTTATTGCTATTTATCTTAAAACCTTATGACAAAACCTTTCCAATAGATCCGACTTATGGGTTAGTAATGTGGGATGTGAGACAAAAAAACTATATGGATAAATTTGACAAATATAATAAGTTAATAAGTTAGAAGGACAAATGGGTAATGTAGTTTCAATATACAATAAATCTAATTGTTCAATTTCGCTTGTAATTACCCAATTTAAAAGATTAATTTAGATAGCAAAAGGAAGTTAAAAAAGCTAGTGGAGTTTGTTCCAAACCTCAAATTCCAGTATACAAGCCTTTCAAGTAGCGATTCAATCAACTCATATGACCTAATAGAATTTATTATATTTCTCTAAATATACCAAGCTAATGTGAAGGGTGCTCTTAGGATCAATGAGATAGAAAGACTTAGTCTTGGTTGACATTGATTAAAAAAATATTTTATTTTTCAAATAAAAAATAATTTAAAATTATTTTTTTATCAACTTTTAATAAGTGATTTACAAATTTAGCCCTAAAGCATATATTAGTTGTATCCCTTATGCATCCTAGCAACTCCTAATTGTATAACTCCTAATTAAATATATAATAAAAGCTAAGGTAATCAACCTTCACTACTAGAAAATCAATAAATACAAACAGAAATACTGAGAAAATATTTCCGTTGGTAAATTTTTGAGGAATTTTACGAACATAAATATTCCCTCGGTATATACCGAGGGAATTATAGTGGAGAAAAAATTAAAACAAAGTAAAAAAATAAATGATGATGTGTCATTTTTACCAACAGAATTACCGACGGAATTTATTATGTCGGTAAAATCTGTTGGTAAATTTGTTGGTAAAATGTAAACATTGTTTATCATATCAATTAAAAAGGGAATGACCGACGAAATTTTCCGTCAGTATTTTTCAAAGAGATCCAGAACTGTTCACTTTCCAATTGTATTGTTAATTATTGTTCTTTACAGAAAAAATCACCGGGGGATTGAAAAGTCGTCGGTGTTATTTGGTGGTTTTCTAAAAAAATTCAAGTAATTTAAAATTTTAATTTAAATATTATAGACGGAATCACCGATGGATTGAAAAATCATCAGTATTATAGAATAGAATTATAATATAGGACCACAATTAAAACCTAAATTTTTCATAAAATTATGAAGCTTGTATTCTCAACCATGAAGAAAAATATTTTACATGTAAAAATATAATATGAAATTAATCTGCTTAGACTGCAATAGTCAATAATGATGAAATTAAGAATCAATTTTGAAGTTCCTCCAAGTACACCTTGCCCAAAAACAATGATTACCCAAAACCTACATCATCAATTCATAAACTTTCTCATCAAGAGCCCCATTTATCTCCCTATTTAAAAGCTAAAAAAGCAAGTCTCCACTCTTCTCTTAAAGTTACACTAAATTATGATTTATTATAATGCTTGACTTGTCAAGCCAAAAAAGCTAGTCATATCCTTTGCTTTTGAGGGAAATGGGCTGTCAAATCCTCAAACAAATTTGTGTGTTAATTGAGATTAAATTTTTCGCATGATTTTAAAGATACTCCTTCAACATTTATTAATAATGTAACAATAAATTCAAAATTTAACTTTGGTATTTAAAAGTGAATTCACAATCTAATAATCAATTATTATTTTTGTATAAAAAAGAGATGAGCCGTCAAAATAGTAGCTAAATAAATCCAATTAACAATTAAGTAATCTGTAACCATCTAATTATCTATCACTTATTCAATTCAAACTTATTCAATCTAAATTAATATTATTTAATTATTATCAATTCTATAAAAAAATCAATTTCCCCAAAATTTCCAACATAACAATAATTAAAATTGACAAAATATGATTATTACCCATTATATAAATAATAATTTCTTTCAGTATAACACATTTGAGTTACAAAATTAAAATCAATTTTATCAAATTACACACAAATTCAAATTTTCACAAATCCCAAACAAACCCTAACATACAAATCAAACTTTAATTTTCTATCAAAAGGTTGTAAAACACTTAAATATTCAAGTAAACCACAAAACAAATACTAAAAACAAAAATCAATATATTAAGTTAAAACATAAATGGGTAGGTTTGCTTATTTGATGTAGGGAATATTTAGAAAAAAATGCACTATGAAAATGTTGTTGACACTACAAAGTATTGGGTGGTTAAATTTGTGACGATGAAACCTAGATTTATGGCAAAATAGGGGGAGGGGCTACTATTTTGATTTGCAATTAAAGAAGAAGAAGAGGATAGGGTCGGGGTCAATTATAATACTTTTAAGTTTGCTGATAGAATTTTCGACAGAATATTATGACAAAAAAAATCATTGGTAAGCTATCAGCAAATAATTAATGATGTGTCATCTTATCGATGAAATCATCAAAATAATATTTTTTTTAATTATTTTTAGTTTGTTGATGATTATGTCAGTAATTACAAACTAAAAATATTTCATTGGTTATTACATTGGAAATTTTTGATAGATATATTCTGTTGTTATTATCATTGAAAAATTCAGATGAAAAATATTATGTTGGTGATTCATAATTTTGTGATAGTAAAAAAAAAGAAAATAAATAGTTTTAATCACCAAATTTTTATATCACGATTGAAAGATTTATGAGAATCTTATCTCTCATAACCAAACTTAAAATTTAAATGCTGATGGTTAAAGAGACAACATCCCTTCACCATCCAACCAAATCACTCAAGCTTCATATACTTCACCATTACTACGTATAGTTTTAAGAAATTGGAGACTTACGCATATTGTAATGCTTTAATTTTATCTGCAAACAGGGATATTGGAATATTTCGTTGGTGCTTTGAATTAAAAAGTCATGTGGCACCAAATATGATGTTTTGTCATATTTAGTTCTCATTTGCAGTTGGTGACGTGTTCATGATCCCATACTTGAGCACGCAATTATTGAGACCCAAAATAAAAAGGAGAATAACAAAAGACGAATGTTAGACAAAGAAACAGTTCATGGCGAGCTGTCTATAAATAGGCATAGCCAGGAAAACTGAATAGATCAACAAAAGCATTCTTCTTCATAATTTATCTCTCAACTCTTCAGCAAAGAAGGAAAAAAGAAATGGGCTCCGAGACTCCTCTCAAGCTTCCAATCATAGATTTCTCAAATCTAGGTCAAAATCCAGGCGCTGCCGAGTGGGACTTGGTGAAATTGCAAGTTCGTAAAGCGCTTGAAGAGTATGGCTGCTTCGAGGCCTTATTTGACAAAATTCCTGCAGAGAGTCGAAAGGCTATAGTTGGTGCAGTTGAAGAGCTCTTTGATCTCCCTTTGCAAACCAAAATGCGCAATGCTTCTAAGAAACCTTACCATGGCTATGTTGGACAGTACCCTCAGGTGCCACTATTCGAGAGCATGGGTATTGAGGATGCCAACATAGCTGAAGAAGTTGAGAGCATGACCAACATCTTGTGGCCGCAAGGAAATCAAAGTTTTAGGTTTACCCATTCTCTGCTCTTTTTTCTGACATTTACCTTGTGCATAACTACTAGATTTCAATTTTTTTTTTTTAAAAAAAAAAGCTTGATTGCACTGGTTGTTTGATCTTGAAAACATGTTTCCGAGTAATGTGTATCCTTTTCATCTGAAATCATATGTTTTCGTACAGTTTTCTTACTAATTAGTCAACCTCTTTTGCTAGCAATACTGTTCTGTCCTTCTCGGAGCAAGTGTCGGAATTAGATCAAATAGTTCGAAGGATGATTGTCGAGAGTCTGGGACTCGAGAAATACTTCGACGAACACATGAACTCTACCAACTACCTTCTCAGGGTCATGAAATATAAAGGGCCCCAGACAACTGAGACAAAACTTGGATTAACTTCTCACACTGATAAGAACATTGTGACCATTTTATACCAAAATCAAGTTGATGGGCTAGAATTACAAACCAAAGATGGTTGCTGGATCGATCTCAAACCCACACCAGACTCTTTTATTGTCATGATTGGAGATTCTCTTTATGTAAGTTCCTTCTCACCTTCCCTTTCTTTTTTCAAAAAATGATTCTTCAAAAATAAATATATAATTATATATGATCCTTAAGGACTTTAAATTATTGATCAAACACAACATGTCACACCGATTAATATCAAGTTTTTGTAATATTTATTTGTATCTCACTTTATTAATTTGTTGTTGTTAGACTTATACAGTATTTGAAAACACGGTTAAAATCATGTTTCTTAAAAACAATTTTAAAAAAATTGTTAGGAATTAATTTTTTTTATATTTTTAGATTATTTTGATATGTTAATGTCAAAAATAATTTTTAAAAATAAAAAAATATATATTATTTTAATGCATTCCCAAACAAAAAACACTTTAAACAACAATTATTATCACTCATCTCAAACATTCTTTATGCATTTGTGTGTGCACATCCCGCATGCATATGATTAATTTTTTTTTTTTTTATGTGGGTGTGCATATGAGTAAATTTATGTTATAAGTGAGGAGTTGTAATTCAATTGAATTTGGAATAATTTTTCATATCCAATAAATCTTTTATATATTAATATTTTTTTTATTTAACACACCTTAACATAACTTATCTCGATATAAATTTATTATTATATTATGTGTTATTCAAGGACTTTGGACTATTGGGTCTATATGGAAGTGTACACTATAACTTTGAACTCTGATTTTATGCAGGCTTGGGCAAACGGTCGACTGCATTCTCCATATCATCGAGTTATGATGAGAGGCAATGAAGCAAGGTATTCTGTCGGATTGTTTTCAGTCCCCAAAGCAGGCTACATGATAAAAGCCCCAGAAGAGTTAATCGACGAGGAGCATCCCTTGCTTTTTAAACCCTTCGATCACGTCAAGTTCCTTGGATTTTACTACACAGAAGCTGGTCAGAGAGCTCAATCTGCGTTAAAGACTTATTGTGGTGTTTAAATTATACTGCGGTGTTTGCATTGTACTGTTCCTAAGCTTGCAACTTGTGTCATTTTATCTTAATTTGCTATGTCTTTTTAAACTCGATGTGTGTTGTATTGTTCTTCAATAAATTAAGTTACTTTCACCTTGAAATTTCTGTTAAAAAAATAATAAATTGGAATCAAGTACAAAATTAAACTCCAACAAATGAAAACATAATCAATTAATTAATGCGATTTTCTTCCTGTCGCACGATGAAATTTACAGGCTCGGGCTAGACTCTACAGGATTTTTAGGACCAATATTTTCAGTAGTGGCTAAGCCAGGACTTGCTGTTGATAAAAACTACAATAAATATTCAAAAATATAATAAGAGTTATTTTTTAAAATGTTTTTTACTCAAAAATATATTAAAATAATATTTTTTATTTTTAATATAGCATATCAGAAGTATTCAAAAATACTAACAAAATTAATTTTAAGTAAAAATAATTTTTAAATTTTAATTAAAAAAAAAAGGTTGAAACTCAATTTCATAAATGTGACATTCAATTGGGCTTCATGGCATTCATGGGCCTGGATTTGATCCATACGTGGAGATGGACAGGATTGACTATGGCACCCGAAAGAGACTAGCAAGGGAATGCAATCTTGAAAACGATAGGAAGTAACTATTCAATTTATTTACATTACATTGAAAATAAGATTTTAAGTTAATGTATAATATAAGAGAAAAAAAAAGTATTGATGTTGTGGATATCATGGAATTTTTTAAATAAAAACCGGAAGAACGATATATATGTTTAATAAAATAAATTGAAAATATCTAAGCTGATAAATTATAGAAAGAATTATTAATGCTACTTAAATATTAAAATAAATTGATCTTTATTGCAAGTAAAAAAAAAATACAAATGTAAATATTTAACCTCATCTCTGATGATACTTAAAATGCTATAAATAAGAAAGACAATGATATAAATTTTGAAGAAAAAAGTATTTTTTTAGTCAAATTATCTTTTCTTATTCATGTGTTTTATTTTTTATTTTTCCAAAACATATCATTTTTATTTTCTATATGTTTTATTGAAGAAAACTTGAAGGAAATTAAAATAAATAATAAAACAATATTGATTTGAAATAAAGGGGACAAATGTATCTCTTTAATCAAAACTCTCTTTTCTTATTCATATATATCTTTTTTTCATAGAAAAATTTAATTTTTTAGTTTTCAAATACAAATTTTCCATAATCATAAAATTAGGTTTCAATAAAAAAAAAAATTCATGAATCAATAACTTTTACACAAATATAAAAAAAAAATATAAGATTAGTAAATTTGAAGAAAGAATTATATAAAATATTTTCAATAAGAAAATATAAAAATAGATATTTTATTTGCATTGAATATTCATGAGCAAAATTCATAAAGCAACTTTGACAAATTCTGTAAAAATGTAAATCATGTAATTTATGCAAAAATGTTGATTAAAAAAAAATACGTATGAAATGCAAACTTGTCCTTCACAGGGTGACAACCTAATAAGAAGATCCTAATTATTGTGTGCATCAAAAGGTTGGTCATTATCTAGTTTCAAAGGGTCTCTCGCATGCTTAGTGATCGTCCTTGAAAAGGTCGATATGAGGCTTACAAGTAGTGTGAAGATAGAAGCCCTGAGTAATATCAGTTTAGCACATCAACCACTTCCAAGTAAACAATCAAGCGAGTTGGATGGTTTCACGAGTCTTGTTGTAACCCATTTTCGGGTCTCCACAAAATAAATAAAAATAAATAGCCAAAAGGAAAAAAAAATAATAGGAGGCAGAAGCGCTTAGAAAACAGTCAGAAAAATTGGTCAAGGAGGTTAAAAATACGAGGATTGAATTTTTGACAGTATGATGAGAGCCCTGTTGGAAAAGAAATTTGAATTTTTAGGAGAAAAGCCCAAATTTGGAGGTTTATGGACTTAATTGGATTTTTATTTGAATTTATAGAGGATTTGATTGCAAGAAAAATTGATTTTTAAGTCAATTTGGGCTTTAATTAGAAGAAATTAAAGTTCTGGGGCCAAATTATATTTTTTAGAAATTTATTAAGTCAAATCAGGGGCTTAATTACATAAATATTAAAGTTTAATGGCCAATTAGGGACTTAATTGAGAAAATCCGAAACCAGGAACCAATTTGGAAAAGGCGCGTAAATAGGGGGGCTGTATTGGATTGATTCAGGAGCTTAATTGAAGAATTTGGAAGTTTATGGATCAATTGAGGGCTCAATTGCATAAATCAGAGGCCAAGGACTAAAGTGAAAAAACGCGGCCAACAAGAGGGGCGGAGACTGAATTCGGCAGGGACGCAATTGAAATGAACAAAAGATGATTGAGGGCTGATTTGAAAATTGGCGCATTCTGGCGCCACATTTAAATGAAACGGCACGCTTTCTCCAAAACGACGTCGTTTCATACAAAAAAAAGAAAGAAGAAGGGTTGAACAGTGCCGTTTGGAACGACACTGTTCCCCTTTCTTCTTCCCCCCTTGAACATGCAGCGGGGAAGAAGGAAACAGAAGCTTTGTTTAATTTTGCCGGTCCCTCTCTTGCCTCGAGCCCACCGACCAACCCGAGGTCCCATGCCATTGGACCATCAACCGAAGACACTGGTCGACCACCCGCCGCGCTGCCGAAACCGAGGGAGGCATGCCTGGACAGCTGCACCCCCTGACCAGCCGCTACGTGATCGGCTCCCCATACTCCACAATGGAAAGCCGCACCCACTTGTTCTATAAATAGCACCCAACACAGCAGCATAAAAAGGGGAGGACCGAAGGGAGAGAGGGGAGGACCCGAAAGGAGAGAGAGGAGAGAACCCGAAGGGAAGAGAGAGAGAGAACCGAAAGAAGCAACCCGAGAGGAGGAGAGAGAAACAACCGAACCAAAAACAACCATTAGGAAACCCAGACTGAGAAAGAGGAAACCGCCGAAAACGAAAGAAGAGGATGCCATACGGAGAAGAAAGGAAGAGCAGTAATCTTACCTTCCGCCGTTTGAAACAGCAGCACCGCTCCCGACCTCCATCGCAGCACCGCCAGAGAAGCCGCCGCTCAGCAAGCCATCGCCTCCGCCGTGCCAGGTACGCTTTCTTCCCCCTGCATTTTTCTTCTCTCGCTGCATGAGTTTTCCTCTTGATTCTGCATGCAGGAGGCGGGGACGGAAAAAGTAATTCCCCTCCTCGGTTTTTTTTTCTTCCTTCCTGGGCCAGACCGGTTCTGGCCCAGCCTTTAGGTCTGGGCTGGGTCCAGCCCAGACCAGAAGAAGCATGATGGACTGTTGGGCCGAGATCGGCCCGATCCATTCTGGGCCGAGATCGGCCCAATTCCTGTTGGGCTGAGTCTGGCCCATCTATTTGGGCCTGCCCAACCCATATAATATATTATATTATATATTATAAATTATAATATGTTATATGATATATGTGTGTATATATATTAAAATAAAAAATATATATATTCTGAAAAATCTTTGAAAAATATTGTTGATTTTCCTACATATTTTTTTCAAAATGGCTTAATGTTTGGTTTGTATTTTTTATATTGTAAAGATACAAATCCAGTATTAAAATACCCGGTTTTCGTCAAAACATCAAAGATTTTGGAAAATAAAAAAATGTTTTTGCTTCCAAAAATATTCTAAAAAATCCTAAAAAAATATTGTTGATTTTCCTGCATATTTTTATAAAAATGACTTAATATTGGTTTGTATTTTTATATCATAGAGATACAAATTCAGTATTAAAATACCTGGTTTTCGTCAAGAAAAAAAAATGTTTATATAAAAAAAAAAATGTTTTCTCGTGTGTTGCATACGGCCAATACCCTAACATGTGTCGAATGTCTTTTTTATATATATACAAAAAATATTGGAAGTTTTAAAAAATGTGTTTTCGCATGGATTTCTTAAACACAACAAAAATTGTTTTTTCTTGCATTTCTGGATTTTACAACATGTTTGTAAAACTCCAAAGGGTATTGGCCAATATTCCAAAAAATACAAAAATCTTATTTTGGGTAGGGGGAATTCATCTATTATTCACCGCTAATGTTTGAATAAAGAAATCCCTAAAGGACGAATAGCCAAAATATTATTGGGAGTAATAAATCCGCACACATCCTTAAAAGAAGGCTTGATTATAATCGAGGATATTTTTTTTTAATTTTTTTTCCCTCCTTGCGATTCACGAGTCGCAAACTCTTGAAATACTAAGGGAAAAATGAGCTTTCAAAGCACATGGAATCTCCTTGGATTTCTATCCAAATAAATTTTATTTGAATCAAACCTAGGAAAATTGATGGGATTAGAAAACACCAACACCATAGCAATTATAGAGCAAACCAAACACCAAGCAGCTTACCTTAGGTAAGGGGTACTAGGGGTGCTAATACCTTGCCTTTACGCAACCAGTCCCTTACATTAGAATCTTTGAAAGACCAGTTAGGGTTTCTAGTGACCAAAATACTAGGTGGCGACTCCAAAGAACTAAATCAGCAAAACAAATGAAAAATTCACCTCGAACGCCGCACGGATTTTTTTTTATGTGCGACAGAATGGCGACTCCACTAGGGACTTAGGACTAAGCTTGATATTTTGTTTGTTTATGCTATGTGTTATTGGTTTTTGTTTTCTTATATGAATGAATACTTGGTTTAAAAGCTTTAGCATGCATCCTTACCTTCTATCATACATGGTGTAGTCATACATCACTTATTATTATTATTATGTTTTGAGGGCACACACATGTAACTTTAAGATTAAGTGGGGGACTAGCAGCTTGCCTTATGACTTGAGTCAAGGTTTAAGTTTGTGTAAACCCCAACTCTTTGCTGAGTGTTTAGACTGATTGTGATTGGTATACGTGCCATCCCACTATCTGCTAGACCTCCATATCGCCTTTACGAGGGTGATCATTGGAACAGCAAGAGACCCTCTTTTTAGAGACCCAGTAGTAAACCTACCCTATGTCTCACATGAATGAATTAGAACCTATCCTTAGGGTGTATGTTCCATAATATCTTTTGCATCAAAACAGGTCTAACCCCAACACATTTTGAATTGCAGGACTTGTGAACAAAATGTCCATCATCACTAAATCTTCCATCGTAGAGTATGGGAAAAATTCAGAACTGTCATAATTGATTAAAGGAGACTACCTTAGAAGCGATGCTAAGAAGATGTCACCAATCAAGAACCTGAATTGCATTATGAATGAGGTGAACAAATTAATGACTCATTTTCAGAATATAGATAAAGATGCATTTTTTAGGAAATACGGACGTTTGGTGGAAATCGTAAGGGAAGAAGTTTTAAGCCCAGCTGTGCGAGCTTTAGTTCATTTTTGGGATCCAGACTACCGATGTTTTTCCTTTGGAAACATAGACCTATGTCCCACGGTTGAGGAATATGGATTGTTGACCGAGTTCCAAACAACCTGTATCAGATTTATTTGCCTTTAAGATCCGACAAGATCATCCCTGAACTGTCAAAACTGCTCAGAATCTCCAACTTGGAAAAGTTTTTGGAAAAGAATGGTACCGGTTTGAAATGGAGGATGCTAGAATTTGAATTGGAAAAGAAGCCAGAATTAGAAAAGGAGAGATTGATTGCTTTGGGTATATTTGGCCTTGTGTTGTTCCCAAGCCAGACTGGTTTAGTGAGTTTGGAGGCCGCTGTTGCTTATGTAGAGTATGAGAATACGCAAATCAATCTAGTGGCTGCTATTTTAGCTGAAACGATTTTGACACTTAACCATTGTAGGAGGACCGGAAAAGGAGCAATGAGATGTTGCACACAATTATTGTATATTTGGATGGTTAGCCATATCGAAACAAAAAAGCTTGTCTTCAATAATTTTTGGTGGTTCACCCAAAAACCCTTAAAATTAGTAGAAGAGGAAGAATGGGGAGATCTAGACAACCAAGGTTGGGTTGACAAATTAGCAGGCTTGCCTAATAGTAATTTTAAGTGGAGAGCCCTATAGGTAACGACAGTGAAGGTCCTAATGAGTTGTGGACAAAGATGTTGGGTACCATTAGTAGGGATTACAGGTTATGTGAGTTATGCTCCTGCCTTAGTGGTAAGGCAACTTGGGGGCATGCAGTTTGTTCCCAGGACTATGGGAATTGCTCAATTCTTTGGTTTGTTCAAAGATCCCATTGCAAAAGAGGTTTTGGAGATCATCAAACAAGATTGGAAGCATCTGGTTTTGGTTGAGATAGAAGGCTTAAAAGATCCAAGTGCAAGCGAAGGATATGCAAAATGGAGAGACTTAGCTGCTTCAGCCATGCCTTGTGTAGAAGCCAAATCTCCTCAAGCTGTAAAAGAGCCTATTAAGAGAAAAAGGGTTAACAATGAAGATGAGTTGAGAAGGCAAGTGGAAAAACTTCGAATAGAGTTAAGTAAAAGCAGAAAAGACAAGGCAATGTTGGAAGAAATGATGTTAGAAGAGGATAAAAGGAGAGCATTTCTAGATGAGCAAATACAGTCCAGAGATGCGAAAATAACAAAGCTTGAGTTAAAGCTAGGTGAGGAGAAGAGTGCTAGGAAAGAAAGCGAGAAGGAGCTAGTTGGAATGAGTTTGGATTGGATGCAAAGTTGCTCTGAACTTGAAGCAATGGAGATGGACTTTAACGATTGCCAAGAAAGTGCAGAATATTACAAAAAAAAAATTGCGCAAGTGCAGTTCGAACTGATGGATAGGATTGGGAAGTATGAGGATTTGAATAAGAAATATATGGAATGGGAAAGCCATTCAACGGGGATTAAAGAAAGTAAAAGGAGAGGTTTTGAGGAGGTTGAAGCAGAGTTAGCGGTTAAGAAGAATGAGGTAAAAGTTATGAGGATAAAACTTGACAAAGAACGTGAAAAGGGTGAAGTATTTAGACGAGAAACTAGTAACAATGGAAAAACACAAGGATCAAATCGACGCTAACAACACTGCTTTGAACAGAACCAACATATTGTTCATAGAAAAAATGACCAAGACAGATGAGCAAATGGACGAAGCTGCTGCACATGCTCGAATTATTAGAATTAATGCGCGGAATGTGGGAGGAGACATCATTCGCTATCGCCGAAGCCTAGCTGAAATCGGTGCCTTTCTAGGGAAGATTGAGAACCGCGACTTTGCCTTCTTACCTTTGGCTAAAGAGTTTAGGGAGGAAAGGGATTAACATGTTGTATTTCTTTTTATTTCTAAATGTAATAAATTTATCAAAGCATTAATGAAAATGGCGTTGACCCATCTTCTTATGCAAAATCTGTCTCTTGGTGAATATGATTCAAGCAAACGACTCGAAAGGCAAAACTCCTATCAAAGCAATGTGACAAGAGAAACTATGCTTATGAGGTGATAGCTATTATTCGTTCACAAGAAGGTTGCATCCATACCCAATGAACAAAGCATTCTCATCACAATCATGCATTTTTCTCATACATCTATGCACACATCTGCAGATCGTGAAACATAGGTCCCACGTCCAGAATCCACCAAACCCGGTCCAGATCAAGGATGGAGAACGAAGAAAGAGCTCACTTAGAGTCACACTATCAGACCAAGTTAGAAGCCGTAAAAGGTGAAGTTGCTAGGCTGACCGACCTACTCAAGCAACTTCTAAGAACTAATAATGGGGAGGGAACGTTAGCACAACCACCTGAAGGAGCGCCAGCAGCTCACATCCCTCAAGCATCTCAAAACCAGGGGGCAAACTCGGCTAATGAACAACATTTTCTGCCTACTACCCCTATCCAACCAACTCAGGCTCCAATCACTGTTGACTTAACAACGGAGGGAATCCCGGATAATAGGTCTCCCAATTTGATGGACCAGGACAAGTTGTTTGCCTTGGAAGAAAGGTGAAGGGCAGTTGAGGGTAATGACTGGTTTGACCCCATGCGAGCAGCTGAGATGTGTTTGGTACCAAACATCGTGGTGCCAAAGGATTTTAGGATACCAGAGTTCATTAAGTACACTGGTTTGGAATGCCCAAACACTCACCTTCGATCCTACTGCAATAAAATGGCGGAAGTAATCCGCGATGATAAACTGCTAATCTATTTCTTTCAAGATAGCCTCGTAGGGTCCGCTTTGAACTGGTACATGAGGTTAGATAGTGTCAGGATCAGGAGCTTGAGAGATTTGGTGGAGGCTTTCCTTAACAGTACAAGTTTAACATGGAAATCGCTCCTGATCAAACAAGTCTAATGGCAATGGAAAAAAGGAACCAGGAGTCAGTAAGGGCATATGTGCAAAGATGGAGGGATGAGGCAATGCATGTCCAACCCCCTTTGATAGAAACAAAGATGGTGAGCTTGTTTGCCAATACTTTCAAGGCACCTTATTATGAGCACCTAATGGATAGTTCCTCTCAACATTTCTATGATGCGGTACGCATAGCTGAAAGGATAGAGCAAGGGATTAAAGCTGGGCGTATAGCGACGTCGTTGGAAAAGAAGGGTTTTATTGGAAGAAAGAGAGAAGGCGATATTAACAACTTGGAAGGCGGGTATAAGGGCAAGAGAGTAGATTCCATAATCCACAAGTACCTACCTCTCAATTCTCACACATAAACTTTAACCAACCTTTTTCCCCTAATTGAACAAATAACCAGTTAAACAGCCCAAATCACTACCAAAGACCCCATACAAGATACACTTCAGAACAACTGCCGCCGTTACCCATGCCTTTTTGAAGGATATTGTACGCAAAACTGTTGAGCATTGTGACACATAGCTCCTATGTCCGCCGATCCCTACACTACCACTACAACCACCATTTCCCAATTTAGGTACAAGCCCGAGTTGACTTGCGAGTACCATGCGGGTAATCTTGGGCATGGGATTGAAACCTGTTACGCTTTCAATAAGAGGTTGTTGGAGCTTATTAGATAGGATGGGTATCCTTTGAAGACAAGCCCAACTGTTAAATTCAAACCCATTACCTAAACATGCCCCAAATAGTAGTGGAGTAGGCATGATAGAAGTTGGAAATCAATCAAGGTGTTGAAGGTGCCTATGAAAAAGTTTGTACGACATGTTAGTACGATCTGGATTTCTAGAGGCAATGTGGAAAGCCATTTGGAGGGAGGTGACTATTATGAGTTCCATGGAAGAGAATGGACACCATATTGAGGATTACGTCGAGTTTTGCGAAAGATTGCAAAAATGTTGAGAATGTGACATTTGAGAATTGAACCCACGGAGAGCTGGTGTGAGGTGAGTATGAATGGAGGTCAAGATGAGAATGACAGGTGTAACATCCCCCATTTCGGGATAAAACGACAATCTCATATCAATAAAAAAAAAACATATAATAATTTTTTATATATATACATATATGTTCATGATACCGGAAGGTCCGAGGTTATTGACATGAATATTATTTACACTTCTAATAGCTCGCATCTCATAACTCAAATCCTGACCCAATCATCATGGGTTTTCAATTTCACACACTTATACCCACTTTATATCAAACGCACAATATTTACGATATGCCTTATATAACAAGATATCATTATGATAGATAAAAATAAATACAGTATAATTACATCGGCAAAAGCATGATTATATGAACTACATGGTTACATTCATTCAGTCAAGTTTAAACATTAATTATACATGTTGTAACCCATTTTTGGGTCCCCACAAAAAAATAATAAATACAAAAAAAAAAAAAAAAAAACAGAGAAAGCTCAAAACGGTGCTGTTTTGAAACGGCACCATCGTCTTCTTCCCCTGGACGCGCAGAGAACAGGGGAGAATAAATTTTTTTTTTCTCTTTTCGCCTACTTTCTTTCCCGGCTTTGGCGCAAATAAGACGCCCACAATTCACCCACTTGCCTGGCGTTGGTTATCTGTTGAAGGTAGTGGAGGGGGCGGCCAACAGTAGCCGCCCCAACCGTTCTCCCTCCCCTGTTTTCCTATAAATACAGGGGAGGGCTGCAGAAGAAAAAAAAAAAGAGAAAAAAAAAGACCCAAAGAGAAGATAAGGGAAGCAAAGAGAGGGGAAAAAGAGAGAAGGGAGAACATAAGAAGAAGAAGAAGAAGAAGGAGCACCAGAGGAGAAAAACGAAAAAACAGAGGAGAGAGAGAAGGAAAACCGCAGAGCCACCGCCGCCACCCCACTGTCGGCGACACTTCCTGTCCGCCACCAGAAAGCTCCGCCATCGACGACAGCCACCACAGGTCAGCCCTCAACCCCTTATCTCGTTTTACTATTCATCTTCTTGCTTGCAGAACGTGCACTGTGCACGTTCTGCATGCAAGAATTAATTACCCGGTTAATTACCCGGTTACTGTGCATGTGCACAGTAACTTGGCAAATTAATTCACGGGTTACTGTGTGCACAGTAACCCCGGTTACTATGCACGCTAATTAATTCTCTGGTTACTGTGCACACAGTAACCCGGTTACTATGTGCACAGTGACCAGCCCATGCATTTGGGCCTGATCCGGCCCATAAAAAAAGAAAAAAAAGAAAAAATATTATTGTTTTAAAAAATATTATGATGTTTCCATTTTTTATTTATGTTATTTTTATTAATATCAGGTAGTATTTTTATGTCGTAAAAATACAAATCGGGTATTAAAATGCCCGTTTTTGTCACAAACTTCCAAAAATACAAAAAATTTAAAAAAAATGTTTTTTGTGCATACGGCCAAGTGTCCTCAAAGCTAAAAACGTATATTGTATTTTTCATACACCAAAAAAAACAATGTTTTAGCATGCATTTTGGCTTTAATAACTAGTTTATTAAAGTCAAGAGAATATTGGCCAAAATTTCAAAAACAACAAGAAATTTTATTTTGTTTGTTTCTTAGTATCCGGGGTATGACATTATACGTAATACATATTCCGGATATTTAATTCTTTTTTCCGGACAATCGAACCTGGGGTAATGACATTACATGTAATGCGTATTCCAAACAATTACAAACCATAACATGACTTTAGATTTTATCAGACAAAAACAATGCAGCTTTACCTTAGGTAGGGCGTAGTTGGGTGCTAATACCTTCCCTTTACGCAACCAGTCTCCGTACCCCATCTCTGAGACCAGTTAGGGTTCTAGTAACCCAGAATACTAGGTGGCGACTCTCCGTCCATATTTTCACTTATAGAGACAAGAATTCCTTGTCTCTCCACACATTTGCCAGGAATATAATATTCCGATTTTCCCTTGAGGGTGGACGATCGCCGCGCCGCGCATACACGTGCGACAGAATGGCGCTCCGCTGGGGAATCTTGTGACTAAGCTTTTGTTTTTGTCTGATTTATTGTGTTTTCTTTGTTGTGTTTGCGTGTTTATTTTTTAAATATGCATTTCCCTTTATTTATTTCTCACCGCGCTTTAATTTGTGTACAATATTTGATTCATGCATTGTATAGAACTGCCTCATGCCATCACATGCTTTATAGTGTTTTTCAAGCAAACACAAGCTTCTAAGTTAAGTGGGGAATTAACGATCTGCCTATGACTAATTGGTCGGGTTCAGATGCGTGAAACACCCAACTCATATCTGAGTGCCCTGCTTGGTAATGGTGGGCATACGTGCCTTAACTGTTCTTTTGCAACGCCCCCATACTGCCTTTACGAAGGACGTCACTGGGCAGATATGAGACCCTTTTGAGACCAGGTAGAAAATCTATTCATGAATTAGACCCTGTCTTTAGTTTGTATGTGCTATAAAAAATCATGTCACCCTTTGAAGGGCAAATGCATCATATAAATTACATGTTCATACATTTAACATGCATACATGCCAGATCGAAATATAGGTCCCTAAAAAATCTACAACACCCGACTTCGAGCTAGAAACATGGAAGATGAAGAGCGTGCTCAACGTGAGGCCTATTTGCACGAAAGAGTTGGAGTCTCTGAAAATAAGTGTGGCTCACCTCACTAGCTTACTCAAGCAAACACTAAAGGAATACCTCTGATGAAGGTCCTTCTAATCAACCGATCACCTTTGTTCCGGCTCCTACTACAGTTCAGCCTGAGGAAAGAATGAACGAACATGGTCAAGAACCTCAGCAAAATCCAACATTTGTGCAGTCAACAACAACCTGCACCATCCCCAACAGTCATGGAGGCATCTCTGCTAACGAGTCCCACAAGGCTAAGTCATCTGATAGCATTGATCAAGCTAAGATAGAGGCGCTGGAAGCCAGACTCAAAGCCATTGAAGGGATAGACTTATATGACCGGCGGTACGGGCAGCAGAGATGTGTTTGGTCCCAAATGTGGTTATCCAAAGAAATTTCCGTGTTCCTGAATTCATCAAATACAGTGGAACACAATGCCCATGACTCATCTCAGGTCCTACTGCAATAAAATGGCTGAGTAGTACATGATGAAAAACTACTAATGCACTTTTCCAAGACAGTTTAAGTGGGGCAAACTTTGAGTTTGGTACATGAGATTGGATAAACAACAAAATTCACAACTGGAAAAATCTTGTGGATGCTTTCGTCAAGCAATACAAATACAACATGGACATTGCACCCGACAGAACCAGTTTGTCCAATATAGAGAAAAAGGATAAGAAAGCATAAGGAATATGCTCAAAGATGACGAGAATTAGCTGCTCAAGTACATCCCCCACTTCTGGACAAAGAGATGGTCTCTTTAATTTGCCACACACTTAAAGCACCATATTACGAACATATGATGGGTAGTTCAGCCAACAATTCACTGATGCTGTGATAGTGTGTGAACGTATAGAGCAAGGTGTCAAGAGTGGTAGAATTGCTGCACCAACCGAGAAAAAAAGGCGCGAAAAGAAAAGAGGTTCAACCATGTTGAAGATGGCTACAAGGGTAAAAACAAATACATCCCAAAATTACCATACTCCATCCCAAATTGCCAACATCAAAAACCTGAACCCCAAAACTTTCAAAGCCAAAAGCCAAATTGGAAAATTTCCAAAGGTTTCAAGAGAACAATACCTCCACTACCGTTACCCCTGAATGAGATGTATCAAAAAGCTATTGAGCATCGGGCCAAATAGCTCCAGAACCTCTGACACCTCTGCAGCCACCTTATCCTAATTGGTACAAGCCAGAACTCAATTGTGAATACCATGCCGGTATTACTGGGCATAGCATCTATACCTGCAAACGCCTTCAAAGAGAAAGCTTCTATAATTAATCAAAGGCTGGGTGGATAGAGTTGGAAGACACCCCGAATAGGAATACAAACCCGTTGCCTAATCATGCTTGAAGCATATTAGGATGAATATTTGGGGAATTTGGAAAGCATCAATGGTCCAGCATGATAGCTTGAAATTTTGTAGAACTCAAATTTTGACCGTGGTGTTGTTCCGCATTGTCTTTGAGTTCCTTGCACAGAACTTTGGGAGAGGAGGCTAGCCTAAGAAGCAAATTCGCCAAAATAGAGGAATGAAGCCTGCTTTGTTATTGCCTTTTATTAATGCTTTTGAACAAGACTTTCCCTGTTAATGAGCTTCTCTTGTGAAATAATGATCATGTGTTTTCTTGTGTTCACATCACACTCCTTCTTTGTTGTTATTCCATGTAAATAACATTTGAGCACAACTTTTCTCACAACACTACAACATGAAGAATCCTTTGGTGTTCCTTTCTTCCAAACCCATACATTAATCTCATATGTTTTCAAGCATATTTTTTTGGGACCTCCAAAGTGAGTACAAAAACAAAAATCGTGTTAATATTTGTCCAAACAAATGCATTTTTGAAAATTCAAGTGATTCCTTAAATAGGTACACATATACCTAGAAAACTTGAAACAAAAAAGACAAAAAAGACAAAACAACACTATGAGGTGACTCAAAAGCTGAGTTTTATTTGACTGAATAAATCATTTGGCATACGCGCATGAAAGCAAGACCTATCGATCTCAATGCATGAGTTTGAGATGAGGAAAGGCCATCTTTGATAATCCTTTCCACAAGGCTAAAAAAATATCCGTTGCAATCCATTTTGAGCCTAGTAATGTTTTTTGGAAATAACCTTGACTAGGATCACACCCCACACTGGGGGGCAAAATAAGAGAGTTTTTTTGTTTTTACCATCCAGACAAAGCAGTGAAGATGGGTGCTGGAATTGATCATGTAATGTTTACTCTTTCATTATCATCTAAATGAAGTAGTGATTGGTTTAAGAAAAGAAAAGAAGAAGATCTAAAGGATCTAAAAAAGATTTGAGCTTCTCATACAAAACAACTGATATGATTGTGCTCAACCAAACAAAAACAAAGCCCAAAACCGACACTGGGGGGGCAGGATAAATCATTTTGAAAAAACAAACAATTCCAAAAGACAAAAGGTCAGGAAACAAGCACAAGTGATCCCTAGTCTTGAAATCCCTTAAACACCTTTTGAGCCTGCAACATATCCATTTTCTTCATAACCAATAGCCAAAGCCTACATTACATACCTGATAAAGCCCTTTCTGATCAAAAGGGCAAGTAATCTGAATCGGTATGCAGTGCTTTCTCGTGCGAGTCAAATCATTATTCATGCAAATAAAATAAATGCTTTGAATTATTTCGGTTCTCAATAACCCTCAAATTGAAATTTCAACCTTTTTATGACCAACCAGATGTCACTTCATCTTTAAACCAAAAGCAAAAAGCTTTCATCACTTCAAGAAAACCGGTCCATAGGAATCACTTCAATTTTTGAGAACAAGTTTATTTTGAACCAATATCAAAATCATTTTTGTGATTGGAATAACTTGGAAAGTTCCAAAAATTTTGCATGAAAACATTTCATTGTACAAAAAAACCCAAACCTACTTTCACATATCCTCACCCCAAACTAAACCCAAGTTGAACACACTTGGGGGCATGATCAAAGCTGGGGGGCAATCAAAAACACATGGTAGGGCTGGCTCCATGATTCCTGTTCTAAGGAAAATATCAGGCAAAATTGGTAACTCTTGAGATAAAGGGTGAAGGACAAAGATGTATGATGACATCAAACCCTTCCCAGAGGTCAAGATCACAATATGTAACCCGAGTAAGCAGAAGTGGAAAAGCCATCGAAGTTTACTACCAACATTACAACTTTGAGAGAAAAAAAGACACCATGAAGAAATGGGGGCCTATATTTCTCAGGTAAGTATACATGCATATCAATCATAATGCATTTTGCTTTTTAACATTGACAATCATTGTTTCAACATCAACTTTTGGGTAATGCGTTTTTATAACCCTACTTCCCTTTGAGTGCGCCTTTGAGCCCTCACCTCCATTTTGAGTGCGCCTTTGAGCCCTCATCCCTTGGTAGTGCGTTTTCTAACCCTACCTCCCTTTGAGTGCGCCTTTGAGCCCTCACCTCCAGTTTGAGCGCGCCTTTGAGCCCTCATCCCTTGGGTAGTGCGTTTTCTAACCCTACCTCCCTTTGAGTGCGCCTTTGAGCCCTCACCTCCATTTTGAGTGCGCCTTTGAGCCCTCATCCCTTGGTAGTGCGTTTTCTAACCCTACCTCCCTTTGAGTGCGCCTTTGAGCCCTCACCTCCATTTTGAGTGCGCCTTTGAGCCCTCATCCCTTGGGTAGTGCGTTTTCTAACCCTACCTCCGTTTGAGTGCGCCTTTGAGCCCTCACCTCCATTTTGAGTGCGCCTTTGAGCCCTCATCCCTTTGGTAGTGCGTTTTCTAACCCTACCTCCGTTTGAGTGCGCCTTTGAGCCCTCACCTCCATTTTGAGTGCGCCTTTGAGCCCTCATCCCTTCGGTAGTGCGTTTTCTAACCCTACCTCCTTTTGAGTGCGCCTTTGAGCCCTCACCTCCATTTTGAATGCGCCTTTGAGCCCTTGCCAACATTTTTCTAGGTAGGTCACCCATTACAACGCGACCATTTCTCCATGTTTTTTTACCTGGGTAGGTCACCCATAAGAATGAGACCACTCTTCCTCCTTTCCACTTGGGTAGGTCACCCATTATAATGAGACCACTTTTTACACATTCCTTGGTTATGGTTAAAGGGGATCGACGAAAGGATCTCAGTTTAACCTAATTGGAAAGGATTTTGGTTCTGGTTGAAGGGGATCGACGAAGGGATTTCAGTTCAGCCCAACCACACACACCTTGGTTATGGTTAAAGGGGATCGACGAAGGGATCTCAGTTTAACCTAATTGAAAAGGATTTTGGTTCTGGTTGAAGGGGATCGGCGAAGGGATCTCAGTTCAGCCCAACCACACACACCTTGGTTATGGTTAAAGGGGATCGACGAAGGGATCTCAGTTTAACCCTAATTGAAAAGGATTTTGGTTCTGGTTGAAGGGGATCGACAAAGGGATTTCAGTTCAGCCCAACCACACACACCTTGGTTATGGTTAAAGGGATCCACGAAGGGATCTCAGTTTAACCTAATTGAAAAGGATTTTGGTTCTGGTTGAAGGGGATCGACAAAGGGATTTCAGTTCAGCCCAACCACACACACCTTGGTTATGGTTAAAGGAGATCAACGAAGGATCTCAGTTTAACCTAATTGAAAAGGATTTTGGTTCTGGTTGAAGGGGATCGACGAAGGGATTTTAGTTCAGCCAACCACACACACCTTGGTTATGGTTAAAGGGGATCAACGAAGGGATCTCAATTTAACCTAATTGAAAAGGATTTTGGTTCTGGTTGAAGGGGATCGACGAAGGGAATTTTAGTTCAGCCCAACCACACACACCTTGGTTATGGTTAAAGGGGATCGATGAAGGGATCTCAGTTTAACCTAATTGAAAAGGATTTTGGTTCTGGTTGAAGGGGATCGACGAAGGGATTTTAGTTCAGCCCAACCACACACACCTTGGTTATGGTTAAAGGGGATCGATGAAGGGATCTCAGTTTAACCTAATTGAAAAGGATTTTGGTTCTGGTTGAAGGGGATCGACAAAGGGACTTTTTTAGTTCAGCCCAACCACACACACCTTGGTTATGGTTAAAGGGGATCAACGAAGGGATCTCAGTTTAACCTAATTGAAAAGGATTTTGGTTCTGGTTGAGGGGATCGACAAAGGGATTTTAGTTCAGCCCAACCACACACACCTTGGTTATGGTTAAAGGGGATCGATGAAGGGATTCTCAGTTTTAACCTAATTGAAAAGGATTTTGGTTCTGGTTGAAGGGGATCGACGAAGGGATTCAGTTCAGCCCAACCACACACATACACAAGGATTTTGGTTCTGGTTAGAGGGGATTGCCGAACGGAATCTCAGTCTATCCCAACCACACACAGGATTTTGGTTCTGGTTTAGAGGGGATTGCCGAAAGGAATCTCAGTCTATCCCAACCACACACAAGATTTTGGTTCTGGTTAGAGGGGATTGCCGAAAGGAATCTCAGTCTATCCCAACCACACAGGATTTTGGTTCTGGTTAGAGGGGATTGCCGAAAGGAATCTCAGTCTATCCCAACCACACACAGGATTTTGGTTCTGGTTAGAGGGGATTGCCGAAAGGAATCTCAGTCTATCCTAACCACACACACATAATATTTAGGTTCTGGTTAAAGGGGATTGGCGAAAGGAATCTCAGTTTAGCCCAACCACACACAGGACTTTAGGTCTAGTTGAAGTTTTAGGTCAATCAATTTTTGAGACGACCCGTTTTGGAAAACCAATTTTATTTTATCTTTACAACACTTACTATGCACAAATCTTTGCTCCGTAAGCATTGTAAAGAGGGGGGCAACTGTTGTAACCCATTTTTGGGTCCCCACAAAAAAATAATAAATACAAAAAAAAAAAAAAAAAAAACAGAGAAAAGCTCAAAACGGTGCTGTTTTGAAACGGCACCATCGTCTTCTTCCCCTGGACGCGCAGAGAACAGGGGAGAATAAATTTTTTTTTTTCTCTTTTCGCCTACTTTCTTTCCCGGCTTTGGCGCAATAAGACGCCCACAATTCACCCACTTGCCTGGCGTTGTTATCTGTTGAAGGTAGTGGAGGGGGCGGCCAACAGTAGCCGCCCCAACACGTTCTCCCTCCCCTGTTTTCCTATAAATACAGGGGAGGGCTGCAGAAGAAAAAAAAAAAAGAGAAAAAAAAAGACCCAAAGAGAAGATAAGGGAGAGCAAAGAGAGGGGAAAAGAGAGAGAAGGGAGAACATAGAAGAAGAAGAAGAAGAAGGAGCACCAGAGGAGAAAAACGAAAAAACAGAGGAGAGAGAGAAGGAAAACGCAGAGCCACCGCCGGCCACCCCACTGTCGGCGCCACTTCCTGTCGCCACCAGCAGCTCCGCCATCGACGACAGCCACCACAGGTCAGCCCTCAACCCCTTATCTCGTTTTACTATTCATCTTCTTGCTTGCAGAACGTGCACTGTGCACGTTCTGCATGCAAGAATTAATTACCCGGTTACTGTGCATGTGCACAGTAACTTGGCAAATTAATTCACGGGTTACTGTGTGCACAGTAACCCGGTTACTATGCACGCTAATTAATTCTCTGGTTACTGTGCACACAGTAACCCGGTTACTATGTGCACAGTGACCAGCCCATGCATTTGGGCCTGATCCGGCCCATAAAAAAAGAAAAAAAAAAGAAAAATATTATTGTTTTAAAAAATATTTATGATGTTTCCATTTTTTATTTATGTTATTTTTATTAATATCAGGTAGTATTTTTATGTCGTAAAAATACAAATCGGGTATTAAAATACCCGGTTTTTGTCACAAACTTCCAAAAATACAAAAAAAATTTAAAAAAAATGTTTTTGTGCATACGGCCAAGTGTCTCAAAGCTAAAAACGTATATTGTATTTTTCATACACCAAAAAAAACAATGTTTTAGCATGCATTTTGGCTTTAATAACTAGTTTATTAAAGTCAAGAGAATATTGGCCAAAATTTCAAAAACAACAAAAATTTTATTTTGTTTGTTTCTTAGTATCCGGGGTATGACATTATACGTAATACATATTCCGGATATTTAATTCTTTTTTCCGGACAATCGAACCTGGGGTATGACATTACATGTAATGCGTATTCCAAACAATTACAAACCATAACATGACTTTAGATTTTATCAGACAAAACAATGCAGCTTACCTTAGGTAGGGCGTAGTTGGGGTGCTAATACCTTCCCTTTACGCAACCAGTCTCCGTACCCCATCTCTGAGACCAGTTAGGGTTCCTAGTAACCAGAATACTAGGTGGCGACTCTCAGTCCATATTTTCACTTATAGAGACAAGAATTCCTTGTCTCTCCACACATTTGCCAGGAATATAATATTCCGATTTTCCCTTGAGGGTGGACGATCGCCGCGCCGCCGCACACGTGCGACAATACAAATTAAGTTATACAAACATTTTCATATTTACAAAATACAAGGGTATACTCCCTAGGAACTAGATTACAAGAAAGGGGCATAAGCTAGGACCTACTCTTGTCGTGCATGTGATGATCCTGAAACAAAATATATATTATTGAAAGGTGAATATTACAATAAATATGACAACATGAACATCTAACAATTTAACAAAGTAACATGTATTCATAGTTCATTTGCCTCTCCCTTCTAGTTTTCTTTTTTATTATTATTATAATCCCTTCCTTGTCCAACTATTATTAATTGTTCCCTCTGCCACTTTCAACCTTCATTATAGACTCTATGAGAGATTGAACATGATCATTTTTTTTTTTGCTTATCACATTACCGATACCAATATCACCGGTACCATCACCATCACTCCATATGAGTCATTCCAAGGTGATCCCCTTATCTGGGATCCTAACATACACTAAATGTATGTTAGTCCATACATGGTGATCCGCTTACCTGGGATCCTAACATACACTAAAAGTATGCTAGTCCAATTATGGCGATCCCCTTACCCGGGATCCTAACATACACTAAATGTATGCTAGCCGATACATGGTGATCCCCTTACCCGGGATCCTAACATACACTAAATGTATGTTAGTCCATACATGATGATCCCATTACCCGGGATCCTAACATACACTAAATGTATGCTAGTTTACGCCTCAAATCGCACTTCTCATATTTCCCTTGTTAGTGATAATTTCATCATTTGGCAATTTACACAACTTTTCACCTTGAATACCCATACATTTAGAAATTCACATTTCATATTGGTAATATAAACAAATCATGGAAATTAACTAGGAAGTATAGGTGCGATTCACCTACCTGAAATAGAAGCTCTATTCGTACTCCCCTGCTGCTGCTGTTGTTGTTGCCCCACGCCTGTGGTCCCTCCTGAAATTTACAGGTTTATCCCATAAGTTCTTCTCACTCACGGATATGTTTTATTATAAACATATCAACAACCAATAAGTCTTTCTTTCAGTCATCATTTCTTTATACATATATTTGAACTATTTCTACTTAAAATCCAAACTGTTACTGTCTCGTTTTTGAACTGTCACTGTCTCATTTTTGAGCTGTTACTGTCTAGACATTTTTGAATTGTTACTGTCTCATTTTTGAACTGTTACTGTCTCATTTTTGAACTGTTACTGTCTAGACATTTTTGAACTGTTACTGTCTCATTTTTGAACTGTTACTGTCTCATTTTTGAACTGTTTGAACTATCACTGTCTAGACATTTTTGAACTATCACTGTCTCATTTGGTGACCCATAACGGGAGTTTTATAACTCCAAATTTGAGCAAGACCAATTTCATTAATTAGCCAACATTTCAAAACTACAATTTCTATAAGGAATCTGATCCTAATTCTTTCATCCTCCTACCCGAAATATCTTGAAAATCAAGAGACGAAACGGTCCAGATTCATCAGCCTTTCCATTTCCACACAACACAAGAAGTTTAATTTAGTAACTCATACTTTTTCCTCAATTTAAGTCTAAGAACTAAAAATCTATAGTTTAACATCCAGGCATCAATTCAAAATCAAACTTGAAATGACTCATAAAAACAGGTTTAGAATACCTTACCCGATACGCATCAAAGTTTTGATCCCTCTTTTTTTTTTCTTTTTAATGGCAACCGACCCTTCCCTCTTCTCTTCTTGTTAACCCTTTCCCACCAGTGTTTTATTTTACCTACAACCCTTAATCTTGGATGGTTTGTAAAAATGAACATAAAACTCCCTCTTTTCTTTCTTTACGTTATCTCCAGATCTGTTTTTTTTCCTTTTGTGACAAAAGGAAGTACTTATGCTCTATAATTATTCTTATTTGCATTTAGGCCCCATCTTCTTTAAGTGAATTTTGTTTTGCCCCACTTCTTTCTAGTTTATTTTATTTCCTTTAAATTTAATCCAGCCTTGATTTTTATTTTTATTTTCTCGGGATTTACAACAGGAGTATGCAGGGTCCAACAAACAGCTAATGGGCCCCCAAGGCTAATTTTGGTTAAACCGTCCTGCACAAAAGGGAATCACAATGCCATGCCTTATAATCATGGTTATGCCTCCAACGTTCGAGCTCCTCTTCCTTTGTTCCAAACCGAGATAAGTGTTTGACCAGGAGTGGTCGTTACTTTATGCCGGAGGAGTGGAGGAAGGCAAAGGGTAAAGAAGTGGTAGATCTAGACAAAGCGCTAGAAGTGAATAAGCCGGTAACGGAAGAGGAGTCGAATGAATTCTTGAAGTTGATCAAGCATAGCGAATATTGCATAATAGATCAACTAAAAAAGACTCCAGCCAGGATCTCCCTTATGTCCTTGATACTCAGCTCTGAGCCACATCAAAACGCCTTGCAAAAGGTATTGAATGAGGCATATGTACCCCAAGACATTAAACATAAAACCATGGAGCATCTAGTGGAAGGATCCATGCAACTAATTACCTATACTTCACGGCTGATGAGCTTGATGCTGAAGGTACCAGACATAAAACAAGCCCTTATATATTACGGTTAGGTGCAAGGACTGCCTCATTGGAAAGGTACTCATCGATAATGGCTCGACCCTTAACGTATTGCCAAAAGCACATTTCTGGAGGAAAATGCCGATCGATAAATCTCATATGAAAGCCTAGTACCATGATGGCCAGAGCATATGATGGCTCGCCTAGGCCAATAATTAGGATGTTAGAAGTGGAGCTATATGTGGGACCATAAATGTTCCTAGTGACACTTCAGGTTATGGACATCCACCACCCTTCCTATAGTATGTTATTGGGAAGACCTTGGATTCATGCAGTGGGGGCAGTAGCTTCGTCATTGCATCAATGCCTGAAGTAGCTTCATCATTGCATCAATGCCTAAAGTATATCATGAATGGGATGTTGGTAATTGTCAAGGCTGAGAGAGACAATATCCATGATAAAGAATGTGGTTGTGCCTTTTATCGAAGCAGATGATTGCAAGGATAACAATATTCATGCTTTTGAAATTGTGAACACTGATTGGGTGCCGGAGAACACAGTACTAAAGAAGGCCAAGGATCTCGGAAGTAGCAAGGATGGCAACTCAATTCTTCTTAGAACACGAGATCCCATTTCAGTATAACACTATCGCCGGGATACTAGAAGGGATTAATCCGGCAAGGATGAAAAGTGCTGATCAAAGATTTGGGCTAGGGTATCAACCTAACCAAGAAGATTATCGGTGGGCTGCTGGTCGGAGAAGGGCAAGAAGGATGGCTAGAATTAAAGGAAGAGAGCCTGAGGAAGAAAAGCTAGAAATCCCTCCCTTAGCGTATCGTTCCCAAAAGCTGCATACATAATGCAACATGATAAAGGAGCTAGAAGCCTTGGTCAAGAACTGGCGAATATGAGCATAAACACCTTGGAGAAAATGAGAAGGAAGGAGAGGACATGAAAGTAGTAGCAGGAGAAGGAGATGAAGCGCTGCCACAACTGACAGTCCATACACTATAAGAAAGTCTTCGCCAAGGCCTTTGTGCGCAAGTTGGCTCAGGGTGAGAAGTTTCAGAACTGGGTGACCCAAAAAGCTCCAGTAGTTTTCGAAATGTAAAACCAACTTTGTTTGCCTTAACATGCTTTTGTCATTGCTTATGTTTGTTTTTATTTCCTCTAGTTGACAATCAAGGCTCATGATGTCAGCTGGATTTTGTGTTTGTCATTGAGCCCACCTTTTTTTCTTTAAATGATGAGATCATGCACTTTTCAAAATCGTTTTTTGCATTTACACCAAGCACTTTCCGCTTTCAGGAATCCTGAAAATGAATCTCCTACAACATCACATACATTTAGCATCAAGAATAAATGGTCAAACTTGAACGAGCACGTAATAGCTATGGAAGAAGAAGAGTGGGATGAAAGCAATATCAGTGAATTCACCAAGCTAGTAAAACAACTGGAACAGACTTGGAAGCCTACCACCGAGGAACTCGAAACCATCAATGTGGGTAGTGGTCAGCTCAAGAAAGAGTTGAAAATAGGTACCTTAATTACTTCTGAACAAAGGACAAAAATGATCACCCTATTACAAGAATATTCAGATGTCTTTGCTTGGTCCTATAAAGATATGCCTGGTTTGGATACAAGTATTGTAGTACATAAGATACCGTTGGAAGAAGGTTATAAGCCAGTTAAGCAGAAGCTGAGGAGGGCTCACCCGGACGTCTGGATCAAGGTCAAGGTAGAACTCGAGAAGCAATGGGATGCTGGCTTTCTAGAAGTAGTTAGATATCCACAATGGGTATCTAACATTGTTGTGGTGCCTAAAAAGGAAGGGAAAATTAGAGTTTGTGTGGATTTTCGGAATTTGAATAGAGCTAGCCTTAAGGATGATTTTCCTCTACCCCATATAGATGTTTTAATGGATAACGCCGCCCGAAGTTCCACTTATTCCTTTATGGATGGTTTTTCAGGATACAACCAGATAAAAATGGCTCCGAAGGATAAGGCGAAAACAACTTTCGTCACACCTTGGGGAACTTACTGCTACAAGGTCATGCCATTTGGTTTGAAGAATGCAGGTGCAACATATCAAAGAGCAATGGTGACTCTATTCCACGACATGATGCACAAGGAAATTGAGGTGTATGTAGATGATATGATTGCCAAGTCTAAAAAGGGACAAGAGCATGTGGAAGTTTTGAGGAAGTTATTTGAGAGGTTGAGGAAGTATGAACTAAGGCTTAATCCTGTAAAATGTTCATTCGGAGTTAAATCGGGAAAGCTGTTAGGATTTGTGATAAGTGATAGAGGTATAAAGGTGGATCCAGATAAAGTAAGGGCCATCCAAGCTATGTCATCCCCTAAGACGGAGAAAGAAGTAAGAGGATTCTTGGGAAGGTTGAACTACATTGCTTGGTTTATAGCTCAGCTAACAATAACATGCGAACCTATATTCCAACTACTAAGGAAAAAGAATCTTGGAACCTGAAATGAGGAGTGTGAGGAGGCATTCAATAAAATCAAGCGTTATTTATAAAATCCACCTTTACTGGTTCCTCCTGTATCAGGAAAACCTCTAGTATTATACCTAACAGTAACTGAAGCATCCATGGGATGTGTATTGGGTCAGCATGATGAAACCGGAAGGAAGGAAAGAGCTATTTATTACTTAAGTAAGAAATTCACTGAATGTGAGTCTAGATACACGGAGATAGAAAGGCTTTGTTGTGCCTTGGTGTGGGCAGCAAAGAGGTTGCGACATTATATGTTATACTATACCACTTGGTTGATTTCAAAAGTGGATCCTCTAAGGTATATTTGTAACAAGCCCTTTCTCTCAAGTCGAATTGCAAGTGGCAGGTTTTATTAGCAGAATATGACATTGTGTATATGACAAGGAAAAGCCGTAAAAGGGAGTGCAATCGCAGACCATCTGGCCGATTTATGCTGTTGAAGATTACGAACCTTTGGATTTTGATTTCCCCGATAAAGATATATTGTCAAATAGAAAAAAAGAAGAAGAAAAAGACAGATTGGTGGACCATGTTTTTTGACGGGGCAGTGAATGTATATGGTAACGGGGCCGGGCGGTAATAATCTCTCCTAATAAGAAACAATATCCAGTTTTGGTTAAACTGCATTTCGAGTGCACCAACAATACAACTGAGTATGAAGCTTGTATCCTCGGTTTAGAAGCGGCATTGGAGCTGAAGAATAAAGAAGATATATGTAATATGGGGATTCAATGTTGATTATCTGCCAGGTTAAAGGGGAATGACAAACCAAAGAGGAAAAGTTGAGGCCGTACCAGGAATACCTATCCATGCTAGCAAAGGAATTTGAAGAAATTAGATTCACCCATCTGGGAAAGGAGGGGAACCATTTTGCGGATGCTTTAGCCACGCTAGCTGCTATGACTACCATTGATCTCAAGTGCAAGGTACAACCGATACACATTGACATTAGAAATGATCCAGCTCACTGTTGCTTAGTTGAAGGAGAGATAGATGGACAACCTTGGTATTACGATATCAAGAATCTTGTGCAAAATCATGAATATCCGGTGGGAGCTTCTAGAATGGATAAGAAAACATTGAGAAGGTTGGCTATAGACTTCTATTTAGATGGAGAGATTTTATATAAAAGATCGTTTGATGGAACCCTGCTAAGGTGTTTGAATGAGGCAGATGCTAGAAAGGCATTATGAGAGGTCCATGAGGGGATTTGCTCGACCCATGCTAGCGGGCATATGATGGTAAGGAAAATCCTAAGGACGGGTTATTTTTGGATGACACTAGAGAAAGACTGTATTGACTATGTCAGAAAATGTTACAAATGTCAAATTTACAGTGACAAGGTCAATATGCCACTAGCCCCACTATTTAATCTAATATCTCCTTGGCCCTTTGCAATGTGGGGAATTGACGTGATCAGGCCTGTTAACCCAAAAGCTAGCAATGGTCATAGATTCATCCTCGTAGTTATTGACTACTTCACAAAATGGGTGGAAGCTAATTCATATGCCCACGTAACACAGAAGGTAGTGACGAAGTTTGTAGAAAAGGACTCGATTTGCCGATATGGTCCCCCATAAAGGATAGTGACAGATAATGCACAGAATTTCAATGGCAAAATGATAGTGGAGCTGTGTACTAAATGGAAAATCAAGCATTCGAATTCCTCACCATACCAACCAAAAATGAATGGTGCAGTAGAAGTTGCCAACAAGAACATCAAAAAGATTATTCAGAAAATGGTTAGTCACATATAGATATTGGCATGAGATGTTGTCGTTTACTCTTCATGCATACCGCACTACAGTCAGGTCCTCGACAGGGACTACCCCTTATTCTCTAGTGTACGGTATGGAGGCAGTGATGCCTTTGGAAGTGGAAATCCCATCGTTAAGAGTGTTGATGGATTCCAAATTAGATGAAGCTGAGTGGGCAAAGTGAGACACGAGCAACTGAACCTGATCAGTGAAAAGAGGATGGCTGCAATATGTCATCACCAACTTTACCAAAAACGAATGGCCAAGGCATATGATAAAAAGGTTAGACCGCGGTTGTTTCAAGAAGGGATCTAGTATTGAAGAAAATATTGTCATTACTCGGAGACGATCAAAGCAAATGGGCACCAAATTACGAGGGTCCTTACATAGTAAAGAAGCATTCTCAAGAGGAGCGTTGAAGTTGGCTAGAATGGATGGAGAAGACCTAGCTCGACTTGTGAATTCTGACTCTGTAAAAAGATATTATGCTTGATGTAGACTCCTAAATCAATAAAGCAAAGTTTGGCCATTGACTTCTTTCTTTTTGCATTGATCTAACAACAATCATTTTTGCATTAATCCTCATCGTGCATTTTTTTGTTGTTATCACTTCATTCACTAAGAAAGTTTATCATTTGCTGAATGAATTCCTTCTCTATATAAAAGCCTAGACTAGGATCACACCCCTGCACTGGGGGCAATAAAAGATGTTTCATGAAAAGTTTTACGTGATTTTAAAACGGGATGAGAGCTTATAGATTTGAAAAAGATAAGCTAAAACATTTGATAAAAGCATGACAAAAAGGCAATGACAAGTCATACATTTCGAGAAAAAAGGCTAATTGTAAAAAGTCAATGACTTCTTCTCCAAGATATGATAGGTAAAAAAAGAGGCAACACGAGAGATGAATACAGCATACGACTTCAAAAGCAAGCTCATGTTAAGAGGGAGTCTCATGAACTAGAAGAAGAGGATGGGGCCTACGTTTCAAAACCAGGTACGAATGCATGCATAACATCTAAGCATAAATCATTGCATGTATGTTTTTTTGGATCGTTACAAGAGGAGACCTTAGTGCATTCCAACAAGATTGTGGACGAAGAAAGAATCATTGAGTTGATTTTAGAACAACGAGAAGAGAAGATAATAATTTTCAAACCCTGCCATCAGGAAGAACGACATCGATAGCAATCGGTAAAAGGGAATCGCCAAATGGGATTCCAGGTTGACCGACTTACAAAATAGATTTTTTGGTTTGATTAAAGGAGATCGCCATAAGGGATCTCATATTTTTAGCTTTGGTTAAAAGGAATCGCCAGATGGGATTCCAAGTTGTTTGAGATCGCTAGATGGGATTCTAAGTTGTTTGAGATCGCCAGAAGGGATCTTGTATTTCGATATTGGTCAAAGGAGGTCGCCAGAAGGGACCTCATATTTTAGCTTTGAATAGAAGGAATCACCAGATGGGATTCCAAGTTGATGGAGATCGCCAGAAGGGATCTTGTATTTCAATATTCATTAATGGAGGTCGCCAGAAGGGACCTCATATTTCAGCTTTGGTTAAAAGGAATCGCTAGATGGGATTCCAAGTTGTTTGAGATCGCCAGAAGGGATCTTGTATTTCGATATTGGTCAAAGGAGGTCGCCAGAAGGGACCTCATTTTTCAGCTTTGAATAAAAGGAATCGCCAGATGGGATTCCAAGTTGAAGGAGATCGCCAGAAGGGATCTTGTATTTCGATATTCATCGAAGGAGGTCGCCAAAAGGGACCTCATATTTCATTTTGGTTAAAAGGAATCGCCAGATGGGATTCCAAGATTGTTTGTTAAAGGAGATTGCCAAAAGGGATCTCGTATTTCAATACTAGTCAAAGGAGGTTGCCAGAAGACCTCATATTTCATTTTGGTTAAAGGGAATCGCCAGATGGGATTCCAAAGTGAGTAAGCTAAAAATATAGGTTTTGGTTAAGGAGGTCGCCAGAAGGGATCTCAGGTTAACCCAACTGTAATACCGATTTTAGCTTTGGCTAAGGAAAATCGCCAGATGGGATTTCAGGTTGACCAAACTACAAATATGATGTTTTAGAGATCGCCAGAAGGGATCTCGGATGGAATTCCATGTTGATCAAACTGAAGTCAGAATTTAGAGGATCGCTAGGTAGGGATCTCGAGATGACTAAGTTTTAATCATAGTTTTTGGGCTGAGGAGGATTACTATAAAGTTTCAGATCGATCAAACTCCGACCAGATCAGTTTCGGGAATTCAGTTTCAGTTTATCTTTATAAAACTTACTGCGCAAAACCCCTGCTCCGCAAGCCAACGCCTCCGCCGCGCCAGGTACGCTTTCTTCCCCCTGCATTTTTCTTCTCTCGCTGCATGAGTTTTCCTCCTGCATGTAGAATCGTTCTGCATGCAGGAGGTGGGGAGGGAAAAAATAATTCCCCTCCTCGGTTTTTTTTTCTTCCTTCCTGGGCCAGACCGGTTCTGGCCCAGCCTTTAGGTCTGGGCCGGGTCCGGCCCAGACTATAAGAAGCATGATGGACTGTTGGGCCGAGATCGGCCCGATCCATTCTGGGCTGAGTCTGGCCCATCTATTTGGGCCCACCCAGCCCATATAATATATTATATTATATATTATAAATTATAATATGTTATATGATATATGTGTGTGTATATATTAAAATAAAAAAATATATATATTCTGAAAAATCTTTGAAAAATATTGCTGATTTTCCTGCATATTTTTGTCAAAATAGCTTAATGTTTGGTTTGTATTTTTATACTGTAAAGATACAAATCCAGTATTAAAATACCCGATTTTCGTCAAAATATCAAAGATTTTGGGAAAATAAAAAATGTTTTTGCTTCCAAAAATATTCTAAAGAATCCTAAAAACATATTTTTTATTTTCCTGCATATTTTTATAAAAATGACTTAATATTGGTTTGTATTTTTATATCGTAGAGATACAAATTTAATATTAAAATACCCAGTTTTCGGCAAGAAAAAAAAATGTTTATATAGAAAAAAAAAGTTTTCTCGTGTGTTGCATACGGCCAATACCCTAACATGTTTCGAATGTCTTTTTTATATATATACAAAAAATATTTGAAGTTTTAGAAAATGTGTTTTCGCATGGATTTCTTAAACACAACGAAAATTGTTTTTTCTTGCATTTCTGGATTTTACAACATGTTTGTAAAACTCCAAAGGGTAGTGCCAATATTCCAAAAAATACAAAAATCTTATTTTGGGTAGGGGAAATTCATCTATTATTCACCGCTAATGTTTGGATAAAGAAATCCCTAAAGGACGAATATCCAAAATATTATTGGGAGTAATAAATCCGTACACATCCTTGAAAGAAGCCTTGATTATAATCAAGGATATTTTTTTTTTAATTTTTTTTCCCTCCTCCTTGCGATTCACGAGTCGCAAACTCTTGAAATACTAAGGGAAAAATGAGCTTTCAAAGCACATGGAATCTCCTTGGATTTCTATCCAAATAAATTTTATTTGAATCAAACCTAGGAAAATTGATGGATTAGAAAACACCAACACCATAGCAATTATAGAGCAAACCAAACACCAAGCAGCTTACCTTAGGTTAGGCGTACTAGGGGTGCTAATACCTTCCTTTTACGCAACCAGTCCCTTACCTTAGAATCTCTGAAAGACCAGTTAGGGTTCCTAGTGACCAAAATATACTAGGTGGCGACTCCAAAGAACCAAATCAGCAAAACAAACGAAAAGGTCGCCTCGAACGCTGCGCAGAATTTTTTTGACGTGCGACAAGTCTTACCCAGGCTAAAGCCATTGGGGTACCGTTACTCCCTCACTTATCCTAGGCTATAAAGTGTGTGCTTCCAAAGTGATGCATGGCAACATAAACAAGGATGTATGCTAAAACAGTAAATGCAAGAAAAATAAACAAATAAACACAACAAATAAAATAACAATAATAAGATAAAAGACAAAGCTTAATCATAATTCCCTAGTGGAGTCGTCATTCTGTCGCACCCAACATCGCGACGACCTTAAAAAATAATTCTCTTGAATTAATTTTTTAAAAATTAGATTTTTGGCATCTTGTTTTTTTAAGGGAAAATGTCTTGTTTGAGGAGTCGCCACCTAGTATTATGGTCACTAGGAACCCTAACTAGTCAACAGAGATTCTATGGCTTGGGATTGGTTACGTAAAAGGGAAGATATTATCACCCCTTAAACGTTCTGTCTAAGACAGACTGTATTGCTGGTTTTGTCTTAAATTGGTAAATGTTCATTAGTTTATGCTATGATGATTTGTTTATAATATTTCTGACTCTGGCGCCAGTGAATACTCGTAGCTATGAAAATTAATTAGATCAATATTTATTATTCCTTATTCTAGCGCCAGTGAATAAATAAAAATAAATTTATTTTTACACATGCACATATTTTTTTATTTTTCTAGCTAAATAAAATAAAATACAATGAATAAAAATAATATAAATTTAAACCGGTATTTTTATTACTGACTCTAGCGTCAGTGAATAAACTAATAAATTTTATGTTATTTTTATTCATGCATACACATCTTTTATTTTTTTCTATTTTTTTATTTTTCTATTATTTTTTTTTATTAGGTTGGACCTAGTGGTCCGACCCGATCACTGGCCCAAACCATTGACCCGGCTGGTCAAGAAAACCTCACACACGCTCAGCACAAGAGTAATTAAAATTAAAAATGTACAGTGCCAAGCAAATTATATTTGCATGTACAGCTTAGTGAATTAAAACACAAATGCAAAACGTGAGGGAAACCGAGAGCTCACCTGGAGCAGCTGCGGGGTAAAGATGAAGACGAAGGTGACGACCGGTTAGCTCTGGCCGGACGATGTCTTCTCCCTCCTGGTTTCTTGTCTGTCAGTCCTATCTTTCCTGGTCTCTCTCTCTCTTCTCCTTCTTCGTCTGTTCCTGGCCGAATCTGCTGCTTTCAAACGAAGATGGCGGTGTGGAAGGGTTGCTTCACCAACACTGCTTCCTCTCCTCTGTTTTAGCTTTCCTTCAGTCAGCCCCTCATTGTCTTTTTCACTCCTCTCCCTGTTGAAGCTTTCTTCAGTCAGCCCCTCAGTGTTTGTTCGTTCCTTCTCAAGCCATAACAGCAGTGGCTGCTAAAAATGGAATTTTTTTGAGCTGCCACCGAAGAAACCGAGAGCGTCCCCTTTTGTTTTTCACTGCTGTTCGTTATTTTCCTCTGTTTTCTCTTCAATCTCCCTTCTGTGATCTCTCTGTTTTTCCTCCCCAATTGTGTTCTGTGCGTCTGTCCGTCTGCTCAGGGGGGTGGTGCAACCGGAGACGAGGCTGGTGTTCGTGTGTTAGCTGGCCAATGCTCCTCTCCGCTTCTGTAACGTTTTCTTCTCCAGTTTTTCCTTGGTTTTTTCTTCTTGTTTTTTTTCGTCTCTCTCAGTTTCTTTCCCCCAGTTTTTTTCCCCTCTGTTAGTCTGCTGGTTCTCTCGGTTTTCTTCCTTTTTCCTTCTTTCTCCTCTGTTTTGGTCATCTATTGTGGTTCTCCTCTGGAGAGCTCAGGTTCTGGTGCAGTTGTTGCTGAAGATGGAGACCTGGCATACTCGGAGTGCTGGACCGAAGGAAGGAAGCTTGCTGCTGTGGCTGTGGTCCGCGGCTGCTGAAAATAGCAGCTAACACACAGGAGATGAACATGCAGCTGTTTGTTTGCATTGCTGAAAGAGGACCATCAATTTGCGAGGGTCACGATGCTGTGGAGAACGAATGAAACAAAAGAAGCTGCGCAGGTGGACTGCTGGCAGAACTGTCAGCCTGAGGAAGAAGCAGTTCGTAGACTGGATGAGATGTTGTTGTTGACGTGAGGAAGAGCTGACGGTTAATTTGATCAGCTGTGCATTGTAAGGAGGCATTCCCTTTCGGCTGCCCTGGCTGGGAATGTCGTTGTTGATGGATGATTGTCAATTATGTAGTCTATGGGAGGAAGAAGAGAAGACGAGGGTTTCTTCTGGCGACACCGGAGAAAACATGATGGTGGAAGGAGAAGGTGAAACACTATGCTTTTTTTTTTTGTGTGTGAGGATGAGGTGGCTGTGCACAATGATGTTCCCCGTGTGATGTGCTCTTTCTCGACGAGGAGTTGCAGGTCGAAAGGGGCGGCGGCTGGTATAGGGTTCGCCGCCCCCTTTGTTTTATGTTTTTTTTTTGTCTTCCTGATGTGTTTTCTCCTCCCCCTTTTATGCTTTTTTTTTTTTTTCTCTGTAATGTATTTTATTTTGGTTTCCTTCGTCTTCCCCTTTTGTCTCTTGGCTGCCCCTTGTTAATGCTTCTGCGCTGAAACATAAATACTCTTTGTAACTGTCGAAACCGAAGCTGAAATGGGCAGTGAACAGTTTATCCAAGAAACGGCTCCGTTTTCAATTTCGATTGCTATTTTTGATGCGGTCCTTGAAGTTTCGAACTTTTTGTATGCAAACCCTGGGTAAACTTTCATAGGACCCTTGCATTTCAGCACATTTTACGAAAACGTCCTTGATTTCAGAACGTCTCAATTCAGCCCTTAATTGATTCTTTAAACATTGGTATTTCTTTAATTAAGTCCCTGTTTCATTAATCAAATTAATTCCAAGTTCAATTAAGTCTCAAAACTTATCAATTCTCCAATTAAGCTCCTGATTGGATTAATTAAATTAATTCCAAGCTTCATTAGTCTTAAAACTTATTAATTCTCCAATTAAATCCTTGATTGGATGAATTAAATTAATTTCAAGCTTAATTAAGTCTCAAAACTTAATCAATTCTTCAATTAAACCCTTGATTGAATTAATTAAATTAATTCCAAGCTCAATTAAGTCTAAAAATTTATCAATTCTTCAATTAAACCCTTAATTGGATTAATTAAATTAATTCCAAGCTTAATTAGATTAATTTTAAAGTTTAATTAAACCCCAAAACTTCCAATCATTTTCCTCTTAACCCAAATTTTAGTTCATTCTTTATTTATTTCATTTTACTTGTTTTTTCATTATTATTATTATTATTATTATTTTCATCATTTTTTTTATCCTTTTCAGTAAATAAAATAATAATAATAATTAAAATAAAATGGTCAAAAATTGGGTTGTTACAAAGTTAATATATAAAAAATATGCTACTTTGTGAATAAACTAACTATAATATTACCTTTGAAGTATGTATTTATTTATTTGGAGTGAAATAGTTGATTTTCTGATTGTGAACTTAAGGAAGAGCTCCTCTAAAATGTAGGAGCCTAATGCTGGATGTTATTTTATAATTTTATAGCATATTTATTTTTATTTTAATATTTATTTAATTATTAAGATTTACAAGGATGAATGATAATACAAGTTGGTTCTGTTAGCCATGTAATTTTCAATAAAAAAAATCCTTTTCTTATAAGAATTATTAAGATATATGGACCTTCGTGTTCATATTTGGCAGAAATGGTCGCAATCAATCAGCAGAAGACTTCAGGTTCAGCGGCGTCATCCATACGAGCTCTGTTCACTACAAGATTTCACAGTTTTACCGACGGAATTATTCCGTCGGTGTGTGACAGAACGTTCGTCGGTAAATTATTTACCGACTATATTACCGACGGAATACTCCCGTCGGAATACCTTTTGTCGGTGATTCCACATTCCGTCGCTATATCCGTCGGTAATAAAAAAAACACATTTACCGACGGTTTTACCGACGGCCTGTGCGCGCCAAAAAAAAAAAAGTTTCCCGCTTGGAATATACCGACGGAATACATTCCGTCGGTGTTATGTAAATACCGACGGACTAAATCCGTCGGCAAAAGTGTCGGTGATATTTCATACCGACCGAATAAATCCGTCTGTAAATTCGTCGGTATTTTTATACCGACGGATTATTTCCGTCGGTGAGTATGTCGGTGATGGGATGGCATACCTCAGACGTTGCGAACTGATCCTGAATATCACAAACCAATTTCAGAATTCATGGCAATGAAAATAAAGAAGAAGAGACGCTAGTAAAAGTAATTGCAGCAACTGCAGCTTACAGTACTTTATAGAAAGAAGTGTTATTAACGAAAATGTGTTCTGTAGCACCAAAAATTCTAATTATAAATCAAGAAATTTATATATACATTTAATTAAATATATCTAGAATTATATAGGTTAATAAATACAAAAAAATATATATGTCTATTTAACTCTCCTAACCACATATTTAATAATTGTTTTTTCTCATACAAATAAATTCACAGTCACTTTCAGACGACTGACTAAATCATATAGGACAAGCGGACCTGTATAGATATTCTTAAAGTGTTTTATAACAACAAATATAAAATATAATTATGGATTAAAAAGCTAATGTTTACATGTAATAAAAGTGAAAATTATGTATTTTAATAAAAACATGTAAGATCTTAATCTAATTTTTCATGCAGTATAAAAATAAAATAATGTCGTAATTGCTACTTTGAAACACTATTTTCTTAGTTTTTGTATAATAATTTTTCAAAAAAAATGTAAAGAAAAAATTACAAAAAAAATAAAGATAAGAAGCCAATTATAGAGTGATAAGTATTACAAGTGTAAAGAATAAAAAATAATATATTTTTTAAAAAAAGTAGAGAAAAAAATAAAAAACTAAAAAAAAATTACAAAAAAATGAAGATAAAAAGAAAAACTAGTGATAAATAGACCAAGTACAAAATGATTAAAAAAAATAACAAGTATAAAAAGATATATATATATATATATATATATATATAACTAACATGTTATAAAAAAAAAGGTTTAAAAAAACTGAAAATTACATATTTGCTATCATTAGACTAAAAAAAAGAGGAGAAAGTTTCAATTGTACAATTTCTTCAGTAAAAGACAAATTGTTTTAGCAGATGTATAATTTACAACTGTATAGCAAAAAGATATTTATATCAAGTTGAGCTATGAGGTAACGGCGTCCTATTTCATGTTAGGTCAGGACACATCCGTACCTGACTACACTTGGGTTCAACACACAAGTTTAACCCAACTCCCTTTGAGTTCAGCATACGAGCTGATCCCAACTCCTCTTGGGTTTAGCCATAGGCTGAACCCATCTCCCCTTGGGTTCAACGTACGAGTTGATCCCAACTCCTTTTGAGTTTAACGTACAGTTGAACCCAACTCTTCTTAGGTTCAGTCTATGGCCAAACCCAACTACACTCGGGTTCAACGTATAGTTAAAAAATAACCCCACACCAAGCCTCCCTTACTCTAGGTCTAAGCTAGTAATTATGATACCCATCACATCCCATTAATTATGAACAAGCAGTCTATGTTTATATTAATGAGATGTGATGGCACGACTAGTAGAATAATATTATTATGAAATTACATATCTATCACTCACATATCGTATGAAACAAGTCAAGACAAGTAATAAAAAAGGAAGCTTGAGTACACATAAAAAAAAAGGTTTGAAACCTTATGCTCTTAGACATAAACACATTCCTTCTCCTTCTTCCCTAACTTCTACATTTTCTTCTCCTTCTTCTTTTCTATCTTCATAAAAGCCCACTAATACCTTCATTAATGTCTTTTTACAACATACAAATACCTTGTATTGACTTGATCTTCAAAGGGTCCCCCATCAACACCCCCATGGATCTCTAAGGGACATTGTGCAAGCATTCACTTAATGGAAGATTAACAGCCTCTGAAGAAATCCATTAAAGAAGAAGTCAATGCAGTTTGGAAGTGAAGGTCATAGAACACACTGTGCATGATTTACAAGGGTCTTGAGGAATAATTTCCTTCTAGAATATTCCCTATGATTTTTGTAGCCTCATCAGTTTGCATCGTTTGTGGGAAATCTTACAGAAGTTATTTACTTCTACAATAAAAAGCTAAGCTTTGACATACTATTACATCTATTACACTAACATGGCAGATCCATATACATTAGGGCATATCACATATGCCAATATTGTTGCTAGTACATTCGCCCAATCTCAGATTGAGAAGATTACTGAGCAAATACATTTGCTTTCTAAAAAAGTCATCAGATTGAGAGGAAAAATGCCTACTCATTCTCAACCAGCTCACTATGTCCCAACACACATCTTACCACCACAGCCACAAAAGACACATGTTGCCCAGAGATGCATCAGCTATGTAGAGGAGTATGGATAGAAAAGGGAAGAACCATCAAGATGTCATTCTTATAGTCTAACATGAGAACGTTCATATCGTCCCATGGTACCACTACAAAGTGAATAATCTCATAAAGCCCATATTAGCCACCGTGGGAGAGAAATAAGTCATGACTCTTACTGCTTTAGGCTAGATTCCTTCAATTCATATGACTTACACCGAGAACAACCTAGAAGAAGGGTTGAGGAGAACTCACGACATCACCATCTTGTCCATCAATATCAAGTGGAAGGTTCCTTTATATCTAAGAGAGTCCTCGAAACCAAAGTCCTGAAAGGGTATCTATCTACGAAGATGAACCTATATAGTTTTGATGGACTTAGAAACCCCCAAGGGCATATCCAGAATGTGAGGGGGAGTCTTGAGTTGGTCATCCATAATAATAACATCATGTGTAAGATATTGCCCACTACCTTTAGAGGGAATGTAAGGACATGGTACAACAACCTGAAATCAAGGTCTATCTTAAGCTTTCAAGATATATGTGCTAAGCTAGTAACATGCTTCAGCACTAGCATTTCCATGAACAAAAGCTCCACAGAGTTATTTGGGGTTACTCAAGGTGAGAAGAAGTCCACCCAAGTATATCTAAAGAGATTTAATGAAGAAATGCTTCAAATGGAAGACCTGTTGGAATCCATAGCCTATGAGGCTTTGATCAAGGGGATTATAAGTGAAGAGTTGTGGAAATAGTTCAACCTGCTACATGACATAACTCGTCTAAGGGTCAAGTAGATGATTGAGAGCCATGTAAGCATGGAGAAAGATCTGATTGCTCGTAGAAGCTCCTATTTGATCCATAGAGAAGGGGTCAGAGTTGAACCCCCAAACAGGAATCGTTCCCTTGTCAAACGACAGGATGTTAAGAAGAAAGGAACCTTCTAGGAGCATCCTAGTAGGCTTGAAAAGGTTTACATTTTTGTAAACACCACTTACACTGAGATGTCCACGGCTTTGAGGGGTCAAAACCTGCTTTAGTATCTTCCACCCTTAAAGCCTAATCTCAATCTCAAGTTCTGCAAGAAGTATTACCAATTCCATAAAGAGAAGGGACACAATATTGAGGACTATTATGCTCTCAAGAAAGAAGTGGAGAGACTTCTAACACAGGGATACCTCAGACGATTCTTAAAAAAATGATCCACCTCAAAAAGAGTAGGGTGGTGAAACGAGGCAACAAAGACCATCACTTTTAGAGGTCCTTCTGATTAGTACTTAAAAGTGCATTTTTTTCAAGGTTTTATATCATCATTTTGCACTTGAAGTATCAATAACTCCTTAACTAAAGCATGTTTTATAATAAGATACCTAATAATATAAGATACCTTTAATTTATGGTAAATGTTCATCTTAAATGCAGGCCTATCACATAAATGAAAGGATTGATTGATGAGTTTAAGTATTGAAATTGAAAGGACAAAGAGAGGGTCAAACTTAGAAAAGAGATATTGGTGCAGTCCAAACTGGAACACTGTTTGGTAATTGGGTCATATCTCGAGTTCTAGATGTCTAAATGACCTCAATTTTTTGGATAAATTTGGTAAGACATAGGCCTACAACTTTCATGTGGAGTCCAAGATTTAAAAAGGTCGTTTTCAGGTCCAAATTATAGCAACAACGGAGAAGTCCGAATCTGTCCTACAGCCCGAACATTGCTTTCATGGTATAGTTGGTTTCAATTTTGATGTTAGCAATGACATTTTATTTAGATAAAAAGATAAGGATTTTCACCAAGTCAAGAGTTGGCCACCCACTTAACAATTAGTCATCAAATTAATAGTTCTAAATTTTGGCCTATAAAAGGAGGTATTTGCCATGCATTTAGGGGCTTGGTTGTTCAGATCAAGAACTTGCTCTTGCTCTCTCTCTTTATATTTTTTGTAATTCTTAAGTTTTGCTTTTATTAATATCTTGTTTATGCTTTTCATTTCCTTTCCTTTACTTATTTAACTTGTATTTTATTTATGTTTTTATTTTTTTTATTTATGGTTCTCGTCTTCATTATGTTTAGCTAAGTTTATTATGTTAAGGTGAAAAGGTTACACTAACGGTGTAAGAACAAGTATAGTGTAAAATCAACATGGACCTTAATGTTTAATATTAACATGTCTTATCCTTTTATCTTACTAATTCTTAATACCTTGCTTGTTAAATGGTTAATCTAGATTTATGTTGTATAACACTTGGTACAACAAATGCTTGGCACTCTTATAGCCCAACTATATGGTATTATCTACACTTGTGCTATGAAAGGAACTTGATTTGTTGTTAACATAAATTAGCATCATAAATTCCTGACAATATTTAAAAGTTTGGTGTTACTTAAATAAGATAATTAATATGATCATGTTAATAATTTATAATGAGCTATTAATGACAAATCATCTGATTGGAACCTCTTTTGTGTGTGGTTTCAAGTTAAATAATAACATTTTATACTATACTTGTTTGAAATACCATTAGTGGATCCTCTAACCTTGACATTTGTTTTTATAATTGTTTAATCCTTACATTAATCTTCCATCTCAAAGTTCTCATCAACTTCTTCTTTATTATTATTGTTGTTGTTGTATTATTGTTGTTTATAATTTATACAATTAACCTCCCTGTGGTTTGACCTCGGTCTTGTCGGGTTATTTATTACTTTGACACTCCTACACTTGGGAGAAGACATCAATCTTTTGGTCGTGTTAAGTTTTAGGCACTGTTGCCGGGGAGGTAAATTCTTGTATAAATTATAGTATTTATTTTATTTTTCCTTTTCACTTTTCTTGTATCTAACTTTGTTTCTTTTGTTTTCTTCTTCCTTTTATTCTCTTTCTACACGTGCATAAGTGTTTGGTCACGTATATTAAGTGGTAAACTTTGTAGGGTATCCTCATTATTTTCCAAAAATATGGCCGAAGAAGATAATCAGTCACTTCATAATAAGAATAATGAGAATAACTATGTGAGAACACTTAGATACCACAAGAATCCCAGAAGAACAAGTGCACCCTCACACATATTTTTTCCTTCCGATGCATCTCATTTTAATTTTAAGCCAGGCATTATTCAACTTTTACCTTCTTTTCATGGCTTAGATCTAGGAAATCCATACTTGCATTTGAGAGATTTTGAAGAAGTTTGTAACACCTATAATGACTTAAATTGTAGCATGAATACCATTAGATTAAATCTTTTTCCTTTTTCATTAAAAGATAAAGCTAAAACATGGCTATAAAATGTTAGGTCAGGATCCATTTGTGTTTGTGATAAAATGCAACAACAATTTTTAAATAAGTTTTTTTCATCTCACATAACTAACTCTTTCAAAAGACAAATCACCATTTTCACTCAAAAACTAGGTAAAATATTTTACCAATGTTGGAATAGGTATCGAGACTTGCTTAATACTTTCCCTCATCATGGTTTTGACATATGGAGATTGGCTTCACAATTTTATGAAGTGTTAACACCTAAAGATAGGCAAATGGTTGAATTGATGAGCAATGTAACTTTTGAAAATAAAGACCCTAATGAAGCAATAGAGTACCTAGACTTGCTAGCTGAAAATGTGCAAAATTGGGAAACTACAGGCACTTATGAGGCACCAAGTAAAACCCAACCTCATACATCTAGTAGAGGTATGTACAACCTTAGGGAAGATCACGACCTCCAAGCCAAATTTGCATCTTTAGCTTAAAAAGTCGAAGCACTAGAATGAAAGAAAAGTGGTCAATTAAAATCTATTCAAGACATTGTATGTCAAATCTGTGAAACGAATGAACATGTAACCAATGACTATTTGTAACATCCCCCATTTCTGGATAAAACGACAATCTCATATCAATAAAAAAAAAACACATAATAATTTTTTTTTGGTACATATATGTTCATGGTCTTCGTATTAAAATCTACCAGAATTTGACGGAGTTCCCCTATATACTGGAAGGTCCGAGGTTATTGACATGAATTTATTTACACTTCTAATAGCTCGCATCTCATAACTCAATTCCCGACCCAATCATCCTGGGTTTTCAATTTCCAAACTTATACCCACTTTTATCAACCATAATATTTACGATATGCATTATATAACAAGATATCATTATGGATAGATAAAAATAAATAAGTATAATTACATAGGCATGAAGCATGATTATATGAACTACATGGTTACATTCATTCAGTCAAGTTTAAACATTAATTATACAAATTAAGTTATACAAACATTTTCATATTTACAAAATACAAGGGTATACTCCCTAGAAACTAGATTACAAGAAGGGAACATAAGCTAGGATCTACTCTTGTCGTGCATGTGATGATCCTGAAACAAAATACATATTATTGAAAGGGTGAATATTACAATAAATATGACAACATGAACATCTAACAATTTTAACAAGGTAACATGTATTCATAGTTCATTTGCTTCTCCCTTCTAGTTTTTTTTTTTATTATTATTTATTAGAATCCCTTCCTTGTCCAACTATTATTAATTGTTCCCTCTGCCACTTTCAACCTTCATTCTAGACTTTATGAGAATAAACATGATCATTTTTTCTTATCACATTACTGATACCAATATCACCGGTACCATCATCATCACTCCATATGAGTCATTCCATGGTGATCCCCTTATCTGGGATCCTAACATACACTAAATGTATGTTAGTCCATACATGATGATCCCCTTACCCGGGATCCTAACATACACTAAATGTATGCTAGTCCAATTATGGCGATCCCCTTACCCGGGATCCTAACTTACACTAAATGTATGCTAGTCCATACATGGTGATCCCCTTACCCGGGATCCTAACATACACTAAATGTATGCTAGTTTACGCCTCAAAACGTACTTCTCATATTTCCTTTATCAGTGATAATTTCATCATTTGGCAATTAACACAACTTTTCACCTTGAATACCCATACATTCAGAAATTCACATTTCACATTGGTAATATAAATAAATCATGGAAATTAACTAGAAAGTATAGGTGCGATTCACCTACCTGAAATAGAAGTTCTACTTGTACTCCCCTGCTGCTGTTGTTGTTGTAGCCCCACGCCTGTGATCCGTCCTGAAATTCACAGGTTTATCCCTCAAGGATATGTTTTATTATAAACATATCAACAACCAATAAGTCTTTCTTTCGGTCATCATTTTTTTTTTAATATTTTATGTTTTTCTTATTTCACCCATTAATATTGTCATTCTTTGTGCAACTGTAGTCATCATTCCTTTATACATATATTTGAACTATTTCTACTTAAAATCCGAACTGTTACTATCTTGTTTTTGAATTGTCATTGTCCAGACATTTTTGAACTGTCACTATCTCATTTTTGAACTGTCACTGTCTTGTTTTTGAACTGTCACTGTCTAGACATTGAACTGTCACTGTCTCGTTTTTGAACTGTCACTGTCTAGACATTTTTGAACTGTCACTGTCTAGACATTTTTGAACTGTCACTGTCTCATTTTTGAACTGTTATTGTCTCGTTTTTGAACTGTCACTGTCTAGACATTGAACTGTCACGGTCTCATTTTGGTGACCCATAGCTGGAGTTCTATAACTCCAAATTGAGCAAGACCAATTTTATTAGTTAGCCAACATTTAAAACTACAATTTCTATAAGGAATCTGATCCTAATTCTTTCATCCTCCTACTCGAAATCTCTCTGAAAATCAAGAGACGAAACTGTCCAGATTCGTCAGCCTTTCCATTTACACACAACACATGAAGTTCTTTAATTTAGCAACTCATACTTTTTCCTCAATTTAAGTCTAAGAACTAAAATCTATAATTTAACATCTAGGCAGCAATTCATAATCAACTTGAAATGACTCATAAAAGCAGGTTTAGAATACTTTACCCGATACGCATCAAAGTTTCGATCCCTCTTTTTTTTTTTCTTTTTAATGGTAGCTGGCCCTTCCCTCTTCTCTTCTTATTAATCCCTTTCCCACCAGTGTTTCTATCTAATTTGTAAAAATAAACATAAAACTCCCTCTTTTCTTTCTTTACGTTATCTCCAGATCTGTTTTTGGTGACAAGAGGAGTACTTATGCTCTATAATTATTCTTATTTGCATTTAGGCCCCATCTTCTTTAAGTGTATTTGTTTTGCCCCCACTTCTTTCTAGTTTTGTTTATTTCCTTTAAATTTAATCCAACCTTGATTTTTATTTTTATTATTATATTTTTTTTTCTCGGGATTTACACTATCCAACTTTGTCTTCTTTCAAGGAATACCTCTATGAACAAGCCCTTGCTTTAAACAGTTTTCAACGGTCCAAACCCATACTTGCAAACATACAACCCTGGTTAAAGAAATCACCAAAATTTTAGTTGGAAGAGTGATAATAATAATGCATAAACTTCACAGCCACTGTTTCAAGCATACCATAATTTTCAAAATTCTCATGGATATGCTCCTCCTTATGCTCCACCTCCTAGAAGAAATCTTGAGGAAACATTGCATGCATTCATTGAAAAGCAAGAGACAATCAACACTCAACTTGCTCAAAGCATGACAAATTTTAAAGATGTTCTTGTAAAATTCACACATGCTCTTAGTTTTCAAGAGAAAAGTAAGTTTCCATCTTAACCACAACAAAATCCAAAGGGGCAATACATTGCAAATGCAAGTAGTTTCGGAAGCCAACTCATGGATCAAGTCAAATCAGTCATCACTATTCGCAGTGGTAAGGTTATTAAAAAACCCACTCTTGAACCTTGTGAGAAAGATGATGAGTCAATCTCTATGGGTAAGGAAGGGGTTGAATCTGAACATTGTAAAGAAAAGACTGATTCTCCGCCAGCACTTCCATTTCCTCATGCCAAGACCAAACAAAGGAAATTCAATCACAACTCTAAAATCCTTGAAACTTTCAAACAGGTAAGGATCAATATATCTTTGTTGGATGCTATTAAAAAGGTACCTTCCTATGCTAAAATTTTGAAAGATCTATGCACTGTGAAGAGAAAATTGAATGTGAAAAAGAAAGCATTTTTAGCTGAACAAGTGCTATTCTTCAGAACAATAATGCTTTGAAATATAAAGACCTTAGTTATCCTATAATTTCTTGCTTTATTGGAGAACATAAAATTGAAAGAGCTTTACTTGATCTTGGAGCTAGTGTGAATTTACTTCCATATTCGGTTTTTTAAAGTCTCAATCTAGATGAGTTAAAACCAACTTCTGTAACTCTTTTACTTGCTGATAGATTTGTAAAAGTGCCTAGAGGAATAGTTGAGGATGTGTTAGTATAAGTTGATAAATTCATTTACCCTATAGATTTTGTTATCTTGGATACACAACCTATTGAAGCATGTAATTCAATTCCTGTTATTTTAGGACGTCCATTTCTTGCAACTTCTAATGCATTGATTAATTGTAGGAATGGACTAATGAAGCTATCATTTGGAAACATGACATTGGAGATGGATATTTTCAACATTTGCAAGCAACCTAGAGATGATAATGATTTACATAAAGTGGACTTTATTGAAAAATTAGTTCATGGTCAATTTCAAACCACTTTCAGTGAAACTAAGATTAATGAACCTGGTGATTTGCAAATGGTCTATTTTTAGGAAAAATCAAAGTCAAAGAATTGGAGACCATAAATTGAAGAATTGTCACCACGATCAATTGAGTCCATACCTTTAAGTTTTCAACCACCAAAACTTGATTTGAAGCCGTTACCATTCAATCTTAAATACTCATTTTTGGGAAAAAATAAAACCTTTTCGGTAATAATCTCTTCCAAACTTAATGTACATCAAGAAGGTAAGTTATTACAGACTCTGAAAATCCATAAAAATACATTAGGATGGACCATAACTGACATAAAAGGAATTAGCCCTTTGATGTGCACATACAGGATTTATTTGGAGGAAAATGCTAAACCCTTTAGAGAAATGCAACGGAGGCTTAATCCTAATATGAAAGAAGTAGTGAAAAATGAATTCATTAAGCTTCTAGATAATGAAATCATTTATCCTATTTCTGACAGCAAATGGGTAAGTCCTACCTAAGTTGTACCACTACCAGAAAATCGCTAAATACCAACGGACATACCGACGGAATTTTTTCTGTCGGTATTTTTCGGCCGAAATCACCGACGGACAATATTCGTCGGTAATTCAGTCGGTCATTACCGACGGACTCTGTCCGTCGGTAATTACCGACCGAATTACCGACCGAAAATTCAGAATTAATGAAAAAAGGGCGGGCAGTGGCGCGGAGGTTTTGGCGGGTGATTTTTCCGACGGAATCACCGACGGAATTAAAAACTGGGGCCCGTACGCGTGATGGGACCTATTCACCGTCAAAAAATACCGACGGAATCACCGACGGATTTGAAATGCCAGATCCGTACCAGTGATGTGACGGGTGCACCGTTAAAAATACCGACGGAATCACCGAGGGATTTGAATAGCAGGTCCGTGCGGTGACGTGTCGATTGCCCGTTAGAATTACCGACGGTCTTGCCGACGGATTCACTGACGGGCTTTATTCCGTCAGTAAGTCCGTCGGCAAAAGTGAATATATGGCTCCTCTGCCGACACTCTCTCCCCCATTTCTCCTTCTTCTTCCTAATCCTAACCCTCCCCATCTGCAAAATAACCAGCCCCCCCTCGCCCCAAAACAAGAATTTTGCTCATCTCAGCACAACAAGTTGTATTTGTTTTGTGGTCACAGCATCCGTGTTCTGATTTACCGACGGATTTTATCATTTTTTGTAAGTAATTCTATCTTTTAAAATTTTAACATTTAAATGTTAATTTTATTGTTTTTTTAGTATATGTATTATTTTTTTTTAGTAGATGTACATGTTTTATTGTTATTTCTCAAACAAACTTGTAGTATATGAATGTATAATTTTATACTTGTTATGGTTTGTTTTAGATTTTGTAAGATTGTATTTGTTTGAAAATTGTTAAAATTTAATTTGTAGAATTACCGAATTACATGTTGTGTTTTGAAATAATTAAGAGCTTGCTTAATTAATGGGTCCTTTTTATAGAGGTTCGATAGAAGTCATGGATGATCGTTCATGGATGTATCTAGATTCACCCCAAGGATTGCGGAGGATGGATTATTGTAACGGGGTTCAGGGTTTTATTAATTTCGCAACATCTATTCCCAGAAATTTTACTGGAGGCGGTATTAGGTGTCCATGCAGGAAGTGTCAAAATAAAAAGTATCTGCATCCAGATGTTGTAATGATGCATCTTCTACACAAAGGGTTTGTGGAGGATTACGAGTGTTGATATGCACATGGAGAGGTATTTGTTAGTAATAGGAGAATGGGAGAAACGGTGGTTGGGTCAACTTCTAGTGCTAGCAACGTGCATGAAGCGGCAAATGACAACACTAATCCTTACAGAAACATGGTTATGGATGCAATGAGAATGAATCAAGATAATGTCAATCAATGTCCAATCGTAGAAGAAGAACCTAATGCAGAGGCAGCTAGGTTTTTTGATTTGTTGAAAGATTCTGACGAACCATTATGGGATGGCTGCACAAACCACAGTAAATTATCGGCTGTGGCACAGGTGTTCACCATCAAGTCAGATCACGGGTTGAGTGAGGCCGGGTATGACAAAATTATTGATTGGGCAAGAAGCATTTTACCAGAAGGGAACAGGCTCAAAGAGAACTTCTATGCTGCGAAGTCCATGATGAAACCCCTCGGTTTAGGATACCAGAAAATTGACATGTGCCCTAACTTCTGCATGTTATACTACCTTGAAAATGCTGTGATGACCGAGTGCATGACATGCGGGCATTCCCGTTACAAACCCAGAACTGGCAGGGGGAAGACTCTAGTGGCATATAAAAAACTTAGATATTTCCCGATCACACCTAGACTGCAGAGGTTATTTATGTCACCAAGGACTGCTGAGCACATGATATGGCACCAAACACACGATGTCGTTGATGGTGTGATGGTGCATCCTTCTGATGGCGAAGCGTGGAAACGCTTTAACAGTGTTCATCCTGACTTTTCTGCTGAATCAAGGAATGTTCGACTTGGGTTGTGTACAGACGGGTTCAACCCATTTGGGTCATTTGCTGCTCCCTATTCTTGTTGGCCGGAATGAAGAGCCATGACTGCCACGTGTTTATGCAAACACTCATCCCATTAGCTTTTCGTGATTTGTTGCCAAAGGGAATATGGGATGCACTAACGGAGATCAGTCATTTCTTCAGAGATATATGCTCCAGCAAGATGAATGTTGAGCACATTGAGATGCTTCAAACGAATATCATCGAGACACTATGCAAACTTGAGATGATATTCCCTCCTTCATTTTTTGACTCAATGGAGCATCTCCCTATACATCTACCGTTCGAGGCAAAAGCTGGAGGACCGGTCCAGTATAGATGGATGTACCCATTCGAACGGTGAGATATTACAGTTGCAATGGAATTCATATCTTAAAGTATTTTCTATGTTTTTCTTATTTGAAAATACTTGAATTGTACTTCAATGCAGGTACTTGTTTAATCTAAAAAAAAAGGTTAAGAACAAGGCGCATGTTGAGGCTTCGATATCTGAGGCCTATATTGTTGAAGAGATATCAACATTTATCTCGTACTATTTCGAACCTCATATGAGAACAAGAATCAATCGCGTTCCACGGCATGACGATGGCGGTGAAGTGCCTTCCAGTGGGAACTTGTCAATATTCTCCAATACTGGACGACCCACACCTAAAAATGCCGTAAGAGGAAGATATTTGTCGGAAATAGAATTCAAACAAGCACACAACTATGTTCTATTTAACTGTGATGAGCTGAGACCATTTATTCAGTAAGTCTATATATGTGTAATAGTAATTAAACTTTGTCAGTAATATACTGTTAATTATATATTGTAATATCATACACTCATTATCACTTGCAGGCAACATCGACAATATTTGCTCTCCAATAACTCGCAGCTGACCGAATCCCAGATCTTTCAATTACAAGATGAACAATTTGCCACATGGTTCAGAACACATGTAAGCACTATCACAAACTCATTGTAACGTATGCATGTCATTACGAGATTCTCGTTCATTTACCGTGTATTGATGTACATTTAATTACATATATTTACAAGGTTTATCAAATGGGAAGGAGTGCGCCCAAGTCATTGTCTTCACTAAGCCTCGGCCTTGAAAGAAAAGTTAAGTGCTATAACGGGTATTTTGTCAATGGATATGTTTTCCATACTGAAGAATACGGGCAAGGAAGAAAGACATACAACTGCGGTGTTTGTGTTAAGGGATCCACAAGTAGCCAGTTAGAAGTTGACTACTATGGTAGATTAGAAGAGGTCGTCGAACTGCAATATCATAGCGAGCAGAATAAAGTGTTTTTATTCAAATGCTATTGGTATGACACGACGGACAGAGGAATCAGAGTTGATCCGCACCATGGTCTGGTCGAAATCAACTCAAAAGCTAGACTCCGCAACATAAACGATGTCTTTGTTTTCGCAAAGCAATGTCAACAAGTTTATTACACATACACCCCTTCATTTAGAAAGGATCGTTCAAGAGTTGATTGGTTGTCCGTTTTAAAAACGAAACCACGGGGTCGTGTCGAGGTTGTTCAGGATGAGAACGAAGACACAAGTGTGCGAGATGAAGTCTTTCAAGTTTGTGAGTTGGTTGAACCATATCGAGTTGCTCCTTCGATTGAATTGGAAGAAAATTCAAATTTTCGAGTTCTCGATGATAGTCTTGTTGATATTGACGGAGAGGAGTTGAATGTTGTTCTCAGCTCTAGCGGACAACCAAATGTCGATGAAGAAGATGATATCCATATTGAAGATTGCGATGAAGATGATGAAAATTCAATTGACGAGGAAGAAGAAGAAAATTCCGACTAATTATGAACATGAAGCCCTATGTAAAAACATTTGTCTCATGTAATTTAGATTATTGATGATGTATTTTGTAAAACAAAATATTTACTGTTTAAGCAATGTGGTTATTGTGTTTATGTGATGGACAGTTTATTAGTTAAGTTTCTGCAGGAAGGTAAACAGGCAATACAAAGACAAACTTTCCTGCATAATGCCACAATCACCGACGTCCATACCGACGGAATCACCGTCCGTCGGTATCTCACAGAGAGTTCGAAAATATTTACAACAAAATGCCACAATCACCGACGGCCCTGCCGACGGATCGCCATCCGTCGGTATCTCACAGAGAGTTCGAAAATATTTACAACAAAATGCCACAATCACCGACGGCCCTGCCGACGGATCGCCATCCGTCGGTATCTCACAGAGAGTTCGAAAATATTTACAACAAAATGCCACAATCACCGACGGCTATGCCGACGCATCGCCCTCCGTCGGCATCTCACAGTAAGCTCGAAAACATAACACCACCATCGACGGTATTACCGACGGCGTAGGTCCGTCGGTAATTTGTCGGTTACCCATTTTACCGACAGCATTACCGACGGACCGCGCGTTTCCCAAAGTGCGTTAATTAATGCGCCCCTGAACTTGTCAGCTTTCCGACGGAATCACCGACGGACTGCGAAAATTTTGGAGGGCTTTTAAAAATTCGGGGCGAAATTCAAAAAATACCGACGGAATTTTGACCTTTTACCGACGGATTTGTAACCTATTACCGACGGATGTTAATTCCGTCGGGGATTCCGTCGGTAAAATTGACCTATAAGTTCCACCCCCGCCGCTTCGCCTCATTTTTTCTTCTTCTCCCCGCCGCTTCTTCTCTTCTCCTGCGTTTTTCAGCCTAGATTTTTCATTTTTTTCCCCCTCAATCCTTAAACACTTTCACCTTTAATCTCTAGGAAGATTTGGTGTTGTAAATCTTCATTATATTAAAAGGTATGTGTTTTTTCTCTAATTTATTTTATTTTATTTTATTTTTAGTTGTTTTTATTTTTGTTGTGTTGGTGTTTTTTGTTGCAATGTAGATAAAGTTTTGAATTTGACACATTATTAAGGTATGTATATTTCGTTCCTTTTTTTTTTTTGAATATTTTTTGAATTTGTTGAATGTTTGTTAATTTAATTGTTGAATTTATTGAATATTTTTTGTTGTTGTGTTGTTAGAATTTTTATTAGGTAATTTAACTTAGAATTAGTTAAAGTTGAATTTTTTGAATTTGTTGAATATTTGTTAATTTAATTGTTGAATAATTGAATTTAATTGTTGAATTTATTGAATATTTTTTGTTGTTGTGTTGTTAGAATTGTTATTGGGTAATTTAACTTAGAATTAGTTAAAGTTGAATTTTTTTGAATATTTTTTGAATTTTTTGAATTTGTTGAATATTTGTTAATTTAATTGTTGAATAATTGAATTTAATTGTTGGATTTATTGAATATTTTTTGTTGTTGTGTTGTTAGAATTGTTATTAGGTAATTTAACTTAGAATTAGTTAAAGTTGAATTTTTTGAATATTTTTTGAATTTGTTGAATATTTGTTAATTTAATTGTTGAATAATTGAATTTAATTGTTGGATTTATTGAATATTTTTTGTTGTTGTGTTGTTAGAATTGTTATTAGTTAATTTAACTTAGAATTAGTTAAAGTTGAATTTTTGAATTTTTTTGAATTTTTTGAATTTGTTGAATTGTAATTGTTAATTTGTTGAAGTATAATTTGTTGCATTTATTGAATTTATTTTTTGTTATATTTTTTATTGTTTTGAATATAATTATTGATTAATTTGTGAATTGTAATTGTTAACGTTGAATTTATCTTAGGATTAATAGTTGAATATGTTGGAATAATTAGTATAGATTGGTTCGATTGGTTGTGGCTATTGTTAATATTTGCAGGTTTGTGGATTTGGGTAGTATCCAGTATAGGGGAGGTGCTGCCGATTTTTTTTTTTAACTTTTGAATTTTATTTTACAATTATTAATATAAAATTGTTTAGATGCGCAAAATGAAAACCAGAGCTGGTCGTCCAGTCGAATCAAGTTCGTCTAGCAGCGATGATGATGTTTCCTTAGGTGCCTCTCAAGAAGAGGCACCTACACCACCTGCGCCGTCAACCGATGCTGCCTCTTCCAGCGATGTTTCACATCGCAGACGCGGCATGCCTTCGAAGCGGAATCAATTTACCCGCCAGTTCGAGGCACAGTGGAAGGACGATCTTTCAATGTAAGTTTGTTAATGTTTTTAGTTTTTTTATATAAAAAAAACAAATTTAAAACATAATTTATGAAGTAATCACAAATTAATTTCATTTCTTTTCAGGTTCACAAACATTGAGGCCGCCCGATTAATATCATCGGCGTTTAAAGCGTCGATGGAGATTCCATTGTTTCAATGGAGTCAGATATCCAGACATCCTGAATGGATGCCTCAAATCAATGCATGGTTTCGTAGATTTGAGGTTCGTGTTAATATATAATTTTCAGCTTATTTCTAATTATAAATTCATGTTATAATTGTAAATAAATTATTAACATTTTAAAAAATTATTTTTTTATATACAACATCGATTCTGCTGGGACGATGAACATGACAGTGTTGTGAGGAGGGTGTGGGAAAATCACACGGCAATTAGGTAACATCGAAAACAATACGACTTTTTTTTACATAATTATTTATGTTTTGAAATGTAATTTTTTCGTGCGTGAATTAGGTTGCGTGATTTTTGGTATGACGCCCAGAAAAAAGCAAAAAAAACAGCGAGGGATAAGGGGTTACAAGGCTGGAATGATGTTGCGGTTTGGAGGGATTTCAAACCAATATACATCCCGGAAGATATATGGCTGCACTATCTTCAGCACGTGACGTCTGAGCGGTTCACTCGACGCTCACAGTCCGGTGCCGGCAACCGGAATCGGCAAATTCATGGCTCGGTTACAACGCACACCGGCGGCTCCGTTCCGTTTGCTGCACATGCAAAACGGATGGTAAGATTAATTTAAATGAAATATATCGTTCAATTAATTTGTTGTTAATACATTTTTTTCATTATATATAGGCTACGTCTCTTGGACGTGAGCCGAGCCCTATGGAGCTGTTTGTGGAGACGCACGTGCGGAGTCATGACCGCCAAAAGGGGACGCAACAGTTCGTTGACAACCGTGCTCAACAGTTTGTGGTGTGTTTGTTTAACCATTTTATTTTGTAAGTTATTATTATGTTTATTGAATTGAATATGATTTTTTTTTTTCAGGAGACCTATAATAATCGGTTGAGGGAGAGATACGGGGATGATCCTTCGACCCATCCGGAATTCGATCCGGATTTGTGGATGGAGGCTGGATCGTCAGGTGGACCCGATAAAAATCGGGTTTACGGGCTCTCCAACACTACCGCTGCCAAGTTGCAGTCGACCGGTACTGCTTCAACCGGTGGGAGCTCCCAATCTGTATCGAGCTCCCAATCTAAGGAGTTTGTGGCCTTGCAGCAAAGGTGCGACCACCTATCAGAGGCGTACACACAACTCAAAGAAGAGCAAAGATTGGCGAATGAACAACACAGATTGGCGGACGAACAACGCAGAGCAGAGTCTGAACAACAAAGAGCGGCCTATGAAGAGCTTCGTCAAATGGTCATGAACATGACACAAGGCGGAACATGTGCGCCTAATCCTTTTTGGCCGCCTAACCCCCACCCTCCTCCTCCTCCTCCTCCACCACCTTTATATTAATTGTTTTTTTTTTAAACACATTCATTTTGTAATGAATATTATTTAACTTTGAGTTTTTGTTGCTTAATATAAATTTTATTTGCATAATTGGTTTGTATTACTATTAATTTATATTATTTTTTCTAAATAATTAAAAAAAAAAATTACACAGGGATTTACCGACGTAATAAATCCGTCGGCATTGGACAGTGTCTGAGGTATGCCATCCCATCACCGACATACTCACCGACGGACATACTCCGTCGGTATAAACATACCGACGAATTTACAGACGGATTTATTCGGTCGGTATGAAATATCACCGACACTTTTGCCGACGGAGTTACTCCGTCGGTATTTAAATAACACCGACGGAATGTATTCCGTCGGTATATTCCAAGCGGGAAACTTTTTTTTTTTGGCGCGCACCGGCCGTCGGTAAAACCGTCGGTAAATGTGTTTTTTTTATTACCGACGGATATAGCGACGGAATGTGGAATCACCGACAAAAGGTATTCCGACGGAAGTATTCCGTCGGTAATATAGTCGGTAAATAATTTACCGACGAACGTTCTGTCACACACCGACGGAATATGTCCGTCGGTAAAACTGTGAAATCTTGTAGTGTACCTAAAAAGTCTGGGGTCACTATGATAACAAATAAGAAAAATAGGTTAATTCCAATTAGGACTATTACTGGTTGGCGCATGTGCATTCATTATAGGAAAATTAATTCAACGACTAGAAAAGATCATTTCCCTTTATCTTTCATGGATCAAATCCTAGAAAGAGTTGCAAGTCATGAATTTTATTGTTTCCTAGATGGCTATTCAAGTTACAACCAAATTGAAATTGCATTGGAAGATCAAGATAAGACTACTTTCACATGTCCATTTGGTACTTTTGCATATCAAAGAATGCCTTTTGGATTATGTAATGCACCAGCCACATTTCAAAAATGCATGCTTAGCATATTCACTGATATGGTTGAATGTTTCCTTGAGATTTTTATGGATGATTTTTTTGTTTTTGGTGATTCATTTGATGATTGTTTTACAAACTTGGAAAAGGTTTTGAACAGGTGTGAAGAGAAGAATCTTGTACTGAATTGGGAAAAATGTCACTTTATGGTAACAAACGACATTGTACTTGGTTACATTGTTTCATCTAAAGGAATTGAGGTTGACAAATCTAAAATCGAGTTAATTGTCAACTTACCAACACCAAAATCTGTTAAAGATGTTAAATAATTCTTAGGACATGTTGGTTTTTACAAAAGGTTCATCAAAGATTTTATTGTAATATCTAAACCATTGTGTAACCTTCTAACAAAGAAAAATATTTTTGAACGGAGTGAACAATGTGAAAAGGCCTTTATTAAACTTAAAAGCTTGCTTACTTCTGCTCCTGTCATTCAACCTCCTGATTGGTCACTATTTTTTGAAATAATATGTGATGTTAGTCTTGGGACAAAGAAAAGATAAGAAACCTTATGTGATTTACTATGCAAGTAAAACTTTAAATAGTGCTGAAATGAATTACACTACCCATTGAAAAAGAATTACTTGCAGTAGTATTTGCATGTGACAAGTTCAGATCTTATCTTATTGGCTCACCTGTTGTTGTTTTTAGTGATCATGCAGCTTTGAAATACCTTCAAAACTTTGTCATTCTGAAGCATGTGGGAGTCATTTCTCATTAAGAAAGATGACTGCAAAAATCTTACAAAATGAATTTTATTAGCTCACCATGTTCAAGGACATACATGCATTCTGCAAAATTTGTGAAAATTATCAAAAAATTGATACTGGTAAAAAATTTTCGCTTTATAATTCTCGACTCCATTCATTTCCTGAAAAACTAAGATCAAGATGGAGCGGTCCATTTATTTTGAAACATGTGTATCCTTATGGGGCCCTTGATATTGAGAATCCAAAGAATGACAATGTTTTGAAGGTAAATGAACATCGTTTAAAAGCTTACTTTGATGAGTTTCCTAGTGAAAATGAATCCATTGGTTTGAATGATCTTATTGATAAAGGTTGATTATTTTTTTTTTCTCACATTTTTTTGTTCCTTTTTGGTGTGACTTTTGTTTTGCTAGTCTCTCTCTCACCCCGGTCAAATGGCGGATAACGGTACTCCGTGACTTAAGTCGGTTTTTTCAGTTTCCCAAATAACTGATATATGTATATATTTGTACAATTCTTAGCTTTTTCTCTCTTCTTTGAATCTCTTCTCTAATTCTCTTTTGAAAATGGACACCACTCTTGAAAAATTGAAAAAGTATTTTCCCGCTCTGCCTTAGAATGCGATTAGAAAAATTTACCGTGCTAGGTGTGAAAGATTGAGGTTGTTAATGAACCATGGAATTCCTGAAGATATTCGTTGGCTGATTGAAGCAAAGGTCTGATTATTAGGTGAGTCCTCCAATTCTTTCATTTCACACATGCTTGGAACAGGTAAAAGCACTTTTGCAAAGAAACGTCGTGCAAAACGACTGAAAGTCTGTCACAGATGTGCCAGATGGACTTGTAATGTGACATGTCGTTCTTTAGGAATGATATCTATAAACCGTGAAAATAAAATACAATTCGTTAAGGATGGCCTGAGTAAAGGGTCTTTAGATAATCTTTTATTGACCCTTGAGACGCATCCTAGTGGAGATGTGCATCGTGTAATTCATGATTTATGGCCACAATTCCATAAAGAACATGATCGACTTAGTCTTGGGAATCTGACTAAAAAAGACCCTGTTCGCCAATTTTTAAGAAAACTGGATGAGAAGCCTATCCCCGACCCATAGAGGGCGTTTAAGCCGTTCTTGGACGTAAAACCAAGGAAAGATGTGAGCCACAATCACAACTACCTGTACATACATGCTTTGTCAAAATAAATAAATAAAGAGAGAGTGTGAGACTACAGTTGGCTTACATATAGGTGGTATGATTGCATTTTCACTTTTTCATCTATAAATTCTTCTCTTCCTTCCCTTCATTTCTACTCATCCCATACATTCATCAAATATATAAGTGTGTAGAAATGGCAGGTTCCTCAAGTCATCACATAAGAAATATTTGTGTTTTCAGTGGATCCAGTCCTGGGAAAGAAAAAGAGTTTTTAGAATCAGCAAATCATCTTGGTCGGGTACTAGCTGAGAGAAAGGTTCATTTAGTGTATGGGGGAGGTGGCCTTGGGTTAATGGGAGGTGTTTCAATGGCTGCATTTTTAGGAGGTAGTCAAGTTTTGGGGGTTGTCCCCAAAGCTTTAACAAAAGGGGATATCATTGGAAAAACAATTGGAGAGGAACTACAGGTCCCCACAATGTCTGATCGACTGAACGCCATGTTTAGCCATGTTGATGCCTTCATTGCCTTACCAGGTGGTCTGGGCACATTGGAAGAGATCTTTCATATTTCATCTTGGACCTAATTTCACATTCACCATAAACCTATAGGTTTGTTAAATGTTAATGGTTTTTATGATAAGTTGCTATCTTTCCTTGATCAAGCTGTGGAACAGGAATTTCTAACATCTTCGGCATGACAAATCATAATCTCTGCGGCTACTGCTGAACAATTGATTGACCAACTACAATCATTCATCCCTGTCATTGATCCCTGCATGAGTCGCCTAGATTGGTCAATTAAGGAGAGCCGTAAAAAGCTTAGATTAGATTTGAGCCTTCATTTGTGAAACATTGTATCTTGTGGTTTTATTAATAGCATATTATTTTGTTTTGTTACTTCTTATATTTGTTTAAGTGTGTTTCAGGTTTGTCATTGATCGTTGTTTCAGGTGATGTCTTTTACACTCTATCTTTCTACCTTAGGACATTGAGGACAATGTCTCGTTTTGGTTGGGGGGAGAGGGTAGTAGTTTTTTTTTTTAAAAAAAAAAACTAACCAACTAACTGTTTTTGTTTTTAAAAAACCATTTGGCAAAACTGTTATTACTAGGATGGCAGAGTAAAGAGGAATTATTCTTGAGACGCATCTTAGTAAAAATTTTCTAATGGTTATTTGCAATATTCATAACAAGGCCTATTACAATACTTCTTGAAATATTCAGGTTTACAAACTCTCGCATTGTTATCACTTGATTCTGCTCATATTCTCATTTAACAAGTATTATTAAACCTTCATTTTCACACACACACTTTAACATATGATTGTGGGTTGCACATTAGATTATTACATTATTTATGTTCTTTTGTTGAAGGTAACAACTAAGGGAAAGGGATAGTATATAATTTGCAAAAAAATATATATATATATATGGATAATATTGATGATAATAAAAGCGTAGATAAGTTTGGTTTCATAGCCTCCCTAACCTAAGCAATTAAGCCCGAAGGGGTGTTTTAACACCTAATACCCTAAAGTCAACTGATTTGAGAGCTATTGGCCCAAAGCTTGTTACATGGGTTAAGGAGAAAAGCTTAAGGGAATCAAACATTGCACTATCTACGTATCAATATCTGCAACCCGAGTTGTTAAGCTCGTAGGGGTGTCTCAACACCTAATGCCCTAAGACCAACTGGTCTAGGAGTCATTAGCCTAAAACTTGTTACATGGGTTAAAGATACATTGTGTTTTAAGTTGTATGTGTATATAAATAAAATAAAATAAAATAAAATAAAAAAGAAGCAAAAAAGAGAAAAAAAGAAAAAAAAAAGTAATAATAATAATAATCCCAACCCAAGGAAGTTCACCCTAAACATTTGAACATAATATTGTTTTCTTCCAACAAAAGCCCCCATCATCTATGTTTTCATATATTGAGCACATAAAAAGAAGGTTTATTAATATCTTGTTTAAGAAGTATGAAGTAGGAATATAAATTTAATGAGAGTTTGTTTATCTGGATAGATTAATGGAAGTTGAATGATGAATGCCTTGCTTTGTGAAACTTGCAAATTGTTTCTCTATTTTAACGCTTTAGATTACTAGGGACTAGTAATAAGCTGGTTGGGGGGTGTGATTAGTACTTAAAAGTGCATGTTTATCAAGGTTTTATATCATCATTTTGCACTTGAAGTAACAATAACTCCTTAACTAAAGCATGTTTTATAATAACAAGTTTGATACTATAAGATACCTTAATTTATGGTAAATGTTCATCTTAAATGCAGGCCTATCACATAAATAAAAGTATTGAATGATGAGTTTAAGTATTGAAAGTGAAAGGACAAAGAGATGGCCAAACTTAGAAAAGAGATACTGGTGCAGTCCAAACCGGAACATTGCTCGGTAATTGGATCATATCTGGAGCTCTAGATCTCGGATTTAGGTACATTTTTTATGGATGGAAAGGTAAGACAAAGGCCTACAACTTTCATGTGGAGCCCAAGATTTAAAAAGGCCGTTTTGAAGTCCAAATTGAAGGAACAACGAAGAAGTCTGAAGCTGTCCTGCAGCCCAGACACTATTTAGTGTTCAGCCCATATCTTGAGTTCTAGAAGTCCAAATGACCTCATCTTTTTTTTGTTGGAAAGCTGAGACAATTTCCTAGAACATTCCTGGGGATTCTGGGCAAATTATGATATTAGCAATGATGTCTTGTTCAGACAAGAAGATAAGGATTGTCACCAAGTCAAGATGTGGCCACCCACTCATCAATTAGTCAACAAATCAATAGTTCCAAATTTTGGCCTATAAAAGGAGGCACTTACCATGTATTGAGGCATCTTGGTTTCCAGATCAAGATCATGCTCTTGCTTTCTCTCTTTGTATTGCTTATGTTTTGCTTTCATTAATATCAAGTTTATGCACTTCATTTCCTTTCCTTTACTTAGTTAACTTGTTTTTCATTTATGTTCTTATCTTGTTCATTTATGTTTCTTTCTTTCATTATGTTTAGCTAAGTTAATTATGTCAAGGTGAAAAGGTACACTAATGGTGTAAGAATAAGTATAATATAAACTTAACATGGACCTTAACGTTGGATACTAACATGTTTTATATTTGTTATCTTGTTCACTTTTAATACTTTGCTTGTTAAATGGTTAATCTAGATTTATGTTGTATAACACTTGGTGCAACAATACTTGGTACTTTCATAGCCCATACTGTATGGTATAACCGACACCTGAGCTATGAAAGGAACTTGATTTGTTGTTTAACATAAGTTATAATCATGAATGCCTGCCAACATTTACAAGTATTAGCTTTATTTCGAATAAGATAACTAATGTAATCATGTTAACAATTTATAATATGATTGGAACCTCCTTTATATGTGGTTTCCAATTGAATAATAAAAGTTTATACTATACTTGTTTGAAGTACCATTAGTGGATCCTCTAACCTTGACATTTATTTTTATCGTTGTTTAATCCTTACATTAATCTTTCATCTCAAAGTTCTCATTAATTTCTTCATCTTCTTCTTCTTTTATTACTACTACTACTTTTACTAGTACTTACTACTACTACTACTATACTACTACTACTACTACTACTACTATTACTATTATTATTATTATTATTATTATTTACATTCTGTTTATATTATATAATATATCTCTTTGATCTTTTCATAAACACAGGTATATAGGCTGGAAAACCTGTGACCCGATCTTTTAGATCATTCTCAGGTGTAACAACGCCACGTACTGAGTATTATTATTATTATTGTTGTTGTTGTTGTTGTTGTTGTTATTGTTATTGTTGTTGTTGTTGTTGTCTTGTTATTTATAATTTATACAATTAACCTCTCTGTGGTTCAACCCCGGTCTTGCCGGGTTATTTATTACTTCGACGCTCCTGCACTTGGGAGAAGACATCAAGCTTTTGGTCGTGTCACTCTACAATGCCTTGGTTTGCTAATATTGTTAATTTTCTTATTTCAGGAAAATTGCCAGCTCATTGGAGTACCCAAGACAAAATAAAGTTCTTGAATTAAGTGAAAAACTTTTATTGGGATGACCCTTATTTATTCAAATATTGTCCTGATCAAATATTTTGAAGATGCATTACTGACAATGAGGTAAGTAGTGTCATTAAATTTTATCATTCTAAAGCATTTGGGGGCCATTTTTCATCAAGAAAGACAATTGCAAAAATCTTACAAAATGGATTTTACTGGCCCAACATGTTCAAAGACTCACATGCATTCTGCAAGACTTGTGAAAATTGTCAAAAGTTGGGATCTATTTCAAAACATCACATGATGCCTTTAAATCCTATTCTTGTCATTGAGATCTTTGACTGTTGGGGTATAGATTTTGTGGGTCTATTTCATCCATCATTTAGTTTCTTGTACATATTAGTCGTAGTAGATTATGTTTCAAAATGGATAGAGGCAATTCCAAATCGAAACAATGATCACAAAACAGTGATAAAGTTTTTAAAAGAAAATATTTTAAGTCGATTTGGAATCTTTCGAGCCATGATAAGTGATGGTGGAACACATTTCTACAACAAGCCATTTGATTGCTTAATGAAGAAATATGGAATCACACACAAAGTTGCCACCCCTTATCACCCTCAGATGAGTGGACAAGTATAACTTACTAATAGGGAGATCAAATAGATCTTGGAGAAAACAGTGAACCCTAATCAAAAAGACTGGTCTTTAAGACTTAATGATGCACTTTGTGCTTATCGAACTGCTTATAAAACATCATTAGGTATGTCACCTTATAGACTAGTCTATAGAAAACCTTGTCACTTGCTTGTAGAACTTGAACATAAAGCTTATTGGGCTATTAAAGCTTTCAATTCAAACCTTGATGATGCTAGTCAGCTGCGAAAATTACAAATAAATGAGCTTGAGGAAATAAGAAATGATGCATATGAAAATTCAAGAATTCATAAAGCAAGAATCAAAGAGTTTCATGATAAGAAAATACTGAGAAACACATTCAATGTTAGTCAAAAAGTCTTGCTTTATAATTCTCAACTCCATTTATTTCCTGGAAAAATGAGATCAAGATGGATCGATCCTTTTAGTATGAAACATGTGTATCCATATGGAGCCTGTGATATCGAGAACTCAAAGAATGGCAATGTTTTGAAGGTAAATGGACATCGTTTAAAAGTTTACTTTGATAATTTTTCAATTGAACATGACTCTATTGAATTGAGTGATCCTGTATATAAAGATTGATTTTTTTTTCTCACATTGTTTTTATGTTTCTTTTTTGTGTGACTCTTATTTTGTTGGTCTCTCACACCCCGGTTAAATGGCGGATAACAGTACTCCGTGACTCTTAAGTCGGTTCTTTCAGTTTCCCATTATAACTGATATCTGTGTATATATTTGTGCAATTCTTTTCTCTCTCTTGTTTTTTTGAATCTCTCCTCCAATTCTCATTTGAAAATGGACATTACTCTTGAAAAATTGAAAAAGTATTTTCCCGCTCTGCCTCAGAATGTGATTACAAAAATTTACCGTGCTAGATGTGCAAGATTGAGGTTGTTAATGAATCATGGAATTCCAGAAGATATTCGTTGGCTCATTGAAGTAAAGGTCTGATTATCATGTGAGTCCTTCAATTCTTTCATTTCATACATGCCTGGAAAAGGTAAAAGCACTTTTGCAAAGAAACATCGTGCAAAATGATTGAAAGTCTGTCACAGATGTGCTAGATGGACTTGTAATGCCACATGTTGTTCTTTAGGAATGGTATCTATAAACCGTGAAGATAAAATACAATTCATTAAGGATGGCTTGAGTAAGGGGTCTTTAGATAATCTTCTATTGACTCTTGAGACGCACCTTAGTAGAGATGTACATTGTGCATTTCATGATTTATGACCATAATTCCATGAAGAACATGCTCGACTTAGTCTTAGGAATCTGACTAAAAAAGACCCTGTTTGTTAGTTTTTAAGAAAACTGGATGGGAAGCCTATCCCTAACCCATAGAGGGCGTTTAAGTCGTTCTTGGACGTAAAACCATGGGAAGATGTTAGCTACAATCACAACTACCTGTACATACATGCTTTTTCAAAATAAATAAATAAAGAGAGAGAGTGTGAGACAATAGTTGGCTTACATATAGGTGGTATGATTGCATTTTCAATTTCTCATCTATGAATTCTTCTCTTGCTTCCCTTCATTTCTACGTAACCCATACATTCATCAAATATAGAGGTGTGTAAAAATGGTAGGTTCCTCAAGTTATCACATAAGAAATATTTGTGTTTTCAGTGGATCCATTACTAGGAAAGAAAAAGAGTTTTTAGAATCAGCAAATCATCTTGGTCAGGTACTAGCTGAGAGAAAGATTCATTTAGTGTATGGGGGAGACAGCCTTGGGTTAATGGGGGGTGTGTCAATAACTGCATTTTTAAGAGGCAGTCAAGTTTTGGGGGTTGTCCCCAAAGCTTTAGCAAATGGGGACATTGTTGGAAAAACAATTGGAGAGGAACTACAGGTCCCCACAATGTCTGATCGACTAAATACCATGTTTAACCATGCTGATACCTTCATTGCCTTACCAGGTGGTTTGGGCACATTGGAAGAGATCTTTCATATTTCCTTTTGGGCCCAACTGCACATTCACCATAAACCTATAGGTTTGTTAAATGTTAATGGTTTCTATGATAATTTGTTGTCTTTTCTTAATCAAGCTGTGGAACAGGAATTTCTAACATCTTCGGCATGACAAATCTTAATTTCTGATGCTACTACTGAATAATTGATTGACCAACTACAATCTTTCATCCCTATCATTAATCCCTGCATGAGTCGCCTAAATTGGTCAACTAAGGAAAGCCATAAAAAGCTTAGATTAGATTTGAGCCTTCATTTGTGAAACCTTGTGTCTTTTGGTTTTATTAATAGCATATTATTTTGTTTTGTTACTTCTTATATTTGTGTAAGTGTGTTTTAGGTTTATCATTGTTCGTTGTTTCAGGTGATGTCTTCTATACTCTATCTTTTTACCTTAAGACATTGAGGACAATGTCTCGTTTTAGTTGAGGGGAGAGGGTAGTAGTTAAAAAAAAAAAAACTAACTTACTAATTGTTTTTGCTATTATTAAAACCATTTGACAAAATTGTTATTAGGATGGCAGAGTAAGGAGTCAGTTTTATTAACTCTTAAGATGCATCTTAGTAAGTATCATTACCAAAGTCTATCATAATACTTCTTGAAATATTCAGGTTTACAAACTCTTGCATTGTTATCACTTGATTCTGCTCATATACTCATTTAACAAGTATTCTTAAACCTTTATTTTCACACACACACTTTAACATATGATTGTGCGTTGCACATTGGATTATTACATTAATTATTTTCTTTTGTTGAGGGTAACAACTAAGGGAAAGGGATAGTATATAATTTGTAAAAAAAAAAATTAATAATATTGATGATAATAAAAACGTAGATAAGTTTGATTTCGTAGCCTACCTAACCTAAGCAATTAAGCCCGAAGGGGTGTTTTAACACCTAATACCCTAAAGTCAACTGACTTGTGAGCTATTGGCCCAAAGCTTGTTACATGGGTTAAGGAGAAAAGCTTGAGGGAATCAAACATTGCACCATCTATGTATCAATATCTGTAACCCGAGTTGCTAAGCTCGTAAGGGTGTCTCAACACCTAATGCCCTAAGACCAATTGGTCTGGGAAGTCATGAGAAACCTAAAAATTGGCGTTAAATGGAGTTAAAGATACATTGTGTTTTAAGTTATATGTGTATATAAATAAATAAATAAATAAGAAAAATAATAATAATTCCAACCCAAGGAAGTTTAACCTTTAAACATTCGAACATAATATTGTTTTTCTTCCAACAAAAGCCCCATCATCTATGTTTTCATACATTGAGCACATAAAAAGAAGGTTTATTCATATCTTGTTTAAGAAATATGAAGCAGGAATATAAATTTAATGAGAGTTTGTTTATCTAGATAGATTAATGGAAGTTGAATGATGAATGCCTTACTTTGTGGAACTTGTAAATTGTTTTTCTATTTTAATGCTTTCATTACTATGGACTAGTAATAAGCTAGTTGGGGGTGTGATTAGTATTTAAAAGTGCATGTTTATCAAGATTTTTATATTATCATTTTGCACTTGAAGTATCAATAACTCATTAACTAAAGCATGTTTTATAATAACAAGTCTGACACTATAAAATGCCTTAATTTATGGTAAATGTTCATCTTAAATGCAGGCCTATCACATAAATCAAAGGATTGATTAATGAATTCAACTACTGAAATTGTGAAGATAAAGAGAGGGTGAAGCTTAGAAAAGAGATGTTGGTGGAGTCCAAACTGAAAACACTGTTCGGTAATTGGGTCATATCTCGAGTTCTAGATGTCCAAATGACCTCAATTGTTTACACAGATTAGGTAAGACATAGGCCTACAACTTTCATGTGGAGTCCAAGATTTAAAAAGGTCATTTTCAAGTCCAAATTATAGCAACAAGAAAGAAGTCTGAATCTGTCCTGCAGCTCGAACACTGTTCAGTGTTTAGCCCATATCTCGAGTTCTAGAAGTCCAAATGACCTCAATTTTTTTTCCTGGAAAGCTAAGAGAATTTCCTAGAACTTTTATGAGGACAGATGGTTCCAATTATGATGTTAGCAATGACGTTTTATTCAGACAAAAAGATAAAGATTTTCACTAAGTCAAGATGTGGCCACCCACTCAATAATTATTCATCAAATCAATAGTTCTAAATTTTGGCCTATAAAAGGAGGCATTTGCCATGCATTTAGGCATTTTGGTGTTCAGATCAAGATCATGCTCTTGCTCTCTTTCTTTGTATTTTGTAATGTTTAAGTTTTATTTGATGTTATATTAATCTCTTGTTTATGCTTTTTATTTCCTTTTCTTTATTTGTATAATTATGTTCGTATCTTGTTTATTTATGTTTCTTTCTTTCATTATGTTTAGTTAAATCTATTATGTCAAGGTGAAAAGGTTACACTAATTGTGTAAGAATAAGTATAGTATAAACTCAAGATGGACTTTAATGCTTGATATTAACATGTTTTATATTTATTATCTTGCTTACTCTTAATACCTTGCTTGTTAAATGGTTAATCTAGATTTGTGTTGAATAACCCTTGGTACAACAAATGCTTGACACTTTTATAGCCTAACCGTATGGTATAACCTACACTTGTGCTATGAAAGGAACTTGATTTGTTGTTAACATAAGTTATCACCATGAATAACTGATAATATTTACAAGTATTGACATTACTCAAATAAGATAATTAATGTAATCATGTTAACAATTATAATCTGATTGGAACCTCTTTTATGTGTGGTTTCCAGTTGAGTAGTAAGAGTTTATACTATACTTATTTGAAGTACCATTAGTGGATCCTTTAACCTTGACATTTGTCTTTTTTATTACTGTTTAATCTTACATCAATCTACATCTCAAAAGCTCTCTTTATTATTACTATTACTATTATTAATATCATTACTTACTACAAATCACTACTATTATTACTATTATTACTATTATTGTTATTATAGTGTATTAGTATTAGTATTACTACTACTACTACTACTATTATTATTATTACTACTACTATTAATTATTATTATTGTTGTTGTTGTTGTTGTTGTTGTTGTGTTGTTGTTGTTATTTATAATTTATATAGTTAACCTCCTTGTGGTTTGACCCTGGTCTTGCTGGGTTATTTATTACTTCGACACTCCTACACTAGGGAAGAAGACATCAAGCTTTTGGTCATGTCACGAAGGGATCTCAGTTTAGCCCAACCACATGGACTTTGGTTCTGGTTAAAGGTGATCGACGAAGGGATCTCAGTTTAGCCTAGCCATGAAGAGATTTTTGGTTTTGGTTGAAGGCGATTGGCGAAGGGATCTCAGTTTAGCCCAACCACACATAAATTTTGGTTCTTGTTAGAGGGGATCGACGAATGGATCTCAGTTTAGCCCAGCCAAGTTAACTTTGGTTCTGGTTGAAGAGGATTGCTGTAAATGCAGAGTTTCAGATCAACCAAGTAGACTTTGGTTCTGGTAGAAGAGGATTGCTATAAATGCAGAGTTTCAGATCAACCAAGTTGTGAGAAGATCAGTTTTGAAAGTTCACTTTTTGTTTTATCTTTACAAACTTACTTTGCAAAGTCTTTGCTCCGTAAGTATTGTTAAGAGGGGGCATCTGTTGTAACCCATTTTTGGGTCCCCATACAAGAAAAGAGAATAAAAAAATGAAAAAAAATGAAAAAAAAATAAAAAAATGAAAAAAAATAATATATCAAAAAAAAAATATCAGTGATAAGAGGATGCCGAACGCCTAAAAAACAGTCAAAAAATTGGTTGAGGAGGGTTCAAAATACAAACATTGAAATTTGACAGTATATGAATGAACCAGTGAGACTCTATTTATTAAGAAAATTTTATTTGAGGAAGAAAAAGTACCAAAATCAAATGTTGATGGACTTAAATTAAATTTATTGAAGGTTGAATTGAATTTATGGAGGGGTTGATTGTAGAAAAAAAAATGTTTTTAAGTGGAATTTGGGGTTTTTACTTGGAAGAAATTAAAATATCTGGAGTCAATTTATAATTTTAGAGAATTGATTTGGTCAAATCAAGGGCTTAATTACATAAATATTAAAGTTTGATGGCCAATTGGGGACTTAATTGAAGAAATCTGAGATCAAGGACCAAAATGCAAAACATGAGTAAATTTAAGGATTGACTTGAAATCTGGCGCTTTGGCGCCAATTTTCATTTAAATGAAACGACACATTTTAAGCAAAACGACAACGTTTCATGTGTTTTAAAAAAAAAAGACGGAAACGGTGTCGTTTTGAGGCGGCACTGTTTCTTCTTCTTCTTCCCCTGGACGTGCAGCAGGGGAAGAGAAGTTTGTCTTCTTCCCCTTGTCTCTTCCTCTCCCCCCACATGCTCTGCCACCCGCCTCATAATGAGATGCCCAAGCAGCCGTGCCCCGCAAGTGATGCCTCCATTGGCCACCTCTGCTGGGGTCGTGGAAGAGAAGGCAGCGTGCGCCACATGCAATGGGCAGTGATGGGACGAGGCAGAATCGACCCCGCTCCTCTGCCCCTATAAATACCTCTCGAACGCTAGAAAGAAGAGAGAGGGAATAAAAGGAGAGGAAATGGCAGAAAACGGGGAGGGAAACCGAGAGAGAGAAACCAACTAAGAGAGAGGACAACCCAAACATAGTAGAAACCAAAAAAAAATTAGGGATATCAACAAAGGAGAGCCGAGAGAGACAGTCGGGTAGAAGGAAGAAAAAGGACAGAAGGGATAAACTGGCAGGGGAAGAAGACACTGATTGGTATCTCTACACAGCGGAAGCGCTACTGCTATCACTAGGCTTCACAGTCACCGCCACCGCAGTGCCACTGAGACCAGTCACTAGCATCATCGTTAGCTCAACCGTCCGAGATCATCGCCTTAGGTAATTCTTCTTCCCCCATAGCCGCCGGTCATTATTCATTTCTTGCTTGCAGAACGTGCCTGTGCACATTCTGATGCAAGAAAAAAAAAAAAAAAAAAAAAAAAAAAAAAAAAAAATAATTAGTCGATTACTGTGCATGCGCACATTAACCGGTTTAATTAATTAACTATTACTTGCTCATGCACAGTAAACCAGTCATGGGTTTCATTTCTTTGACGGGCTGGAACATCAGCCCAACCTTTTTTTTTTTTTTTGCATTGGGCTAGAACATTAGCCCAGCCGTGTGGGCTAAGTCCAGCCCCTTTTTGCTTTGGGCTGGAACATCAGCCCAGCCCACGCGATTGGGCTGAGTCAGACTTACATGGCTGGGCCAATACAAGCCAACCCAATCCATTTTTTTTTCTCCCTTTTTTTGTTTTATGTGTTTTTTTTTTTTTTTTATTATATATATATATATATAATTTGAAAATTGTGATTTTCCCATGGATTTTTCTACGTCATTTTGACTAATATTGGTTTGTATTTTATATCGTAAAAATACAAATCCGATATTAACAATACCCGGTTTTCAAAAAAAAACTTTTGTTTTCATTCATACAGCCAAGTCTCTCAAAGCTAAAAACTTATATTGTATTTTTGTTATATACAACAAAGAAAACTTTTAAAAAAAATATTATATTTTAGTATACATTTTGGCTCCAATAACCAGTTTATTAAAGTCATGAGAACTTGGCCAATATTTCAAAAAATAAAAAAATATTTTGTTTTGTTTTAATGTCTGGGATTACAAATTTATACGTAAAACATATTTCCGATATTAAAAAAGATAGTTCTTTTATAGACATTAGATTGGTTAGATTTTTACCTCATAAGATAAAAACCTTCTTACTAAAGAGGGCTTTTCTTGAAACCTAGACGACCCAACATGATAAGACCTTAGATTTTTTTTAGATAATAAAACAATGCAGCTTACCTTAGGTATGATGTATTTGGGGTGCTAATACATTTTCTTTACGCAACCAGTCTCTGTACCCAATCTCTAAGACCAGTTAGGGTTCTTAGTGACTAAAATACTAGGTGGTGACTCTCATTCTATTTTTCACCACTAAGAGACAAATAATTCCTTGTCTCACCATATTTTCCATAGTAGATAGAAATATCCACACTGATGATGGGGGTGGTCGGTAGTGATTGGCGCGACGCGAACAAGTGCAATAATATGGACCGCTTTGCATTCTAACTTATAAATTTATATGATATTGGGAAAATAAATAAATTATCTCCTTAGTTTCAATACCTCAACAATGACCCGTTAATTAATTTTATAATGTAAAATTAATAACATAACCACCAATTAATAAATTGACGGGTTACCCAGAATTAAATGGGCTAACCTGTCAAACTCGGGATCCGTGCCATGAAAGTTTGATAACTAAATAGAAAAAATTGACATTAACAATCTAAATTAAACAAAAAAAATTTAATTAAAAAATATTAAAAAAAAAACAAAAGACATACGCCTGTTACTAATGAGGAAAAAAAAATCTAAATCAAACTAAGTTGTCAAATCAGGTTAACTTGTCAAAACCTGGGATTCACGAGTCATGAAAAGTTTGATAACTAAATAGAAAAGAAAATCAACGACGTTAAATGAAAAAAAATTAACAAACTAAACTAAAAAAAATTGATTAAAAAGAAAAAAAACAAAAAAACAAATCTGGGTTAACTATTCAAATCAGGTCAACCCGTCAAACCCAAAAGCTGTGTCATGAAAGTCTGATAACTAAATAATTTTTTTTTCACACATCCCCGGTGGCAGGCTGCTTTTGTCAAATGAGGGGGCGGCGGCTTCTCTCTGTAGATAAATTTAGTTAGGTTTTTCTTTGTTTCCCTAAAATTTCCTTCGCCCCCATACCTGCAAATTTTTGTCCTTTTCAAATTTCCCCCCTTTTTTTATTATGACTGTATGTTCATTTATATAGAAAATCTCTACACATGTTATTTAAGAAAATATTGCAATAATTATTGCAGAGTTGTCTTCTATAACCAGCACCAAGAAATCCCATTTATATGGTATTTTATATTGCAATGATTATTTTCCATAACCAACATGAATTAAATCATGTATCCATGGTATTTTATATTGTAGTAATTATGTATGATTCAGTAATTATCTTTCTTCTTTACAAGCTTACTATGCTAAACATTGAGGAGTTTTGCTTCATAAGCATTGTAAAGAGAGGGCATCTGTTGCTAACTCAATTTTGACACCATGTTTTGATAAATATTCAAAAATAAAAAAATAAAGGTTTACATGTGGCGATAACATAAAGCATCAGGGCTAATATTAAGAGAGCAATATATCAAAGAATCCTTACTTTTAAAGAAAAATTTTGCCTATTTTCAAGGGCGACCTGCCCACATACAAACGCTGGTCTATTTTCACGGATGACCTGCCCTTTTGATTGGGTTAACCTGAGATCTCATTTGGTGATCTCTTTTAATCTGAAGCAAAGTCGATGTGTAGATCGGTTAACCTGAAATCTCATCTAGCGATTCCCTTTTACCAAATCTAAACTTTGTGTGTGGTTGGGTTAATCTAAGATCCCATCTGGTGATCTCCTTTAACCATAACCAATACAAAAAAAGTGTGTGTGGTCACATTATGATGGGTGACCTACCCAGATGGAAGATGGTGGTCATATTATGATGGGTGACCTACCCAGATGTAAGTGAAAAGGATTTTTAGAAAAGGGTCTCAATATCTAGAGACCTGCTTATTGCAAAAATTTTAGAGCAACTCCACATTTGTTTTTTTGAAAAACTCCATGCTTTTTTCTAGGAAATAGTCTCAATATCGAGTGAGGGGCCCCTCTAAAATTATTAGAAAACTGCATGTTTTTCTAAGAAACGGTTTCAATATTAGGTGACCAACCCCATTTAAAATTCTTAGAAAACTCCACGCTTTTCTAAGAAACGGTCTCAATATCAAGTGACCAACCCATCTTAAAATTCTTAGAAAACTCCACGCTTTTCTAAGAAACGGTTTCAATATCAGGTAACCGACCCCTCTTAAAATTCTTAGAAAACTCGACGCTTTTCTAAGAAATGGTCTCAATAATGGGTGACCTGCCCATCTTAAAATTCTTAGAAAACTCAACGCTTTTCTAAGAAATGGTCTCAATAATGGGTGACCTGCCCATCTTAAAATTCTTAGAAAACTTCACGCTTTTCTAAGAAACAACCTCAAAATCGGGTGACCGGCCCTTCTTAATATTCTTGGAAAACTCCACGCTTTTCTAAAAAACGGTTTCTATATCAGGTAATTAGCCCCTCTTAAAATTCTTAGAAAACTCCACGCTTTTCTAAGAAACAGTTTCAATATCAGGTGACTGGCCCCTCTAAAATTCATAGAAAACTCCACGCTTTTCTAAGAAACAATCTTAATATCGGGTGATCGGCACCTCTTAAAGAAAACATCATACCTCGAGGAAATAAAGTTGTGCTGGTTTACAATCCCTATCCTTTTCCATAGTTTTGTTAACCTGAGATTTTGTACCTCAGCGGTTTCCCAAAAACTTGGAACTATTTTGGCTTTCATCACTGATTAGTACTCAAAAGTGCATGTTTATCAAGGTTTTATATCATCATTTTGCACTTGAAGTATCAATAACTCCTTAACTAAAGTATGTTTTATAATAACAAGTTTGATATTATAAGATACCTTAATTTATGGTAAATGCTCATTTTAAATGCAGGACTATCACATAAATAAAAAGATTGATTGATGAGTTTAAGCATTGGAAGTTAAAGGACAAAGAGATGGCCAAACTTAGAAAAGAGATGTCGGTGCAGTCCAAACCGGAACAGTGCTTGGTAATTGGATCATATCTGGAGCTCTAGATCTCGGATTTAGGTCCATTTTATATGGATGGAAAGGTAAAACATAGGCCTACAACTTTCATTCGGACACCAAGATCTAAGAAGGCTGTTTTCAAGTCCAAAATATAGGAACAACGAAGAAGTCCGAAGCTGTCCTTCAGCCCAGACACTATTTAGTGTTCAGCCCATATCTTGAGTTCTAGAAGTCCAAATGACCTCATCTTTTTTTTGTTGGAAAGCTGAGACAATTTCCTAGAACATTCCTAAGGATTCTGGGCAAATTATGATGTTAGCAATGACGTCTTGTTCAGACAAGAAGATAAGGATTGTTATCAAGTCAAGATATGGCCACCCACTCATCAATTAGTCAACAAATCAATAGTTCCAAATTTTGGCCTATAAAAGGAGGCACTTACCATGTATTGAGGCATCTTGGTTTCCAGATCAAGATCATGCTCTTGCTTTCTCTCTTTGTATTGCTTATGTCTTGCTTTCATTAATATCAAGTTTATGCATTTCATTTCCTTTCCTTAGTTCTCATTTATGTTCTTATCTTGTTCATTTATGTTTCTTTCTTTCATTATGTTTAGCTAAGTTAATTATGTCAAGGTGAAAAGGGTACACTAATGGTGTAAGAATAAGTATAATATAAACTTAACATGGACCTTAACGTTGGATACTAACATGTTTTATATTTGTTATCTTGTTCACTTTTAATACTTTGCTTGTTAAATGGTTAATCTAGATTTATGTTGTATAACACTTGGTACAACAAATACTTGGTACTTTCATAGCCCATACTGTATGGTATAACCGACACCTGAGCTATGAAAGGGACTTGATTTGTTGTTAACATAAGTTATAATCATGAATGCCTGCCAACATTTACAAGTATTAGCTTTATTCGAATAAGATAACTAATGTAATCATGTTAACAATTTATAATCTGATTGGAACCTCCTTTATGTGTGGTTTCCTATTGAGTAATAAGAGTTTTATACTATACTTGTTTGAAGTACCATTAGTGGATCCTCTAACCTTAACATTTATTTTTATCGTTGTTTAATCCTTACATCAACTTTACATCTCAAAGCTCTCTTTATTATTATTATTATTACTATTATTGTTATTATTATTGTTATTATTGTTGTCTTTGTATTTATAATTTATACAATTAACCTCTCTGTGGTTCGACCCCGGTCTTGCCGGGTTATTTATTACTTCGACACTCCTGCACTTGGGAGAAGACATCAAGCTTTTGGTCGTGTCAAGTTTTTGGCGCCATTGCCGGGGAGGTAAATTCTTGTATAAATTATAATATTAATTTATTTTCTCTTTTCACTTTTCATTTTATCTATTTTTGTTTCCTTTGTTTTGTTTTGTTTCTTTTTCTTCTATTTTCTTTTCTTGCTTTTATTCTCTTCTTACACGTGCATGAGAGTTTGGTCACGTACATTAAGTGGTCGACTTTGTAGGGTATCCTCATCATTTTCAGAAAATATAGCCGAAGAAGATAATCAATCACTTCATAATGAGAATAATGAGAATAACCGTATGAGAACACTTAGAGACCACATGAATCCCACAAGAACAAGTGCACCCTCATGCATAGTTTTCCCTCCTGATGCATCTCATTTTAATTTTAAGCCGGACATTATTCAACTTTTACCTTCTTTTCATGGTTTAGACTTAGAAAATCCATACTTGTATTTAAGAGAATTTGAGGAGGTCTGTAATACCTATAATGACTCAAATTGTAGCATGAACACTATCAGATTAAAGTTTTTTCCTTTTTCGTTAAAAGATAAAGCTAAAACATGGCTACAAAATTTGAGACCAGGATCCATTCGTGCTTGGGATGATATGAACAACAATTTTTAAAGAAGTTTTTTCCATCTCACAGAACAAACTCTTTCAAAAGACAAATCATCACTTTCACTCAAAAGCCAGGAGAAACATTTTACCAATGTTGGGATAGGTATCGAGATTTGCTTAATACTTGCCCACATCATGGTTTTGAAACATGGAGATTGGTTTCACATTTTTATGAGGGTTTAACACCTAGAGATAGGCAAATGGTTGAATTGATGTGCAATGGAACTTTTGAAGATAAAGACCCTAATGAAGCAATGGAGTACCTAGACTTGCTAGCTGAAAATGCTCAAAATTGGGACACCACAGGTACTTATGAGGCACCAGGTAAAACTCAACCTCATACATCTAGTGGGGGTATGCACAACCTTAGGGAAGATCATGACCTCCAAGCCAAGTTTGCATCTTTAGCTAGAAAAGTCGAGGCACTAGAATTAAAAAAGAGTGGTCAATTAAAATCTGTTCAAGACATTGTGTGTCAAATCTGTGAAACAAATGAGCATGCAACCAATGATTGTCCAACTTTGCCTTCTTTCAAGGAATGCCTCCATGAACAAGCCCATGCTTTAAACAGTTTCCAAAGACCCAACCATAACCCATACTCACAAACATATAACCCTGGTTGGAGAAATCACCCAAATTTTAGTTGGAAGAGTGATAGCAACAATGCACGAACTTCACAGCCACCGTTTCAAGCACACCATAATTTTCAAAATTCTCATGGATATGCACCTCCTTATGCTCCACCTCCTAGAAGAAATCTTGAGGACACATTGCATGCATTCATTGAAAAGCAGGAGACAATCAACACTCAACTTGCTCAAAGCATGACAGATTTTAAAGATGCTCTTGCAAAATTAACATCTGCTCTCAGTTTCCAAGAGAAAGGTAAATTTCCTTCTCAACCACAGCAAAATCCAAAGGGGCAATACAATGCAAATGCAAGTGGTTCTGGAAGCCAACACATGGATCAAGTCAAATCAGTCATCACTCTTCGTAGTGGTAAGGTTATTGAAAAACCCATTATTGAACCTTGTGAGAAAGATGATGAGTCTATCTCTGAGGGTAAGGAAGGGGTTGAACCTGAACATTGCAAAGAGAAGGCTGATTCCCCGCCAGCACTTTCATTTCCTCATGCCATGACCAAACAAAGGAAAGTCAATCACAACTCTGAAATCTTTGAAACTTTCAAACAGGTAAGGATCAATATACCTTTGTTGGATACTATTAAACAGGTTCCTTCCTATGCTAAATTTTTGAAAGATTTGTGCACTGTGAAGAGAAAACTGAATGTGAAAAAGAAAGCCTTTTTAGCCGAACAAGTAAGTGCCATTCTTCAAAACAATAATGCTTTGAAATATAAAGACCCTGGTTGTCCTACAATTCCTTGCTTTATTGGAGAACATAAAATTGAAAGAGCCTTACTTGATCTTGGAGCTAGTGTGAATTTACTTCCATATTCAGTTTTTCAAAGTCTCAATCTAGGTGAGTTAAAACCAACTTCTGTAACTCTTTTACTCGCCGATAGATCTGTAAAAGTGCCTAGAGGAATAATTGAAGATGTGTTTAGTACAAGTCGATAAATTCATTTATCCTGTGGATTTTATTGTCTTGGACACGCAACCTGTTTGAAGCATGTAATTCATTTCCTATTATTTTTAGGACGTCCGTTTCTTGCAACTTCTAATGCATTGATTAATTGTAGGAATGGACTCATGAAGTTATCTTTTGGAAACATGACATTAGAGATGAATATTTTTCAACGTTTGCAAGCAGCCTGGAGATGATAATGATTTACAAGAAGTAGATCATATTGAAGAATTAGTTCATGATCAACTTGAATCTACTTTGAGTAAAATTGAGTTGGATGAATATGAAGATTTGCAAATGATTTATTCTCAGGAAGAAATCACGGATGAAAAAGGCACCGAAAATATTGATGCCGATCTTTTGTCAAGAGTGACAACAGATTTGATATCTGACATCAACACCAATCGATGATTACTTTCCTGAAGAATCCTTACTTTCTCTCAGTTCAATGCCTTGGTTTGCTAAAAAATATCAATTTTCTTGCAACAGGAGATTTGCCAGCTCACTGGAGTACCGAAGACAAAGGAAAGTTTTTGAACGAAGTGAAGAACTTTTACTTAGATGACCCTTACTTATTCAAAAAATTGTCCCTGATCAAATATTTCAAAAATGCATTCCCGACAATGAGGTAAGTAATGTCATTAAACTTTGTCATTCTGAAGCATGTGGGAGTCAATTCTCATCAAGAGAGACGACTGCAAAAATCTTACAAAATGGATTTTATTGGCCCACCATGTTCAAGGACACACATGCATTCTGCAAAACTTGTGAAAATTGTCAAAAAGTTGATACTGGTCAAAAAGTTTTGCTTTATAATTCTCAACTCCATTTATTTCCTGAAAAACTAAGATCAAGATGGAGCGGTCCCATTTATTTTGAAACATGTGTATCCTTATAGGGCCCTTGATATTGAGAATCCAAAGAATGACAATGTTTTGAAGGTAAATGAACATCGTTTAAAAGCTTACTTTGATGAGTTTCCTAGTGAAAATGAATCCATTGGTTTGAATAATCTTATTGATAAAGGTTGATTATTTTGTTTTTCTCACATTTTTTTTTGTTGCTTTTTAGTGTGACTTTTGTTTTGCTAGTCTCTCACCCCCGGTCAAATGGCGGATAACGGTACTCCGTGACTCTTAAGTCGGTTCTTTCAGTTTCCCAAATAACTGATATTTGTATATATTTGTACAATTCTCTGCTCTTTCTCCCTTCTTTGAATATTTTCCCCAATTCTAATTTTAAAATGGACACCACTCTTGAAAAGTTGAAAAGGTATTTTCCCGCTCTGCCTCAGAATGCGATTACAAAAATTTACCGTGCTAGGTGTGCAAGATTGAGGTTGTTAATGAATCATGGAATTCCTGAAGATATTCGCTGGCTAATTGAAGCAAAGGTCCGATTATCAGGTGAGTCCTCCAATTCTTTCATTTCACACATGCCTGGAACAGGTAAAAGAACTTTTGCAAAGAAACGTCGTGCAAAACGACTAAAAGTCTATCACAGATGTGCCAGATGGACTTGTAATGCGACATGTCGTTCTTTAGGAATGGTATCTGTAAACCGTGAAGATAAGATACAATTCATTAAGGATGGCCTGAGTAAGGGGTCTTTAGATAATCTTTTGTTGACCCTTGAGACGCATCCTAGTGGAGATGTGCATCGTGTAATTCATGATTTATGGCCACAATTCCATAAAGAACATGATCGACTTAGTCTTGGGAATCTGACTAAAAAAGACCCTGTTTGCCAGTTTTTAAGAAAACTGGATGGGAAGCTTATCCCCGACCCATAGAGGGCGTTTAAGCCGTTCTTGGACGTAAAACCAAGGGAAGATGTGAGCCACAATCACAACTACCTGTACATACATGCTTTTTCAAAATAAATAATTAATAAAGAGAGAGAGAGAGAGTTTGTGAGACTACAGCTGGCCTACATATAGGTGGTATGATTGCATTTTCACTTTTTCATCTATAAATTCTTCTCTTTCCTTCCCTTCATTTCTACTCATCCCCATATATTCATCAAATATAGAAGTGTGTAGAAATGGCAGGTTCCTCAAGTCATCATATAAGAAATATTTGTGTTTTCGGTGGATCCAGTCCTGGGAAAGAAAAAAGAGTTTTTTTAGAATCAGCAAATCATCTTGGTCGGGTACTAGCTGAGAGAAAGATTCATTTAGTGTATGGGGGAGGTAGCCTTGGGTTAATGGGAGGTGTGTCAATGGCTGCATTTTTGGGAGGCAGTCAAGTTTTGGGGGTTGTCCCCAAAGCTTTAGCAAATGGGGACATCATTGGAAAAACAATTGGAGAAGAACTACAGGTCCCAACAATGTCTGATCGACTGAATACCATGTTTAGCCATGTTGATGCCTTCATTGCCTTACCAGGTGGTCTGGGCACATTGGAAGAGATCTTTCATATTTCATCTTGGGCCCAACTGCACATTCACCATAAACCTATAGGTTTGTTAAACGTTAATGGTTTTTATGATAAGTTGCTGTCTTTCCTTAATCAAGCTGTGGAACAGGAATTTCTAACATCTTCGGCACGACGAATCATAATCTCTGCTGCTACTGCTGAACAATTGATTGACCAACTACAATCTTTCATCCCTGTCATTGATCCCTGCATGAGTCGTCTAGATTGGTCAACTAAGGAAAGCCGTAAAAAGCTTAGATTAGATTTGAGCCTTCATCTGTGAAACCTTGCGTCTTTTGGTTTTATTAATAGCATATTATTTTGTTTTGTTACTTCTTATGTTTGTTTAAGTGTGTTTCAGGTTTGTCATTGTTCGCTGTTTTAGGTGATGTCTTTTATACTCTATCTTTCTACCTTCGAACATTGAGGACAATGTCTCGTTTTGGTTGGGGGGAGAGGGTAGTAGTTTAAAAAAAAAAAAATACTAACTTCCTAACTGTTTTTGCTATTATTAAAACCATTTGACAAAATTGTTATTAGGATGGCAGAGTATGGAATCACTTTTATTGACTCTAGAGACGCATCTTAGTAAGTTTCATTACCAAGGTCTATCATAATACTTGTTGAAATATTCAGGTTTACAAACTCTCACATTGTTATCACTTGATTCTGCTCCTATACTCATTTAACAAGTATTATTAAGCCTTCATTTTCACACACACACTTTAACATATGATTGTGGGTTGCACATTGGATTATTACATTAATTATGTTCTTTTGTTGAAGGTAACAACTAAGGGAAAAGGATAGTATATAATTTGCAAAGAAAAAAAAAGAGAAAAAAAAAAGAAAAAAAGAAGAAGAAGATAGTATTGATGATAATAAAACGTGGATAAGTTTGGTTTCGTAGCCTCCCTAACCTAAGCAATTAAGCCCGAAGGGGTGTTTTAACACCTAATACCCTAAAGTCAACTGACTTGGGAGCTATTGGCCCAAAGCTTGTTACATGGGTTAAGGAGAAAAGCTTAAGGGAATCAAACATTGCACTATCTACGTATCAGTATCTGCAACCCGAGTTGTTAAGCTCGTAGGGGTGTCTCAACACCTAATGCCCTAAGACCAACTGGTCTGGGAGTCATTAGCCTAAAACTCGTTACATGGGTTAAAGATACATTGTGTTTTAAGTTGTATGTGTATATAAAAAAAAAAAAAAAAATATTCCAACCCAAGGAAGTTCACCTTAAACATTTGAACATAATATTGTTTTTTTTCCAACAAAAGCCCCATCATCTATGTTTTCATTCAGCACACAAAAAGAAGGTTTAGTAATATCTTGTTTAACAAGTATGAAGCAGGAATATAAATTTAATGAGAGTTTGTTTATCTGGATAGATTAATGGAAGTTGAATGATGAATGCCTTGCTTTGTGGAACTTGCAAATTGTTTCTCTATTTTAACGCTTTAGATTACTAGGGACTAGTAATAAGCTGGTTGGGGGGTGTGATTAGTACTCAAAAGTGCATGTTTATCAAGGTTTTATATCATCATTTTGCACTTGAAGTATCAATAACTCCTTAACTAAAGTATGTTTTATAATAACAAGTTTGATATTATAAGATACCTTAATTTATGGTAAATGCTCATTTTAAATGCAGGACTATCACATAAATAAAAAGATTGATTGATGAGTTTAAGCATTGGAAGTTAAAGGACAAAGAGATGGCCAAACTTAGAAAAGAGATGTCGGTGCAGTCCAAACCGGAATAGTGCTTGGTAATTGGATCATATCTAGAGCTCTAGATCTCGGATTTAGGTCCATTTTATATGGATGGAAAGGTAAAACATAGGCCTACAACTTTCATTTGGACACCAAGATCTAAGAAGGCCGTTTTCAAGTCCAAAATATAGGAACAACGAAGAAGTCCGAAGCTGTCATTCAGCCCAGACACTATTTAGTGTTCAACCCATATCTTGAGTTCTAGAAATCCAAATGACCTCATCTTTTTTTTGTTGGAAAGCTGAGACAATTTCCTAGAACATTCCTAAGGATTCTGGGCAAATTATGATGTTAGCAATGACGTCTTGTTCAGACAAGAAGATAAGGATTGTTATCAAGTCAAGATATGGCCACCCACTCATCAATTAGTCAACAAATCAATAGTTCAAAATTTTGGCCTATAAAAGGAGGCACTTACCATGTATTGAGGCATCTTGGTTTCCAGATCAAGATCATGCTCTTGCTTTCTCTCTTTGTATTGCTTATGTCTTGCTTTCATTAATATCAAGTTTATGTATTTCATTTCCTTTCCTTAGTTCTCATTTATGTTCTTATCTTGTTCATTTATGTTTCTTTCTTTCATTATGTTTAGCTAAGTTAATTATGTCAAGGTGAAAAGGGTACACTAATGGTGTAAGAATAAGTATAATATAAACTTAACATGGACCTTAACGTTGGATACTAACATGTTTTATATTTGTTATCTTGTTCACTTTTAATACTTTGCTTGTTAAATGGTTAATCTAGATTTATGTTGTATAACACTTGGTACAACAATACTTGGTACTTTCATAGCCCATACTGTATGGTATAACCGACACCTGAGCTATGAAAGGGACTTGATTTGTTGTTAACATAAGTTATAATCATGAATGCTGCCAACATTTACAAGTATTAGCTTTATTCGAATAAGATAACTAATGTAATCATGTTAACAATTTATAATCTGATTGGAACCTCCTTTATGTGTGGTTTCCTATTGAGTAATAAGAGTTTTATACTATACTTGTTTGAAGTACCATTAGTGGATCCTCTAACCTTGACATTTATTTTTATCGTTGTTTAATCCTTACATCAACTTTACATCTCAAAGCTCTCTTTATTATTATTATTATTATTACTATTATTGTTATTATTATTGTTATTATTGTTGTCTTTGTATTTATAATTTATACAATTAACCTCTCTGTGGTTCGACCCCGGTCTTGCCGGGTTATTTATTACTTCGACACTCCTGCACTTGGGAGAAGACATCAAGCTTTTGGTCGTGTCAATCACACTTTCTCCTACTAGGTTAGTGTTATGACAATATAGTATGCATGTTTTTTTGTTACTTACTTTTTTTGAAACATAGATCCCTCTTTTCGTTGTAGACTTCTTGAGCTCCTGTTTCCATTTGTTTGTCCAGCCCGTCCTCTTGAACTAGAATATGCTCCATGCGCTATACTTATTTATGGGGCCTTTTCTTGCTCCATTGAGTATTGTCTTTTCCATTTTTGAGAAATTATTTTCTAAGAGGAAAACTCAAAATAAAAAGTTGGTTTTCTTTCATGAAAACTAAAACTTTCAATCATATTTTGTTTTAAGCAACTCTCATAAAAGGTTTTTTAGAAGTTCTTTGATGATACCTGTCACACGTCACCCGCGCGGTGTTTGATGGTGATTTTTTCATTTGTTTTGCTTGATTGGTTATTTGGAGTGATTTGCTTTATAAATCCCTTATAATTTGCACTAAAAAATGGTTATGTTGCTGTCGTAATTTTTTGTTCCAACTTAGGCTCTGATTCTGACTTAGTTTCGTACGATATATGACCATCCTAGTGGATATATATTTTGTCACTCATTACATATTGAAAAATTGACGTACAACTTTAATAGGTTCTAGGGATCATTATTCTTAGAGCAGATTCTTAATCAGATTGGATGCTCAAACATTGTCAAATCAAAGAACCTTTTTTACCAACTAGATTACTGCCAGATTCTGTTCTCTAAAACAATTTTATCTCACTTTGACCCCTTCATCAAAGATGTAGTCCTAGATGCATAGATAAATTTGGGCTTTTGAATCACTTGATTTCAGTATCAAAAGCTCAAGATATTCCCGTTTGAATATCTAACGTGAAGGCAAAGAATTCTGCCGCGAGAAGGATATTGACCCGAGTCTACACTAAAAAACTCTATTTTTGGCCTAGTTTTTGTGATTTTTGTTCTTATTTCATACTCTCAGTCGTATCAGGATTCTCGGCATTTGTCAGTTTTTGAGTTAGACCTGAAGATCCCTTTTGACCTACTAGATTACTGTCAGTTTATGTTCTGTAAAAAGATTTTATCTCACTTCGACTCCTTCATCAAAGTTGTAGTCCTAGACGCGTAGATGAATTTGGGCTTTTGAATCACTTGATTTTGATATTAGAAGCTCAAGATATTCCCATTGAATATCTAATGTGAAGGCAGAAAATTCTGTCGCGGGAAGGATATAGCCTAAGTTCGCGGGGCTAATTCGAAGGAATTTTTTTGGACCAAGGACTAAATCGAAAAGTGTTAAAAAGAGGGATTGAATTGAAAAAGGATATTGAAAGCTGGAGAGGGGGGCTGGATCATCATAAATGATAGGATTTTTTCCACACCGAATAAGGAAAATGAGACTTTGCAACTGCACCCTCCATCTGATTTCTTTCCTTTTTTTGCTGCAAATTCTCATTGTTTTTCCTTTATCATCATGCCTGATTTTTGGAGCTACAACCACATTTTTTTCTTACCTCATTTCAAAGGGAGTAGCTAGCCCTATGGAAGGAAAGAAAATAGCCACACCCTCCTCTAAAACTGGAAAGAAATTAGACGTAAAGCACCAACACAAAATCAAAATATTGCAGTTTCCTTTTTGCTTTTTTTTACTGCAAATCAGTATGGATTTGTGTCCTAGGATTAATGCATTGAATCCTTCCTAAATAGAGACATATTTAGACTATATATAAGCCCTTCTAATGACCTAACAAGGGGAGGCAAGGAGTATAAAAAGAAAGAAAACAAGGGCTGGTAGGGAGAAGAAAACAAGAAAAGAAGCAGGAACTGCTTTCCGAGTTGCTCGCTTTTCTGCAAAATAAAATATGTAGAATAGAGGAGAAGAAAGTGCAGATAACCAGTAGAGAGAGAGGGAGGAAAATTGCAGAAGTTAAAACTTGGGAGACGAACAAAGAATAGGGGAGAAAGAGTTGGAACAGACGACAACACTGATAGTCTCGCCAGCAGCCTTCAACAGCGTTGCAGCTCCTTCGTCTGCTTCCAGGTCTGTTCTCTTCACCTTTTTGCATGCATTTTCCTTTGTGTTTGTACTGTTCAAGTGAAATATAATTCACTTGAATAGTAGCTCGGTCTTCTTTAAATGTATTTTCCCTCTTGAATAATGTCTTGGCGTGTGAATGCATCATCCTTGTACAGGCATGGTTTATCATTTATAGCAGTGGAGTTTTGTTTGTTATAAAAAGTGTGCACAACTTTATCATTTATGCTTAAGCACTGGAGTGTTTGTTGTAAAAAAAATGTTTTCTTGTGTGTTGCATACGGCCAATATGCTAACATGTTTTGAATATTTTTTTTATATGTACGAAAAAATATTGAAAGTTTTGAAAATGTGTTTTCGCATGGATTTCTTAAACACAACAAAAAATTATTTTCTTGCATTTCTGGATTTTACAACATGTTTGTAAAACTCCAAAGGGTATTGGCTTATATTCCAAAAAAATATAAAAATCTTATTTTAAGAGGAATTCATCTATTATTCACCGCTAATGTTTGGATAAAGAAATCCTTAAAGGACGAATATCCAAAATATTATTGGGAGTAATTTGTTATTATTCATTGTTAATATTTGAATAAAGAAACCCTAAGTGGTAAATATCCAAAATAATTTTCTAGGAATAATAAATCCGCACACATCCTTAAAAGAAGCCTTGATTATAATCGAGGACATTTCAATTTTTTACTCCATGGTTTACGAGCCGTGAGAGTATAAAACACCAAGGCAAAAAAAAAAATTAGGTTTTTTTAAAAGCGCCTGGATTTCTAAATTTTTGTCCCTCGTCCTTGCGATTTACGAGTCGCAAACTCTTGAAATATTATGGGAAAAATGAGCTTTCGAAGTACATGGAATCTCCTTGGATTTTTATCTTAATAAATTTAGATTGAATCAAACCTAGGAAAACTGATTGGATTAGAAAACACTAACACTATAGCAATTATAAGGCAAACCAAACACTAAGCAGCTTACCTTAGGTAGGGCGTACTAGGGGTGCTAATACCTTCCCTTTACGCAACCAGTCCCTTGCCTTAGAATCTCCAAAAGACCAGTTAGGTTCTAGTGACCAAAAATACTAGGTGGCGACTCAAAATGAAAAAAGCAAAATCACTCCAAATAACCAATCAAGCAAAACAAATGAAAAAATCACCATCAAACACCGCGCGGGTGACGTGTGACAGGTATCATCAAAGAACTTCTAAAAAACCTTTTATGAGAGTTGCTTAAAACAAAATATGATTGAAAGTTTTAGTTTTCATGAAAGAAAACCAACTTTTTATTTTGAGTTTTCCTCTTAGAAAATTAATTTCTCAAAAATGAAAGACAATACTCAATGGAGCAAGAAAGCCCCATAAATAAGTATAGCGCATGGAGCATATTCTAGTTCAAGAGGACGGGCTGGACAAACAAATGGAAACAGGAGCTCAAGAAGTCTACAACGAAAAGAGGGATCTATGTTTCAAAAAAAGTAAGTAACAAAAAAACATGCATACTATATTGTCATAACACTAACCTAGTAGGAGAAAGTGTGATTGACACGACCAAAAGCTTGATGTCTTCTCCCAAGTGCAGGAGTGTCGAAGTAATAAATAACCCGGCAAGACCGGGGTCGAACCACAGAGAGGTTAATTGTATAAATTATAAATACAAAGACAACAATAATAACAATAATAATAACAATAATAGTAATAATAATAATAATAATAAAGAGAGCTTTGAGATGTAAAGTTGATGTAAGGATTAAACAACGATAAAAATAAATGTCAAGGTTAGAGGATCCACTAATGGTACTTCAAACAAGTATAGTATAAACTCTTATTACTCAATAGGAAACCACACATAAAGGAGGTTCCAATCAGATTATAAATTGTTAACATGATTACATTAGTTATCTTATTCGAATAAAGCTAATACTTGTAAATGTTGGCAGGCATTCATGATTATAACTTATGTTAACAACAAATCAAGTCCCTTTCATAGCTCAGGTGTCGGTTATACCATACAGTATGGGCTATGAAAGTACCAAGTATTTGTTGTACCAAGTGTTATACAACATAAATCTAGATTAACCATTTAACAAGCAAAGTATTAAAAGTGAACAAGATAACAAATATAAAACATGTTAGTATCCAACGTTAAGGTCCATGTTAAGTTTATATTATACTTATTCTTACACCATTAGTGTACCCTTTTCACCTTGACATAATTAACTTAGCTAAACATAATGAAAGAAAGAAACATAAATGAACAAGATAAGAACATAAATGAGAACTAAGGAAAGGAAATGAAATTTAGCATTATGACGACTCCTGACCAACCTAAGAAAACCTGATGATTTTGGTTGTAAAGGGGAAGGCTAAAAAGAGTAGAAAATAGCTCACACCAGGTTTCGAAAAAAATATTTCTTTATGTGCTTTTATCAATCTTCTAGCGAACATGAGCTAAACTCCTACCCTCTATTTAAAAAACGTATACATTGTCTCTAGCATGTGGGGGTCCAAAAATGATTAACAACAGATGCCCCCTCTTTACAATGCTTAAGGAGCAAAACTCAATGTTTTGCATAACAAGCTTTGTAAAGAACCAAAAGGTCTTCTTAGCTTCCTGAGTGATCTACTTATCCATGGACTTTATTTTTATTATTTTTAAAAATTTATTTATTTATTTATTTATTTTTGCAGGAAATTGGTTTATTTTCAGGGGTGACTTGCCCACACATAATCAATTTGATGTATTTTTAGGGGTGACCACCTATGTGGGAAGAGGGAAGAGGGGTCTTATTGTGATGGGTGACCTACCCAAGAGGAAGAATGGCCTCATTATAATAGGTGACCTACCCAGGTAAAAAAAATGGAGAATGGTCTTATTCTAATAGGAGACCTACCCAAAAGAAAAAAATAATGGTTTCATTATGATGGGTGACCTACTCAAGTGGAAAGGGGGAAGAGTGGTCTCATTCTTATGGGTGACCTACCCAGGGGAAAGAATGGCCTCATTGTAATGGGTGACCTACTCAGGTAAAAAAAAGATGGAGAATGGTCTCATTCTAATGGGTGACCTACCCAGAAAAAATGGTCTCATTGTGATGGGTGACCTACCCAAGTGGAAAGGGGGAAGAGTGGTCTCATTCTTATGGGTGACCTGCCTAGAGGGAAGAATGGCATTATTATAATAGGTGACCTACCTAGGTAAAAAAAAAATGATGCAGAATGGTCTCATTCTAATGGGTGACCTATCCAGAAAAAATGATCTCATTGTGATGGGTGACCTACCCAAGTGGAAAGGGGGAAGAATGGTCTCATTATAATGGGTGATCTACCCAGGTAAAAAAAAAAAGATGGAGAATAGTCTCATTCTAATGGGTGACCTGCCTAGAAAAAATGATGGTCTCATTATGATGGGTGACCTACCCCGGTGGAGAATAATGGTTTCATTATGATGGGTGACCTACCCAGATGTAAGAGAAAAGGATTTTAGAAAAGGGTGCTTTTTCTAGGGAATGGTCTCTAAATCGGATGACCTTTCTATTTTAAATTTTTTAGAAAAACTCAAGTTTTTTTTTCAAAATATGGTCTTAATATCGGGCGACCTGCCTATTTTGAACTTCAAAAGAAATCATCTTACCTCGAGGAGTGAAACAGTGCTGGTTCACAATTCCTATCCTTTTCCGTAGTTTTGTTGACCTGATATTTTGTACCTCAGTGGTTTTCCCAAAAACTTGGAAATATTTTGGCTTTCATCACATCTTCTCCTGCCAAGTTAGTGTTATGACAATATGGCATGCATGTTTTTTTGTTACCTATTTTGGAAAGATAGGTCCCCCTTTTTGTTGTTGCCTTCTTCGAGCTCTTTTTTTCATTTATTTGTCCGACTTGTCCTTTTTAACCAATATGTGTTCAATGTGCTGCATTTCCTATCCTTTTCATGCTTGATGAAGAGATCTCTAGTTCTTTCTGGGGCCCTTTCTTGCTCCATTGAATGTTGCCTTTTATTATACTTTTGCAGATGTTTTCATTGTTTTTTTCATTTTTTTAAGAAATTATTTTCAGAGAAAAACTCAAAGGATCTAGTTTTATTCATGAAAACTGAAACTTTTAATGCAATCATCATATTTTGTTTTAAGCAACTCTCATAAAAGGTGTTTCAGAAGTTCTATTATGATACCCTTTTGAGCTTTGGTTCACTATAGACTCCTAGGTGCACTTTCTGCCCCTAGTGTGGTGTGTAATACCTATCAAGTTTAAATTTGGTTTGGATCGCTCTATTTTGAGAATTGATGGAGTCATCTCCTTAGTCATGTGTAAAAGCATTAAAAGATTTTGAATGCTATGATATCATGCATTTTACGAAGAAAAGGTTATTTACAGAGAGAATTCATGGTTGAACTTTATTTTATTGATCAGGAAGCATAGTATTTCTTTATAGAGTCAGCATTCACAGGTCTTACTAGATCTTCTCCATCCATTCTAGATAACAATAAAGCTCCTCCTAAGAACGCTTTCTTTACCACGTAAGGGCCCTCATTGTTTGGCACCCATTGACTCTGATCATCTTTTGATAAAGGCTATATTTTCTTGAGTACAAGATCTCCTTCGTGGAATACTCGAGGTCAGACCTTCTTATCATATGGTTTGGCCATCTTTAATGATGACAGATTGCAGCTATCCTCTTTTCACTGATCAGATTCAACTATTCATATCTAACTTTTACCCATTCTACCTCTTATAAACTCAGAGTCTACCAATACTCTTAATGAGGGGTTTTCCACTTCTAAAGGCATCACCGCCTCCATTTCATATACCAAAGTGTACGGTGTGGCTCATGTTGAAATTCGGATTGCGGTGCGGTACGCATGAAGGGCAAATGGCAACATCTCATGCCAATCCTTGTAAGTGACTACCATCTTCGAAATAATCTTCTTGACATTTTCGTTAGCAGCTTCTACTGAACCATTCATCTTTGGCCTATAAGGTGAGGAATTGGAATGCTTGATTTTCCATTTAGCGCAGAGTTTTATTATCATCTTGCTATTGAAGTTCTGGGCATTATTAGTTATAATATTTTCTAGTGGACCATATCGACAGATCAAATCTCTTTCCATAAATTTCTTATCGCTTTTTCCCTCCACGTCATCCAAATATCTTAACAAAGTTCCATCAAATGATTTCTTATACAAAGTCTCCCCATCAAGATAGAAATCCATCACCAACCTCCTTAAAGTCTTCTTATTGATTTTGGATGCCCCCATGGGATATGTCTGGTTTTGGATGAAATTCTTGATATCATAGTACCAGGGGTTTCCATCTATTTTTCTTTCAACTGAGCAACAATGAGCTGGGTTATTTCTGGTATTAATGTGTACCGACCGCACCTTGTGCCCAAAGTCTATTCTAATCATAGAAGCTAGCATGGCCAAAGCTTCATCAAAATGGTTTCCTTCCCTTCCTAGAATGGTGAACTCTATTTCCTCAAATTCTCTAGCCAATTCAGACAGGTATTCTTGGTAAGGTCTCAACTTCTCGTCCTTGGTTTGCCATTTTCCTTTCACTTGGAAAATAATAAAAAATAGAGTCTACATACATATCTATCTTTCTAATATTTAGCTCCAATGCCACCTCTAAAACAAGAATGCAAGCTTCATACTCCTATATTGTTAGTGCACCCAAACTATGACTTAAATGAAACTGGATACTCCTTTTTATTAAGAGAGATTATCATTGCACCAGCTTTGTTACCACATACATTTACATCACCATCAAAGTACATAGTCCACTAATCTAATTTCCCTTCCTCAACTGAAAGCACATCTTCATGAGGAAATTCAAAATTTAATGACTCATAATCTTCCCTAGCATGGTCAGCAAGGTGATCGATAATAACACTCCCTTTCATGGCTTTCCTTGTCATATATACTATGTCGTACTTGGCCAGTAGAACTTGTTATTTTGCAATTCGGCTTGATAGATAGGGGTGGATTCAATACGTATTACTTGATTTTCTTGAAAGCTTCTTCACACTCTTATTCCAAATTCTGAGATTCTTCTTCTTTAACAATCAAAGATTGAGTCATAAGTTGTGGTTAACTGGAATATAAACTGAGCAATGTAATTCAGCCTTCCCAAGAACCTTCTTACATCCTTCTCAGTCTTGGGAGTTGGCATAGATTGAATAACCTTTACTTAACCGGGGTCCATTTCTATCCCTTTGTCACTTATCATAAATCCAACAACTTCCATAGATTTCACCTCGAATGAACACCTTGCATGGTTAAGCCTCAACTTGTACTTTCTTAGTCTTTCAACTAATTCCTTTAATATTTGGACATGATTCTCTCCCTCTCTAAATCATGTCATCCACGTATACTTTAATCTCTTTTTGCATCATGTTGTGCAATAGAGCCATCATGGCCCTTTGGTTGGTGGCCCCGACATTCTTTAACCTAAATATCATGGCTTTATAGCAAAAGGTCCCCTATGGTGTTACAAAGGTTGTCTTCTCCTTATCCTATTGTGCCATTTTCATCTGATTGTAGCTCAAAAATCCATCCATAAAGTAATATATGGATCGACCAATACATCTATGTGTGGTAGAGGAAAATTATTCTTAGAGCTAGCCTAGTTTAAGTCCCTAAAGTCCAAACATTGATTTTATCTTTCTTTTTTTGGGCACGACAACTATGTTGGACACCCATTATGGATACTTGACTATTTTTAGAAAATTAGTGTTCTACTGCTTTTCAATTTCTGCCTTTATTTGGATTGGTCCTTCTCAACCTTTGCTTAACCGATTTGCATCCATCTACTAGTGGTACCCTATACAAACCAGGCATATCCTTGTAGGACCAAGCAAAAACATCAACAAAATCTCAAAGTTGTGCAATCAACTCTTCTCTTTCTTTAAGGGTGATCAAAGTCCGTATCTTCAACTCTCTTCTTGATTTCTTCATCGCCCACATCTATGGTTTCAAGCTCCTCTTTAGTAGGTTTCCAAGCTTGTTCATGTTATTAATTTTTTTTTGAATCCCCTAATGTTATTTTCCTACCATTCTTCCTCTTCTACAACTAATACGTATTCTTTAAAGTCCGGCCATTCATTCTCAGTGTAAAGTGCAGGTGTAGTTATGGAAGATTCGCTTTGAAAAGGAAAGTGGTGTAAAAACACCAAGATAAACTTTTGAAAATACATGATCTCATTAAAGGGAAAAGTTTGGCTAAAAAAAGAGAGGATAAAATCCCATTGACACTTAGAAACTCAATTTAAAAGGTTGAAAAAGGCAAACAACACAATATCATGATTAAACAAGCATTGTTGATTAAATTTTGATCACCAATGGAGCTTTTTTGGTCTCCTAATTCTGGAACATGTCTCCCTTAGCTAGCTTTTGAATGAAGGTCTTGAGATTCAAGATGCTTTGAGCTTAGGCTTGTTTGGATGCACAAAGATATTATGGAGCACACATCCTAAGGATAGGTTCTAGTTCTTTTATGTGAGACATTGGGTAGGTTTACTACTTGGTCTCTAAAAGAGGGTTTCTTGTTATCCTAGTGATCACACTCGTAAAGGCAATATGGGGGTTCAATAGATAGTGAGATGGCACGTGTACCAATCACTATCAATCTAAACAGTCAGCAAAGAGTTGGGGTTTACACAAACTTAAACCTTGACTCAAGTCATAAGGCATGCTGCTAGTCCCCCACTTAACTTAAAATTTAATGTGTGTGCTCTCAAAAAAGAAAATAATAACAAAGTGATGAATGACTACACCATACATGAAAAAATGTAAAGATGCATGCTAAAGCTTTTAAATCAAGTAAACCATTCATAGTAAAAAAAAAAAAAACAATATATAGCATAATAAAAAAAAAATTACCAAGCTTAGTCCTAGCTTCCCCAGTGGAGTCGCCATCCTGTCGCACCCTCGCGGCGGAGTGCGGCGTCGTGGCGACCATCGATTGATTTCGGGGTCTTTTGTTTGTTTTTGTAAAAGGGAGTCGCAACCTAGTATTTGGTCACTAGGAACCCTAACTGGTCTTTCAGAGATTTTAAGGCAAGAGACTGGTTGCGTAAAGGGAAGGTATTAGTGCCCCTAGTATGCCCTATCTAAGGTAAGCTGCTTGGTGTTTGGTTTGCCTTATAATTGCTATGGTATTGGTGTTTTCTAATCCCATCAGTTTTTCTAGGTTTGATTCTAACTAAATTTATTAACATAGAAATCCAAGGAGATTCCATGTGCTTTAAAAGCTCATTTTTCCCTTGGTATTTCAAGAGTTTGTGACTCGTAAATCGCAAGGAGAAGGGACAAAAATTTAGAAATCTAAGGCGCTTTAAAAGCCTATTTTTTTTGCCTTAGTGTTTTATACTCTCACGGCTCGTAAACCATGGAGTAAAAAAATTGAAATGTCCTCGATTATAATCAAGGCTTCTTTCAAGGATGTGTGCGGATTTATTATTTCTAGAAAATTATTTTGGATATTTTCCACTTCGGGTTTCTTTACCCAAATATTAACAGTGAATAATATTTTGGATATTCATCCTTTAAGGATTTCTTTATCCAAACATTAGCGGTGAATAATAGATGAATTCCCCTCCAAAATAAGATTTTTATATTTTTTGGAATATTGGCCAATACCTTTTGGAGTTTTACAAACATGTTGTAAAATCTAAAAATGTAAGAAAACAATTTTTTTTGTGTGTTTAAGAAATCCATGAGAAAACACATTTTCAAAACTTCCAATATTTCTTTATATATATATATATATATATATATATATATATATATATATATATAAACGTTCAAAACATATTAGAGTATTGGTCGTATGCAACACACAAGAAATCATTTTTTTTTTTTTCAAACATATATATATATATATATATATATTTGCAACATTTCATGGAAAAACTGGGTATTTTAATACCAGATTTGTATTTCCACAATATAATTTAATAACAAAACCATAAACTAAATACACGAGAAAACCAATGATATTACTCGTTTTTTTTTTGGGCTGGGTCCAGCTTGGCCCATGTGGTTGGGCTGAAACTAGCAAGCCTAGCTAGGTCACTAGCCCAAACCAGTGACCCAGTTGGGCACTGTTGCAGCTTGCATTCATGAATTACTCACGCATGTACTGCACAATGCGAAGGTAATTAATTTACCTTCGTACAATGCCAAATCCTTTACTTAAAAAACTAAAAGAGAAGAGAGACGGCTTACCTGGCGAGGCAGCGGCTAGAGGAGAAGTGGAGGGAGACGATCGGGCGCTGCTCACGAAGGATGACCCTCTTCGCTATTTCCGGTGGAGACAGGTTTGTTTGCTGAAAGATGATTGTCTCAATGGTGGCCCTTCGGTGTTACTACGACCAGTGCAGCCTTACAGGAAAGAGAATGATGCTGCTAGAGGAGCAAACTATGGCAGAAGTGAAAATCCCCTCTGCTGCTGTTGGCTTACATGCTCAAAATGGATGAAGAATTGCTATGACTGGTGATGACCTAGCACCCCTGCCGCTTCTCGCTCCAGTGCAGAGAAGAAAACACAACTACTGCTGGTGATGGGGAAGAGATTAGCGAGGGAGACGACTGGGACCAACTGCTGGTGCAGAGACGAGACTGGTCGCACTACTAGATTGTTGCTGCAGCTAGTACTTGCTTCCAGTGGTTGAGGGGCTGCGAGTCAGCGATGGCTACCAGGGCTGAAGACGGCACTGTTGTTGAAGTTGGAGACGGCTGCGTTCTGGTGCAGGACTCAGAGAAAAACTATCTGTTTGGAATGTGAAGCAAAGCTCCTGACACTGCTTGTGGCTCATGATTTTGGCTGATGTTAAGAGAGGTTGTTGGACCGTGGGGGGAGAATCTGGTGGTGATAGGGAGAAGCCAAAAAGAAAGAAGGAGAGGACGAAGCTTTGGTTTTCTTGATGTTCGGGTGATAGAGGGAAAATGTGTTTTCAGTTTTGAGAATGGAGATGGAAAGGGTAGTGTGCAGCTGAAGGTGGGTGGTTGAGAGAGAGTCTGAAAGTTTGTGTTGATGAGCGGCTATAGGCTGTTTTTTTTAGACTGACAAGAAGGGAAAACTTTGCTGAGGGAAGGGGAAGGACATCTGTGAAAAGAGATGAGGTTGTGACTTTAATGGGGTTCTTTGGTTTTGCATGGGAAGAATGGAGATGGGGAACTAACAGAGAGGAGAGCTGCTGCGTTTTGGAGGAGAGATGGCGATGGTGGAACGGCTGAGAGGGGAATGGGGGTTTTGGTGAAAGGGAGAGGGGACAATGTATGGCCAGAGAGAGATCCTTAGTTTTCTCAAAAGGAGGGGCTCCTTCGTTGTTTTTTATTTTTTAAAAGATGAGCAGGGGCTACAACTTCTTTGCTATAGAAATAGGGTTAGGTTTTTATGTGTTTCCCTCGATTTTTGTTTGTCCCTTTGCCCCTGTAAAGTTTTCTCCCTACTATCCATATGGCTAGATGTTTATTTATATAGAAAATCTCTACATGTGTTCTTTAAAGAAATATTGCAATAATTATTGTAGAGATTGTCTTCTATAACCATCACCAACAAATCCCATATATATGGTATTTTATATTGCGTTGATTATTTTCCATAACCAGCATGAATCAAATCATATATCTATGGTATTTTATATTGCAGTAATTATATATGATTTAATAATTATCTCCTTAACATATTGTTTCCTTAATATTAGCCCTGATGCTCTATGTTATCTTCACATGTAAACCCTTATTATTATTATTTTTATTTTATTTTTTGAAAACTTTATCAAAAGATTGGTAAAAAATTGGGTAGCAACAATACCTTAGGGCTTTGGTTCACTATAAACCCCTATATGCACGTTTTGCCCCCAGTGTGGTGTGCAATACCTATCAGGTTTAAATTTGGTTTAGATCCCTCCAATTTGAGAATCAATGGAGTCATCTCCTTAGTCATGTATAAAAAATAGTTCTTTTAAGTAAAAGATTTTGAATGCTATGAGATCATGCACTTTATGAAGAAAGGTTCTTTACAGAGAGAATTCATGGCCGAACCTTATTTCTTTATAGAGTCAGCATTCACAGGTCTAACTAGATTTTCTCCATCCATTCTAGATAACAATAAAGCTCTTCCCGAGAATGCTTTCTTTACCACGTAAGGGCCCTCATTGTTTGGCACCCATTTACTCTAATCTTCTCCTAGTAAAAGCAATATTTTCTTTAGTACAAGATCTTCCTCATGGAATCCTCGAGGTCAAACCTTCTTATCATATGATTTGGCCATTCTTCTTTGGTATAGTTGATGATGACAGATTACAGTTATCCTCTTTTCACTTATCAGATTCAACTATTCATATCTAACTTTTACTCACTCTACCTCTTCTAGCTCGGAGTCTATCAATACTCTTAATGAGGAGATTTCAACTTCTAAAGGTATCACCGCCTCCATTCCATATACCAACGTATACGGGGTGACTCCTATTGAGGTTCGGATTGCAGTACGGTACGTGTGAAGGGCAAATGGCAACATCTCATACCAATCCTTGTACGTGACTACCATCTTTTAATCTTCTTGACATTTTTGTTAGCAGCTTCTACCGCACTATTCATCTTCTGCCTGTATGGCGAGGAATTGGAATACTTGATTTTTCCATTTAGCGCAAAGTTCTATTATCATCCTGTTATTGAAGTTCTGGGCATTATTAATTTTTTCTAGTTGACCATATCGACAGATCAAATCTCTTTCCATATATGTCTTCACCATTTTGTTTTGCCTCCACGTCATCCAAACATCTCAACAAAGTTTCGTCAAATGATTTCTTATACAAAGTTTCCCCATCAAGATAGAAATCCATTGCCAACCTTCTCAAAATCTTCTTGTCGATTTTGGATGCCCCCATGGGATATGTCTGGTTTTGGATGTAATTCTCGATATCATAGTACCAAGGGTTTCCATCTATTTCTCTTTCAACTAAGCAACAATGAGCTAGGTTATTTCTAATATCAATGTGTACCAACTGTAACTTGTGCCCAAAGTCTATTCTAGCCATAGAAGCTAGTGTGACCAAAGCGTTAGCAAAATGGTTTCCTTCCTTTCCTAGATGGGTGAATTCTATTTCCTCAAATTCTCTGGCTAATTTGGACAAGTATTCCTGGTAAGGCCTTAACTTCTCTTCCTTGGTTTTCCATTCTCCTTTTTACTTGGCAAATCATCAAAATCGCCATACATATCCATCTTTCTAATATTCAGCTCCAATGCCATCTCTAAAACGAGAATGCAAGCTTTGTACTCCTATGTTGTTATTGCACCTAAGCTACAACTTAACTAAAACAGAATACTGCTTTTTATTAGAAGAGCTTATCATTGCGCCAGCTCTGCTACACATACATTTACAGCACCATCAAAGTACATAGTCCACCAATCTAATTTCAATTCCTTAACTGAAGGCATATCAAAATCAAATTTTAACAGCTCATAATCTTTCATAGCATGGCCAGCTAGGTGATCGGTGATGGCATTCCCTTTCATGGCTTTCCTTGTCAAATATATTATGTTGTACTTAACTAGTAGATAGGGGTGGATTCAATAGGTACTGCTTGATTTTCTCGAAAGCTTCTTCATACTCTTATTCCAAATTTCAAGATTCTTCTTCCTTAACAATCAGAGATTGGGTCACAAGGCGTGGTTGATTGGGATATGAACTGGAGCAAGGTAATTCAAACTTTCCAAGAACCTCCTTACATCCTTCTCAGTCTTGGGAGTTGGCATAGATTGAATAGCCTTTATTTAACTAGGGTCCATTTCTATCCCTTTGTTACTCATCTTAAATCCCAACAACTTCCTAGATTTTACCCCGAATGAACACCTTGCATGGTTAAGCCTCAACTTTGTACTTCTTTAGTTTTTTCAGATAATTCCTTCAATATTTGACCATGATTCTCTACCTCTCTAGATTTAGCAATCATGTCATCCATGTATACTTTAATATCTTTTTGCATCATGTTGTGAAATAGAGCCACCATGGCCCTTTGGTAGGTGGCCCCGACATTCTTTAACCTAAATATCATGGCTTTGTAGCAAAAGGTTCCCTATGATGTTAAAAAAGGTTGTCTTCTCCTTATCCTATTGTGCCATTTTCATCTGATTGTAGCACGAAAATTCATCCATAAAGGAATATATAGAGCTACAAGTTGCATTGTGTGCTAAAGGAAAATTGTCTTTAGGGCTAGTACAGTTTAAGTCCCTAAAGTTCACACAAACTCTGATTTTATCTTTCGTTTTGGGTACTACCACTATTTTGGACACACATTGTGGATACATGACCAACATTCTACTGCTTTTCAAATTCTATCTTTACCTTGATCAAGACATCCTAATGAGTTCTTCCCAACTTTTGCTTAATTGATTTGCATTCTTTTACTAGTGGTACCCTATCCACCAGGCATATCTATATAATCTAGGAGTAATGCAATCAAATCTTCTCTTACCTTAGGAGTGAACACAATCCCTATCCTTAGTTTTTTCTCTTAGTTTTTCATTGCCCACATTTATGATTTCAAGTTCCTCTCTAGCGGGTTTCTAAGCTAGTTCATGTTATTAATTTTTGTGAATCCCCTAATGTTATTTTCCTACCATTCTTCCTCTTCTACAACTAATATGTATTCTTTAAAGTCCGACCATTCATTCTTAGTGTAAAGTGCAGGTGTAGTTATGGAAGATTCACTTTGAAAAGGAAAGTGATGTGTAAAAACACCAAGATGAACTTTTGAAAATGTATGATCTCATTAAAGGGAAACGTTTAGCTAAAAAAAAAAAAGGATAAAATCCCATTGACATTTGGAACCTCGATTTAAAAAGTTGAAAAAGGAAAACAACACAAAAAAGGATAAAAAGTGCCTTCTGTCAAGATATCAAATGCTCTGCCTCAGCCACCTCAGCTTCAGCCACTCTACTTCAGCCACCTGTCAAAGAGAATAGAGAATATAATGGTTAGCAAGTTTGATAATATGGTTAGGCAGTTAATGAATTCTGTTATAGTTGAGTAGAAAACGTAACCAACCTTCTCATCTTCTGTTGATATATAAATGAATGTAACATTGCTTGAACGTATCAAGTAAATAAAACATATAGGCATTTTCTTCTTCTTCCTTTGCATTACAACAACATCTTTCTCTACTTATATTCTGCTTCTTGTTCATCTCTATAACAATTCTTGCTAGTCTTTCATGGTATCAGAGCTTAAGATTGTTAGTATATTGTGAGCTTGTGATTTCTCTGCTTCTAATCTCTGTTTCTGGCGTTATTATCACCGTATTCAATCAAAAAATCGATAATAATGATCTGCCTATCATCTGTTTGATATATTGTCAAACTGAAAGACTTCTCTTCAAACACTCTTCTCAAACCTGTGATTTCTGTGATTCTCTTCCTCCTTTGTTGCTTGAATTTCAAAAATGGTAACAACTTCTCAATTACAGATTCTCCAATCTCCCATTACCTCTTTACTTCCTATAGTTTCAACAACAGTAACCGTTAAATTGGATGACATAAATTACCTCATCTGGAACTTTTAAATGCAAATTCTACTAGAGAGTCATGGTATTTTAGGATTTGTTAATGGATCAACAAAGTGTCCACGTCAGTTTGATGTAGCTTCTGATATTGAAGGTGCTAAAACTGATGATCATAAAATTTGGAAAATGTATGATCGGGCATTGATGCAGTTGATTACTGCTACCCTCTCTTCAACTGCAATCTCCTACGTTATTGGATGTGTTAGCTCTCATGACATGTGGATTCAACTGAAGAATATATTTTCCACAATTACCAAGGCACGGATTTTTCAGATGAAAAGTGAGCTTCAAATCATCAAGAAGGGCTCCGATACTGTGACTCAATATTTGTAGAAAATCAAGGATGCTCGGGATCATCTTTCTGCAGTAGGGGTTTATTTTGAAGATGATGACATTGTCATCTTGGATCTCAATGGTCTTCCTTTTGATTATAACACCTTTCGGTGTATGGTTCGTGGCCGAGACAACGTGTTATCTCTTAAAGATTTTCAGTCTCAATTGCTGGCTGAAGAAGCTACTCTTGAGCAAACTTATTCAGCTGCTTCATTTGTTCCTGCAATGATGGCTCAACATCAAGTATGTCCTGGCAAAGCTCTTACTCTTGATGAAGGTTGCTCTCATTCTCATCCTTCTAGCTCCAAGTCTGCTCCACCTCTTAGCTTCCATGGAGGATTTAATGGTCATAACAGTGGATTTCATGGTTCCAATGGTGGATACTTTGGCAATCAGGGGTCTCACTTTAAAGGACGTGGCAGAGGACGTCATCAGTATCAGTTCAGCCCATGTCCTTATCAGGTTCCACCTACGTCTCACCTTGGTCTTCTTGGTCCTGACATTGACATTCCTACATGTCAAATTTGCACTAAGAAAGGTCATGTAGTTGCTGATTGTTATCAACGTCACACTCTGCCTCCTAATTCTGCCACTTCCATTCAATGTCAAATTTGTTGGAAATTTGGGCACACTACTATTCAGTGTTACCATCGAGGTAATTTCAGCTATCAAGGCCGACCTCCCTCCAGTAATCTTAGTGCTATGCATACTGCGTTTCCACCTCCTTCACCTCCAAAACAATTTTAGGTGGCTGATACTGGCACCACCACACATATGACCTCTGATTTGGCTTAACTTAATCTGGCTGCACCTTTCTCAGGAGCTGATACTGTTACCACTGCTGGAGGTTCAAGTTTGACCATTTCTAATATTGGTTCTTCTATTCTAGATGTCCCTCATTGCTCCTTACAATTAAAGCAAGTTTTTCATGTGCCAAAACTCTCTCAACACTTGTTATTAGTTCATCAGTTGTGCAAAGAGAACAACTGCCATTTTATTTGTGATGCTTTTGGTTTTTGGATTCAGGATAAAATCACGGGGAATGTCCTCCTTAAGGGACTGTGTAGAGCTGGGTTATATCCTATTCCTTTCTCTTTTTCGTTTCCTTCGCAGTCTCTCTTTCCAAATAATCTAGTTTTTTATCTTGGTAAACAGGTCAACACAAGTCTTTGGCACAAGCGTTTTGGTCATCTTTCTAACACAGTCACCTCTGCTCTGTTAAAACAATCCCAGATTTCTTTCACCCCAGACACATCCAAATTTGTTTGTACCACTTGTTTAGAAGGTAAACTTGCCAAACTTCCTTTTCCTTATCAAGCAATTAAATCTATTAAACCTTTAGAGGTCATTCATAGTGATGTTTGGGGGCCTTCTCTCACTGTATCTGTTGAAGGTTTCAGATATTATGTTAGCTTCATTGATGAATGTACTCGATTTACTTGGATTTTTCCAATGATTAATAAAGGAGAGGCTTATTCCATTTTTGTTTCCTTTCATACCTTCTTAGTTACTCAATTCTCTGCTACTCTTCGAGTCTTTCAGAGTGATGGGGGTGGTGAGTATCTTAGTAATAAATTCAAACATTACCTCCTTACCAAGGGTATTATCCAGCAAATGTCTTGTCCCTATACTCCGGAACAAAATGGCCTTGCTGAGCGAAAACATCGGCATATTTTAGAAACAACCATCACTCTATTACAAACTGCCCATTTACCTCTGAAATTTTGGTTTCATGCTTGTGCTACTTCCATTTATTTGATTAATAGAATGCCCTATCAAATTCTTCAACACAAATCACCATATTTCCTACTATATGGCTCTCCACCGGTTGTTAATCATTTGCAAATTTTTTGGTTGTGCTTGTTTTCCTTTACTTAAGCCTTATAATTCTAACAAGCTTCAGCCCAAGACTTCCACTTGTATTTTTCTGGGGTATGCAGGTTAGTATAAGGGGTATATTTGCTTTTCTATTCATACAAATCATTTCTTTGTCACTAGACATGTTCTATTTGATGAATCCATGTTTCCTTACTCTCATGTGCTTCTTGTATCTCCTTCCACTTCCTCATCCCCTTGTCTACATCCCACTGTGTTCCCTCTTATTTCTCCTCCTCCTTCAGCGGCTGCATCTCAGCCTCCACTGTCTTCCAGTTCCTCTTCTCAGTCTGCTTTATCTCCTAGTTCCTCCTCACAGCCTACATTGTCTCCACCTCAGCCCACTTTGTCACCTACATAATCTCCTCTCCTTGTTGATCCTGACTTCCAGCCTGAGAATCTATATGTGGTCTTACCTCTTTCCCCACTGAATCTTCATCCCATGACCACTAGGTCTAAGAATGGTATCTCCAAAAGAAGGGCTTACTCTGCCTCTGTCCAATTTGTTGCTTTTTCTCATGTTGAACCCCATTCCTTCAAGGCTGCTTCCACCATTCCTGAATGGCAATCTGCTATACGGGAGGAGCTTGATGCTCTTCATGCCCATGGTACTTGGGACTTGGTGCCTCTTCCACCTGCAAAAAATCTTGTTGGCTGTAAATGGGTCCACCGAATAAAAAAGAATGCGGATGGTTCTATTGCTAGGCATAAAGCTCGGTTGGTGGCCAAGGGTTTCAGTCAAGAGGAAGGTATTGACTATAATGAAACCTTTAGTCCTATCGTGAAACCTACTACGGTTCGTTTGGTCCTTGCTCTTGCTGCTCAGTTTAACTGGTCTTTACGGCAGCTTGACGTTACCAATGACTTTTTGCAATGATGCTCAGCCCCCAGGGTTTTGTGAGTAAGCTTCATCATTCTGACCTTTGTTTTTAAGAAGTCATTACATGGCCTTAAATAGGCTCCTCGTGCCTTGAACGCAAGTTTGGATTTTAAGGAGTTTGGCTACTCTATGTTGATGAGTCATGCTTTCTTCTTTCTTCAGTCATTGCTGCCTTGACTTTTGATATGGATCTCGGCAGGTGCATTATTTTTTAGGATTGCAGATCGGTTTGTTTGTGTCCCCAAACAGGTTACCACTCCTTGTCTTCCTCATCCTCAAGATGATGGACAACCCTACTTTTATCCTCAACAATATCGAAGCATCATTGGCGCCTTGCAGTATCTAACATTCACCAGGCTTGATATTGACTTCTCTATGAACCAGGCTTGCCAATTTATGCATAATCCCATGCATTCTCATGTTATTGCTGAAAAACGGATCTTGCGGTATCTTAAAGGTACCCTTGATGTTGGTCTTCATTTTCAGGCTGGTCCTTTTCATCTCCAAGCTTATAGTGATGCTGACTGGGTCGGTGATCCCAATGATCGTCGTTCTATCTTTGGCTCTATTGTCTTCCTTGGCTCTAGTCTTATTTCTTGGGCTTCTAAGAAACAACATATTGTTTCTCAGTCCTCTACTGAGGCTAAGTATCGCACTCTCGCGATTGCTACTGCTGAACTTGCTTGGATTCGCCAGCTTCTCTGTGACGTTCACATTCCTTTCATATCCCTCCGATCATTCATTGTGATAATATCTCTGCTATTTCCCTTCCTTCCAATCCTGTTTTCCATTCCAGAATGAAGCATCTCCAAATTGATTATCATTTTGTTTGCGAACATGTTATCAAAGGTGATTTATTGGTTCAACATGTCTCTTCTGCTGATCAATTTGCTGATATTCTAACTAAAGGCCTTTCCACTCCTTTATTTCGGCGTCACTGTTTCAATCTTATGCTTGGTTCCTCTAAGCATATGATTGCGGGGGAATGTCAAGATATCAAATGCTCTGCCTCAGCCACCTCAGCTTCAGCCACTCTACTTCAGCCACCTGTCAAAGAGAATAGAGAATATAATGGTTAGCAAGTTTGTTAATATGGTTAGGCAGTTAATGAATTTTGTTACAGTTGAGTAGAAAACGTAACCAAGCTTCTCATCTTATGTTGATATATAAATGAATGTAATAGTGCTGGGAACGTATCAAGTAAATAAAACATATAGACATTTTCTTCTTCTTCCTCTGCATTACAACAGCATCTTTCTCTACTTCTATTCTGCTTCTTGTTCATCTCTATAACAATTCTTGCTAGTCTTTCACCTTCTTCACCAACTTTATCCTATTTCTTATTTTACAAGATTCCTATTTCAAACAATACACACACACACTTAATCGATTCATAACTCTTGATCATGAATTGTGTCGTTTGAATAGAAAATCTTGGTTGGTGTTGTGTAGGCATGAAGCAATGATAGGATAAAATCTTCTTACCATCGAGTCGTTGTAAGCAGGGAAGAAGACAAATATGCACTGGGTTATTCACATTCCTAGATGGGGTGGTGCAAACAGTAAAGGAGCTAGTAGATGATGAACACCCATTACAGTACAAGCCCTTTGAACACCAGAAGCTTTTTGATTTCTATGAATCATCCAATGATCCGAATAAACGTGACTGCAATATCATGAAAACCTATTGTGGTGTTTAATTCTCTTAAATGTAATGGGATTATGCTGCTTGACATGTCTCCTTTTCTTTTGATTTTTCCTCGGTCGATTGTTTTCAACCAGTCTTATTTGTACCTCTTGGGTGAATGAAGTGTTTAATTATTTGGAGAAAGCTATGAGTCATGTTCTACCTTGGGATTATTGATCTTGTTTCCAAACAACTTTTTGCGATTAAATCTCTGAAGTTTCAGAAATTCTAAATTTAAGCCCTTCCATCAATATCTTTCTATATTGTTGTAGGAATTATTTATTGCATAGAATATTTAAGCCCTTCCATCAATATCTCTAAAAATATTTGAATAATTTGATAACATAATTAACACTACCATAAATTTGACTAAAACCATCCGAATTACCGGCAAAATTTTTCTTTTGGAAATTTACGTCCATCAGTTCAATAAGACCCCAACAAATTTAAGTCCAACAAAAGCTTTAGCCAATTCAAGTCCAGTAAAGATCTTGGAAGATTCCTTTAAATTCAACCCTATTAATTAGAAAATCCAACTCTGTTATCATAAATGAGAGTCAACTCTATAATCAGGAAGATCCAAGAAAATTCAACCTTCTAGTCAAGAAATTCAACCCTACCATCAGGAATTAGCATCAACCTTACAATCAAGAAGCTCCATTGAAATTCAGCCTTATTAATAAGGAAATTCAAACATGCCATCAAGAAACAATGGCAACTTTATAATCATGAAGCACTAAGAAAATTCAACCAAGAAAAAGTAAACCTTGCAAGCAAGAAGCACGATAAAGTTTAGCCTTATGTCATTAGAATTCAACTTAATACAAAGAAAATTTAACAATAAAACCAGAATTCAACCATATTATCAAGATATTTCAACCCAGCAATCATGAGACCTTTAATCAAATTCCATAGCCAAGTCAAACCAAACTTTGCATTCAAAAAATCCCTTCAAGTTGGTTGACTCCAAAATAGATAGATTTAATTTCTTTTGCAAAAAGGTTGGTAGCATTTAAGTTGTCTAGATTTTTATTTTTATTTTCTTACAAAGAGGATAATTACCTCTGATTTGACCCAATATAAGTTTTTTTAGGACTTTATTACTATTATCTAAGCATATTAAATCTATTTCATAATAACAATTTGAGTTAGAATTATTGTGGTGAAGACTATTTTTGGCAGAATTACGTTTTCTTTTAATTTTTATCCTTTTTGTTGTATCTACTTTATTACACGTGTGCGGCATCGCGATGATCGTCCACCCTTAAGAAAAATGGAAGTGGGTCTATCTGGAAAATATAGAGACAAGGAACTTATCTGGATTGGAAATCGCCACCTAGTATTCTAGTCACTAGGAACCCTAACTGGTCTCAAAGATCAGGTACGGACACTGGTTGTGTAAAGTGAAGGTATTAGCACCCCAACTACGCCCTACCAAAGGCAAGTTGCATTGTTTTGTCTAATAAAATCTAAAGTCTTGTTGTGGTTTCTAATTGTCGATCTGTTTACGGTTTAAGAAAAGTTCTCATCTATAAGGAGATCTTTACCTTATCGGGTAAAAACCTAACTACTCTAAGTCGTCAAAAGAAAATACCTTTTTAATATTGAGTATATATTTTATGTATAAATTCATAATTCTTAATACTAAAACAAAACAAAATAAAAATTTTGTTGTTTTTGAAAATTTGGCCAATGTTCTCTAGACTTTAATAAACTAGTTATTAAAGCTAAAATGTATGCTTAAACATTGCTTTTTGGTGTATAAAAAACACGATATGAGTTTTTTTTGCTTTTTGGTGACGGTGACGGCGGTGACAGTGGAAACCTCTCCCCTCTTTTCTCTTCTTTTGTGCAGAGGCAAAAGCCTTTTTTTTCTTTTCTTTTCTTATTCTGCCCGACGAGTTGCTGCTGCTGGTGGCAATGGAGAGGAGGCGCAACAGTGGCGCTGCTGGGTTAAAGGTGGCCGGTGGTGGTTCTTCTTCTTCTCCCTCTTCTTCCTTTGTTTTTCTCCCTTTTTTTGTGTCATTCTGTTTATGTTCCCTCCTTTTCTCTCAGTTTTCCTTCTTTTTTTTTTCCTTTCGGTCTCTAGACCTTCTCTGCTCTCTTGTCTTTTTTCTTCTCCTCTCTTGTTTTTATAGGCAAAAACAGGGGAGGGATGTGGCTCGGGTAGCCACTGTTCTGCCACCCCATGACTACTTGATGGGCATGTTACCTCCGTTTTTACTGCCCTATGATAGGCCACGGGTCAGAGGTTATACACGTGGGGCTATGGTCGGTGTCTTTTTTATGCTTTTAAGGAAGAGAAGTCGGTGAAAAAGGAAGAAAAATCTTCTTCTTCATCTACTTCGCGCGTCCACGGGAAGAAGAAGACCCATGGTGCCTTCAAAACAACACCATTTTGGGTTTTTTCCTTTTTTTTTTTGTGAGTAGTGCATGAAATGGTGTCGTTTTGGACAAAACACATCGTTTCATTTAAAAGGAAAAGGCGGCAAAAACGTGTCAGAGTTCACATTTTTCCTTAATTTCTGATTTGTTCAATCAAGTCCTCAATTGCAATTTTGATTTAAAAAACAATGCAATTGCATCCCTGCCAAAAATCAAACAGCGGCTCTCAAGTTACCTGGCTTTTTCACTTTGTTCCTTGGTCTTGAATTAGTGCAATTTGATCCTCAATTGAGCAATAAAATTCTAATTTCTTCAATTTAGCCCCTAATTCGGTTTTAGCTACAACCCCTCTATTTATGCGCCTTTTCCAATTTGGTCATTGGTTTCAAATTTCTTCAATTCAGTTTATAAGTGGCCATCAAACTTTAATTTTTATGCAATTAAGCCCCTGATTTGACCAAATTGACTCTTAAAATTTTAATTTGACCTAGAGCTTTAATTTCCTCCAATTAAAGACCAAATTAACTCCAAAATCATATTTTTTTTGCAACCAAAACCTCCATAAATTCAATTAAACCTTCAATAAAATTTAATTGAGTCCATAAATATCTGATTTTGGAATTTTCTTCCTCAAATTGAATTTTCTTTGTCAACACGGCTCTCATTAGTCAATAAAATGTTGCCAAATTTTAATCTTTGTATTTTTAAACCTCCTTAACCAAATTTTGACCATTTCTGAGTGCTTTGGCATCCTTTCCTCACTGCTATTATTTTTTTATAATACTTTTTTTAATTTTTTTTGTATTTTATTTTTTTATGTGGGGACCTAAAAATAGGTTACAACAGTTGCCCCCCTCTTTACGATGCTTATGAAGCAAAGATTTTATGTAGTAAGTGTTGTAAAGATAAACAAAATTAGTCTTCTCAAAATTTGATTGACCTAAAACTTCAACCGGACCCAAAGTCCTCTGTGTGGTTGGGCTAAAATGAGATTCCTTTCGCCAATCCCCTATAATCAGAACCAAAATCATGTGTGTGTGGTTAGGATAAATTGAGATTCCTTTCGCCAATCCCCTCTAACCAGAACCAAAACTTATGTGTGGTTATGATAAACTGAAATTCCTTTCGCCAATCCCCTCTAACCAGAACCATAATCCTGTGTGTGTGGTTAGGATAGACTAAGATTCATTTCACCAATCCCCTCTAACCAGAATAAAAAATCATGTGTGTTCAAATCCTTTGTTTTTTTTTTTTTAAGATGGTCTATTTCACGGGTGACCTGCCCATGCACTTACACTTACCCTGGTCTATTTTTATGGGCGACCTACCCATACATACTCAAAGTGGTCTATTTTCAACGGTGACCAGCCCACACACTCACGCTGACACTGATCTATTTTTATGGGTGACCTACCCAAACATAAAAGGAAATAGTGGTCTCATTGTAAAAGGGTGACGTACCAGGTGAAGGAATGGTCTTATTGTAATTGGTGACCTACCTAGGAAAAAAAACATGGAGAATAGTCGAATTGTAATGGGTGACCTACCCAGATGGAAAAAGGAAGAGTGGTCGTGTTGTAATGGGTGACCTACCCAGGTGGAGGAATGGTCTCATTATAATGGGTGACCTACCAAGAAAAAAACATGGAGAAATGGTCAAATTATAACGGGTGACCTACCCAAAAATGGGAAAAAGGAAGAGTGGTCATGTTGTAATGGGTGACCTACCCAAGTGGAGGAACGATCTCATTGTAAAGGGTGACCTACCCAGATAAAAACATGGAGAAATAGTCAAATTGTAATGGGTGACCTACCCAAAAATGGGAAAACAGAAGAGTAGTCGTGTTGTAATGGGTGACCTACCTAGGCAAAGGAATGGTCTCATTGTAATGGATGACCTACCCAGATAAAAACATGGAGAAATGGTCGAATTGTAATGAGTGACCTACCCAAAAATGGAAAAAAAAAAAGAGTGGTCATGTTGTAATGGGTGTCCTACCCAAGTGAAGGAATTGTCTTATTGTAATGGGTGACCTACCTAGATAAAACCATGGAGAAGTGGTCAATTTGTAATGGGTAACCTACCTAGATGGAAAAAAAAAAAGAGTGGTCGTGCTGTAATGGGTGACTTACCCAAGTGAAGAAATGGTCTCATTGTAATGGGTGACCTACCCTAATAAAAACATGGAGAATTGGTCGAATTCTAATGGGTGACCTACCTAAAAATTAGATGGTGAGGGCTCAAAGGTGCACTAAAAAGGAGGTAGGGTTAGAAAACACACTACCAAAGAGGTGAGGGCTCAAAGGCACACTCAAAAGGAGGTGAGGGCACAAAGGTGGACTTACAAGAAAGTGAGGGCTCAAAGGCGCACTCAAAAGGAGGCAGGGTTAGAAAATGCACTACCAAAGAGATGATGGCTTAAAGGCGCACTTAAAATGAGGTAGAGTTATAAAACGCACTACCCAATAAATGATGATGAAACACTGATATATCACTTTTGAAAGTAAATACATTATGATTGATATGCATGTATACTTACCTAAGAAATATAAGCCCCCATTTCTTCATGGTATCTTTCTTTTCTCAAAAGTGGAATGTTGATAGTAAACTTTGATAGCCTTTTCACTCTTGTTTACTCAAGTCACATCTTGTGATATTGACCTTTGAAAAGGTTTTGATGCCATCATACATCTTTTTCCTTCACCCTTTATCTCAAGGTTGCCAATTTTGCCCAACATTTTCCTTAAAAAATGAATCATGGAGCCAGCCCTACCATGTGTTTTTGATTCCCCCCCCCAGCTTGATCATGCCCCCCAAGTGTTCAATTCAGTTTTACTTTGGGGTGAGGATATGTGAGAGTAAGTTTGGGTTTTTTGTATAATGAAATGTTTTCATGCAAAAATTTTGGCACTTCCAAGTTATTCCAACCACAAAACTCATTTTGACATTGGTTCAAAATAACTTGTTCTAAAAAAATCAAGTGATTCCTATGGACAAGTTTCTTGAAGTAATGAAAGCTTTTTATTTTAAAAAAAGATGAAGTGACATCTAGTTGGTCACAAAATGTTTAAATTTCAATTTGAGGGTTATTGAGAACTGAACCGGTTCAAAGCATTCATTTTATTCGCATGAATAAAGATTTGATCCACACGTGAAAGCACTGCTTACCAATCCAGATTGCTTGCCTTTGATCAGAAAGGGCTTTATTAGGTACGTAATGTAGGCTTTGGCTATTGGTTACGAAGAAAAGGATATTTTGCAGGCTCAATAGATGTTTAAGAGATTTCAAAACTAAGGATCACTTGTGCCTGTTTCTTGACCTTTTTCTTTTGAATGTCTTTCCAAAATGGTTTGTCTTGCCCCCTAATGTCAGGTTTGGGCTCTTTCTCTTTGTTTTCTTCATTTTGTTTGGTTGAGCATTATCACTGTAATTGTTTTTATGGGAAACTCAAATCTTTTTGATCCTTTGGATCTTTTTTTTTTTTTTTTTTTACCAATCACAACATTTATCTTCACTACTTCATTTGGATGATAATGAAAGACTAAAAATTACATGATCAATTCCAACACCGATCTTCACTGCTTTGTCTAGATGGTAAAAAAACCTCTCTTACTTGCCCTCCTAGTTTAGGGTGTGATCCTAGTCAAGGTTTGTTTTAAAAAATGTAATATGCTCAAAATAGGACTGTAAAGGATATATTTCAGCCTCGTGAAATGATTTATCAAAGATGGCCTTTCCTCATCTTAAAATCATGCATTGAGGATCGATAGGTCTTGCTTTTGTGCGCATATGCAAAGTGATTTATTCATTCAAGTAAAACTCAGCTTTTAAGTCACCTTATAGTGTTGTTTATCCTTGTTTTTTTTGTCCTTTTCTTTCAAGTTTTCTAGGTATATTTTTACCCTTCTAAAGAATCACTTGAATTTCTAGAATGCATTTGTTTTGGACAAATACCAACACAATTTTTGTTTTCATACTCACTTTGGAGGTCCCAAAAATATCCTTGAAAACATATGAGATTATGTATGGTTTTGAAGAAAGGAACACCGAAGGATTCTTCATGTTATAGTTTTGTGAGAAAAAGTCATGCTCAAAATGTTATTTACATGTAATAACAACAAAGAAAAATATGATATGAACATAGGAAAACACATTATCTTATTTCACATGAAAAGCTCATTAACAAAGAAAGTCTTGTTCAAAAGTATTAAACAAAAGGCAATAACAAGGCATGCTTCATTCCTCTATTTTGGCGAATTTGTTCTTAGGCTAGCCTCATCTTAAAAGTTTTGTGTAGAGGACTCAAAGACAATGTGGAACAACACCACGATCAAAATTTGAGTTCTCCAAATTCATGCTATCATTTTCGCACCCATGCTGGACCATTGATGCTTTCCAATTCCTCAAACATTTCATCCTAATATGCTTCAAACAAGATTATATAGCAGGTTCGTGTTCATATTAGGGGTGTCTTCCAATTCTATCTACCCCACCTTAATTAATTGTAGAAACTTTCTCTTGAAGGCGTTGCAGGTATGGATGCTATGCCAAGCAATACCAGCATGGTATTCACAATTGAGTTTTGGCTTGTACCAATTAGGATAAGGTGGTTGCACAGGTGTCAGAGGTTTTGGAACTATCTGTCTGATGCTCAAAAGCTTTTGATACATCTCATTCAGGGGTAGACGTAGTGAAGGTAGTTGTTCTTGAACCCTTTGGTAATTTCCAATTTGGCTTTTAGCTTGAAAGTTTTGGGGTTCACGATTTTTTATGTTGGCAATTTAGGATGGAGTGTGGTAGTTTTTGGATAAGTTTTTCCTACCCCTATAGCCATCTTCAACATGATGGACCTCTTTTCTTTCGAAACCTCTTTTCTCGATAGGTGCAAAAATTCTAGCACTCTTAACACCTCACTCTATGTGTTCACACACTACCACAACATTAGTGAATTGCTGGGCCGAACTACCCATCACATGTTCATAATAGGGTCCTTTGAGTGTATTGGCAAATAAAGAGACCATCTCTTTGTCTATAAGTGAAGGATGTACTTGAGTAGCTGATTCTTGCCATCTTTGAGCATATTCCCTTATGCTTTCTTTGCCCTATTTCTCTAGATTGGACAAGCTAGTTTTGTCGAGAGCGATGTCCATGTTATACTTGTACAGCTCAACAAAAGCATCCACCAAATCTTTCCAGCTCCGGATTTTTGTGTTGTCCAATCTCATGTACCAACTCAATGCTGCCCCACTTAAGCTGTCTTGGAAAAAATGCATCAGTATTTTTTCATCATGTACTACTTCTGCCATTTTATTGCAATAGGACTTGAAATGAGTTATGGGGCATTGTGTTCCACTATATTTGATAAACTCAGGAACACGAAACTTCTTTGGAACAACCACGTTTGGGACCAAACACATCTCTGCTGCCCGTACCGGGTCATGACCCCATTAATGACTTTGAGGAGTGATTCCAGTGCCTTTATCGTAGCTTGATCAATGCTATTAGATGACTTGGCCTTGTGGGACTCGTTAGCAGATGCCTTCATAGTTGTTAGGGCTGGTGCAGGTGTCATTAACTACATAAATGTTGGATTTTGCTAAAGCTCTTGACCATGTTCACTCATTCTTTCTTCAGGTTGAACCGTAGTAGGAGCCGGATTAAAGGTAACCGATCGATTAAAAGGACCTTCATCAAAGGTATTTCTCAGTGTTTGCTTGAGTAAGCTAATGAGGTGAGCCACGCTTGTTTTTAGAGACTCTAACTCTTCTTGGAAATAAGCATCACGTTGAGCACATTCTTCAACTTTCATGCTTCTCGTTCTAAGTTGGGTGTTGTAGACTTTTTAGGAACCTATATTTCAATCTGATGCATGTATGCTAAATGTATGAACATGAAATTTATATGATAGACTTTCCCTTCGAGAGGTGACATATGATCGTAACTCTTATAAGATGAAACAAGAATCTTGATTCTTGCCCACACTCTACAATGAAAATTTTATGAGTGACGATCATTATGTCACCCGTAAGTCTTGAGTTCAAGATGCTTCAAGAAGGGTTTGCCTTGTTGTAAATAAAGATAACACATGCAACCTAAGGACATGTTCTATTCATTATGTGAACATGGATAGGTTTTCTGCCTGGTCTCAAAAGGGTCTCATATCTACCTAGTGAAGATCTTTGTAAAGACAGTATAGGGGCATTGCGAGAAATGATTAAGGCACGTATATCCACCATTACCAAGTAGGCACTCAGATATGAGTTGGGTGTTTCACGCATTTGAACCCTAACCAATGGTCATAGGGCAGATCACTAGTTCCCCACTTAACTTAAAAGCTTGTGTGTGCTTGCCAAAAATTTAAATCATATGATGCATGAGGCAATTCTATATAATGCACGAACAAATATGTATAGAAATTAAAGCACGTAAGAAATAAATAAAGAAAATGCATATTTCAATAAACACGCAAACCACAACAATAACACAAAAATCACACAAAACAAAGCTTAGTCCACAAGGTCCCTAGTGGAGTCGTCATTCTGTTGCACGTGTGCGGCATTGTGGCGATCGTCCACTCTCAAGGAAAATCAAAATGGATCTATCTAGAAAATATATAGAGAAAAGGAATTCTTGTCTCTTATCAGTAAAATATGGATTGGAAGTCGCCACCTAGTATTTTGGTCACTAGGAACCCTAACGGGTCTCAGAGATAAGGTACGGACACTGATTGAGTAAAGGAAATGTATTAGCACCCCAACTACACCCTATATAAGGTAAGCTGCATTGTTTTGTCTAATAAAATCTAAAGTCTTGTTGTGATTTCTAATTGTCGGTCTGTTTACGGTTTAAGAAAAGTCCTCATCTGTAAGGAGATCCTTACCTTATTGGGTAAAAACCTAACTACTCTACGTCCTCAAATGAAAATACCATTTTAATATCAGGAATATGTTTTATGTATAAAATCATAATTCTTGATACTAAAACAAAACAAAATAAAAATTTTGTTGTTTTTGAAATTTTGGCTAATGTTCTTTTGACTTTAATAAACTAGTTATTAAAGCCAAAATGTATGCTAAAACATTGTTTTTTGGTGTATGAAAAACACAATATGATTTTTTTTTAGCTTTGAGACACTTGGTAGTATGCACAAAAAAAAAATTTTTTTTCTTCTTTTCAATTTTTTTTGTATTTTGGAAGTTTTGATGAAAACCAGGTATTTTAATACCGGATTTTGTATTTTTTTTTTCGAGATAAAATAAAGACTAATATTAAGCAAAATTACATAGAAAATACGTGGGAAAACTGTAAAATTCCAAAAAATATTTGTTAAATGTTTTTTTTTTATTCTGGAAATGGGCCGGGCCGGATTCAGCCCAATGAATTAGTCACGTTCTACATGCAAATGGAGGCAAGGGTGAAGCAAAAAGAAAATAAATAATGCAACAGGAGGTTACCTGGGGTGGTGTAGCCTAAGCGTGGTCGTTAGCGGCGATGACGGTGACAATGGCAGCCTCTCCCCTGTTTTCTCTTCTTCTATGCAGAGGCGAAAGCCTCCATTTTTCTTTTCTTTTCTTTTCTTCGTCTGCTCGATGAGCTGCTACTGCTAGTGGCAGTGGAGAGGAGGCACAATGGTGGCGCTGCTGGGTTGAAGGTGGCCGACGGTGGCTTTTCTTCTTCCTCCTCTGTTTTTCTCCCTTTTTTATGTCCTTATGTTTTTGTTCCCTCTTTTTCTCTCAGTTTTCCTTTTTTTTTTTCTTTCAATCTCCAGACCTTCTCTGCTCTCTTGTCTTTTTTCTTCTCCTCCCCTATTTTTATAGGCAAAAACAGGGGAGGAACGTGGCTTGGGCGGCAACTGTGTTGTCGCCCCATGACTGCTCGATGGGCATGTTCCCTCCTTTTTTTAATGCCCCATGGTAGGCCACGGGTAGGTTATACATGTGGGGCTATGGTTGGCGTCTTTTTGATGCTTTTGAGGAAGAGAAGTTGGAGATAGAGGAAGAAAAGTCTTCTTCTTCCCTTGCTTCGCGCGTCCAGGGGAAGAAGAAGACCTACATTGCCGTCAAAACAACACCGTTTTGGGTTTTTTCTTTTTTGTTTTTTTGTTTTTTTTCATGAACAATGCATGAAACGGCGCCGTTTTGGACAAAACGCGTCATTTCATTTAAAAGGAAAAGGTGGCAAAAACGTGTCAGAGTTCACATTGGTCCTCAATTTGTGATTTGTTCAATCAAGTCCTCAATTGCAATTTTGATTTAATAAACAATGCAATTGCATCCCTGCCAAAAATCAAACAGCGACCCTAAAGTTAGCTGCCTTTTTCACTTTGGTCCTTGGTCTTGATTTAGTGCAATTTGACCCTCAATTGAGCAATAAACTTATAATTTCTTCAATTTAGCCCCTGGTCCGGTTTTAATTATAGCCTCTCTATTTACGCGTCTTTTCCAATTTGGTCCGTGGTTTTGAATTTCTTCAATTAAGTCCCTAATTGGCCATCAAACTTCAATATTTATGTAATTAAGCCCCTGATTTGACCAAATTAACTCTAAAAAATTTTAATTTGACCTCAGAACTTTAATTTCTTCCAATTATAGACCAAATTAACTCCAAAATCATTTTTTCTTGCAATCAAAACTTCCATAAATTCAATTAAACCTTCAATAAAATTTAATTGAGTCCATAAACATCTAATTTTGGAATTTTATTCCTTAAATTGAATTTTCTTTGTCAACATGGTTTTCATTAGTCAATAAAATACTGTCAAATTTTAATCTTTGTATTCTTAAACAGAACAACTAATTTAATCCCATAACTGAGTTTAATTCGTGGGTAGCTAGCCTATGTTCATGTGCTAGGCAGAGCCGAATCTTAAGTTTTCTTTTTGGGACTTCTTGAAAGGCGAGGACATGTTTCTTAATTGTATAGGGCACCGCTTCTAGGACAAGGCCCAATAGATGGTGATGGAAGAAATGTATGCATATTTAAGTAAACAAAAAAATCAAATCAATTAAATATTAATAAATAAATAAAAATTCAATTAAAGAAATAGCAAAATTAGAACCCGAGTTAAGCCTCAAAATAATTTATGATTCGGGTTATAAAAATTATAATAGCTTCATAAAAAACATATTAAAATAAATTATGAAATTTAATTCACGAAAAATTTAATATTAAAGGATGAAAATGACAATAAAAATTATATATTTAATAAAAAAAAACAAGTCACAATTCTAATAAACAAGGGTAAAAGTGAATTCTGTTTATTATAATTATAATATCATGTGTTTATATTTAAGATATTGTGAACAATAATGTAAGGTTATATGTGGTAAATAAATATGTAGTTAAAAAATTAAGAGTTATAAATGACCTTAAACAATAGATTAATAAATTAAAAATATCTTTAGATATATAAAAATTATTATATATACTGTAACACTGAATACAAGAATAATTAGGCATCAAGAATTTTATGCCAAGAAAAGATTCCAAATAACTTTTGCATAATATGGACCACTTTGCATCTAACTATAAATTTATATGATATTGGGAAAATAATAAATTATCTCCTTAGTTTCAATACCTCAACAATGACCCGTTAATTAATTTTATAATGTAAAATTAATAACATAATCACCACTATGAATCAAGGACCATTACTTTTTTTATTCTTAGGGACCAGATTTAGACCCTTCAAATACAACAATCAAAACATACGCATTGGTGCACATCTTCTCTTTGATTTCATATATTAAAAAAAAAAAACGTGCCTATACACACCACACACACACACACACACACACACACACACACACATCCTTGCTCAATCGGGGCCTACTTTCTTATATTTATTATTTTTAACGTTAGGGACCATATTTTGTTTTAATTTATTTTCTATGGAATCAGGGACCAGATTTAGACCCTTCGCTACAATTTAAATCTCATTGAGTATATAATTAGAGAGATACAAATATATATCTCCTTCCACTGCCTCAATAATGATATCATAATTGTCTAATTTGGTTGATGAGGTGTACCAAGATTGAATGGGAAACTTAACGTTATTATTACATTCCATCCATTTCAATCTACATCATAAAAAGCTTTGTGATTGATATTTTACCTGCTCCATGCAATAAATAATAATTAAAAATTTAACGACTTCATCAAACCTTTTTATGATATAGATTAAATGAATGGAAAGTCAAAATAACGTTTAAAAAATTTTATATGATGAAAAGTGATATTAGTTTTTAAAGCATTTTAGTCGTGTTCCTTTGACTATATCGTTGATAGTATTTTCTTAAGACAAAGTAAATACAATTTTAGGTTATTAATGAAATTTGATAATTTAACCATGAGTTTCATCATAAAACTCATGTTCTACATAACATAGTAGTTATATGACCCGCGCGATGCTGCAGGTCAATTTTTTTTGCATAAAAAATATCAAAAAATACTAAAATCTAAAAGTATTAGGACTTTCTACAAAGATATACCCAAAAGCCTTGGGTCTAGCTACAACGCTTGACTCAATAATACTATTTATAATATTAATAATAATATTAAATTTACATGACTTAAGTTTAAGTGAGTCTGACTGTAACACCGAACCCAAGAGCATTGGATGTGGATCTGGCTATAAGGTCGTGTTATAAAAGTGTGATAATTAAATAAATTAACTAAAAAGAAAAAAAAACCAATAGGAAGAAAAAAAACTAATGAAGAAAAAGAAAAAAAAATTGAATTAACTGGGTTAACTCGTTAAACTTGGGATTCGCATAATGAAAGTTTAATAACTAAATAAAAAACAAAATTGACGTGTTTATCCAGAATTAATTGGGTTAACCCATCAAACCCGGAATATGTGTCATAAAAGTCTGATAATTAAATATAAATAAATTTAACATTAACAAACTAAATTAAAACAAAAAATTCATTAAAAGAAAAAAAAACAAAAAAAGAAGAAGACAGTTTAGGTTTCATTTACTTTTTAGTATATGTTATAATATAATTATAATTTATTTATAATATAATAAATATAATAATATAATATATTAAAAATAGAGAAAGTGAAAGGCATGGAGAAAGCTACAGTACTTTCCCCACACCTTTTAGAGTATTTATTAATTCATTATCAACTTTATATTTTTATTATTATTTATATATATGACCTGGGATTAGTAGCTCATAAGTAATAATATGTATAAGAGAAAATAATAATATATTAAATAATAAATCATGATTTCAGCATCAAATGATGTTGTTGATGAAATCATTTTAATCCCAACAACATTAATTCTATCTTATGTAAAATAAGTACTTTAAGTTCTTATGCAAATCATCATAATTTTTTATTGATTATTGGGTTAGATCTGATGCACTTATATGGAATGAGTTTGGTTCAAGATTTTAAAGGAGTTAAAAAAAATTATTTTCTCCAATTATATATAAAGAAATATAATTTACATGAAAGATATTTTTTTTTTTTTAGTTAAAAGATTCTTCTATTTTGGACTCTTTACAATCATTTTCAACTACTTTTGTTTATTAAATATTTTAATTAATAATAATTGTTATCAAAATCTCAAATAGGTCTAAATATTGTGCTGGAAGGGAAACACATCATGCACCTCCTCTCCTTAGGTCTTCTTATCTAACATTTTGATAAAATTTTATTATATTTGCTTATTTAGGACCATATATATATACAAATAATTTTGAGAGGAATATAAAATTTAAGAGGCCACTGAACTTGATGGTGACACCGCCCTAAACTTAGTTGTCCTATCGTCTGTTGGTGATTTATTTAAGGATGAAACTTGTAAAATTATGACTCTGTGTGATAAAACTTTTGGCCTCTTAGCTGAATTTTTGATAGGCAAAATCTCAATCAGTATCTCCAATGTGTATGACCATACAAGAACGCCAAATATAAAAAAGTATTTTAAGAACCATAAGCGAAAGCATACGATATAATTAATTATAGTTAAACCTTTATAAATTAATATCTTCGGATGATAAATATTGATTTATTAATTAAGATATTATTTATTAATTGATCTATGGGACAGAAGAGGGATACAAAAGCAAATGTCCTATCAAGGTTTATTGTGGCGTCTGAAATTAAAGGGAAAAATGGACTTGTACAATAATTAGTTGATGCACTCTTCTGCTTGCTATATAAGGTCTGTTTCTATGTATTTTGATTCCAATGCCAGTGTTTTCTTTTTGTTTTTTTAAAGGTTCATTGTTTTTTTTTTTTTTTTTTTTGTGCTTGCATTTCAAAATGTATTAATGTTGCGTACAAGAAGCAATTTAATTAAAGTCATATGTGGTTATGGTTAGAAAACTGTTGTTGTTGATGATTATTATGACGCCATATCAATAATGATGTTGTTCTATAAACTTTCACAAGCATGAACATGGTGATATATATGGCCATCACAGGGCTGGTTCAGCATGAAGTGCTCGTTGATCCTGTCGAGAAAGTCCAGGTTAATTATCCAAGTGATTTAATGAGCTGAAAAATATAAAATATATGGGAAAATACAACAAATTAATCATTTTAAATGAAAATCTCTCTCTCTCTCAAATGGATCGAAAAAGTAAGATTAATGTATAATTTTAGTATTTAATCCTATATTTTCCTGAGAGACAAAAAATAAATATTTAAATATATCGATTCATTTTAAAGATATTTAAACATATGATAAGATACTAAAATAATATATATTTTTTTTTTATAAAAATTATTTTTAATATCATCATATCAAAAAGTTTGAAAAAACAAAATAAAATTAATTTAAAGTAAAAAAATTAAAAAAAATTTTATTAAAAAATACTTTTGAAATGTTAATAACAAACATAATCTTAATTTTCCTGATTCTATTTCAGAGTCTCTCTTAATTCTGACCGTCCGAAAAATTAAATCCTTGATGAACTAGTCTGATTCATTATATTAGTTTAATTCATAAATAACTTAATATTGAATGATGAAATTGACAATAAAAATTAAATATTTAATAAAAAAACAAGTCACAATTCTAATGAACAAGGGTAAAAGTGAATTCTCTTTATTAGAATTATAATATCATGTGTATATATTTAAGATATTGTGAACAATAATGTAAGGTTATATGTGGTAAATAAATATGTAGTTAAATAATTAAGAGTTATAAATGACCTTAAACAATAGATTAATAAATTAAAAATATCTTTAGATATATAAAAATTATCATATATACTGTAACACTAAATTTAAAACAGAATACAAGAATAATTAGGCATTAGGAACACCACCAGAAATTCGCTTAATACCAATAGATTTACCGACGGAATATTTCTGCTGGAATTTGAGGTCGAACTTACCGATGAAATTTTTTCCGTCCGTAATTCCATCCATATATCCGATGGAAACATTCGGTCGGTAATTACCGACTGAATTACAGACATAAAGTTCAGAATTAAAAAAAAAAAGGCAGTTCACTGACGTGGAGGTTTTTGCGAGTTATTTTTACCGATGGAATCACTGAGGGATTCAAAACGACAACTTCGTACGGTGACGTGACCGGTTCACCGTTTAAAATGATGACGCAATTACCGAGGGATTTAAAATGGCAAATCCATACAGTGACGTGATAATTTTTCCATCAGAATAGCCGACGGACTCACTGATGAAATACGTTATTTGGTGAAACCGTCGGAAAAAGTTAATATATGCCCACTCTACCGACCCTCTCCTCCCCTATTTCTCCTTCTTCTTCCTCATCCCAACTCTCGCCATCTGCAAACAACCGGCACCCTAAAAAAAAAAAAATATCTCCCTCTTCTCAGCACAAGTTATATTTCTTGAAGTTTTCTGGTCACAGCATCTGTGTTCTGATTTACCGATGGATTTTATCAATTTTTATAAGTAATTCTATCTTTTAAAATTTTAACATTTAAATGTCAATTTTATTGTTTTTTTAGTATATTTATTTTGTTAGTAGATGTACAAGTTTTATTGTTATTTCTCAAACAAACTTGTAGTATATGAATGTATAATTTTATACCTGTTATGGTTTTTTTTTAAGATTTTGTAAGATTGTATTTGTTTGTAAATTGTTAAAACTTTATGGAATTACCGAATTACATGTGCTGTTTTGAAATAATTAATAGCTTGCTTAATGGGTCTATTTTAAGTTTTATCAATAGTATTGCGGAGTTGTAATTTCCGTAAATTTATATGTATTAATTTGTATAGACGTTGATAATTGATAATAAATATTTAATATTGGATAATCTCGAGGTAAACCAATATTTTTGCAAGTTTATTTATCTAACATAGTTAATTAATATATGTTGTCATCATAATAGGTTCGATATAAGTCATGGATGATAGTTCATGGATGTATCAAAATTCACCCCAAGGATTGCGGAGTGTCGCACCCGACATCGCGGTGGCCCTAAAAATAATTTCTCTTGAATTATTTATGGAAAAAGAACAGATTTATGGCATCCGGTTCTTTTGGGAAAAAAGTCTTGTTTGAGGAGTCGCCACCTAGTATTATGGTCACTAGGAACCCTAACCGGTCAACAGAGATTCTATGGTTCGGGATTGGTTACGTAAAAGGAAAGATATTATCACCCCTTAAACGTTCTGCCTAAGGCAAACTGCATTGCTGGTTTTGTCTTAAACTGCTAAATATTTATTAGTTTATGCTATGATGATTTGTTTATAATATTCCTGACTCTGGCGCTAGTGAATATTCGAGCTTGAATAATTCCAACTTAGGCGTTGGTAAAAATTCGTAGCTACAAAAAAATTCCAATTTAAAAATTCGATCATGAATAAATCCAACTCTAGTGTTGGTAAATATTCCACCACAAATAATTCCAATTAAAAATTCCAACACGAATAAATCTCACTCTGGCGTTGGTAATTATTCGTGGCCTAAAAAACTAAGACATGCAAAAATTTTGTCTACACTTTTTATTTTTTTTATTATCTATATTTTTTTGGGCCGGGCTGGGCCGGGCCCAGCCCAACATAATTTCTTTGGGGCTGGGTCCAGCTCAGCCCATAGGGGCTGGGCTGTATCAAAGCGCACGCGTGAAGTGAATTCACGCGTGCCTTGAGCTGTGCGAAGGTAATTAAATTACCTTCGCACAATGTAATTGCAACTCAATTTGAACTAAAAAAAGGAAATGAAGGGGAACGACGTACATGCTCTGCGAGGCAATGAAGACGATGGTGAAGCTCTAGCTGGCCGACACCACCTTTTCTCCTCTGCTCCTTCTTCTGCTTTCCTTTGCTTCTGTGTTCACCGATTTCTTTCGTGTTCCAGTAGATTTGAAACGATGAAAAGAAACTTACAATGAAGACGCCGGTTTACTGTGGATGTCAATTGTTGAGTCTTCTTTCGTTTTTTCTGCTGCAGGGATAAAACAATGGCAGGGACAATCCTTGTCTGTGTGTATGCTGCCCTTTTCCTTCCTTGCTCTCTGCGTGTTGCTCTGCTTTTTTTCTCTGTTTTGTTTTTCTTTGATTTTCGGTTGTGTGTGATTGGATTCTGGGACTAAACAAAAGTTGGGTTTAGCTCTCTGTTTACTTCCTTTTTGTTTACTCTGCTTCTGGTTTTTTGTCCTCTGTGTCTTAGGTGCTCTGGTTTATGGGTTTTTTTCTGTCTCGCCCTCCCCTCCTTTGGTTTTTTAGCAGTTTTTCCTCCGGTCTCTCCCTGGTTTTTTGTGTCTGGGTTTAGCTTCCCCTCGGTATTTTTTCTGCCCCCGATTTCTTCGTTGTTCCTCTATTTTATAGAGTCTGATCGGTGGTAACGGACGGCATGTAGAGGGACGGCAACATTAAAACGTCCATAACTGAGGTGAGCGGATGATTACTACCCATAACTGCTGGAAACGGTCTCGGGTTAAAAACGAAGAAGATGAACAGTGCTCTTTCAAAACGACGCCGTTTTGGAGATAACAGTGGCCATTTTCACTTTGACCCGCGAAGTTTCAAAACTTTTATAATTAAGCCCCTGATTTAAACTGTAATTGGCCCCCTGCATTTGCGTGCCATTTTCAATGTAGCCCTTGAATTTTAATTTTGCAATTTTGACCCAAACTTTAATATTTCTTCAATTAAGTCCCTGCTTTAATTAATTTAATTAAATCCAAGTCCAATTAAGCCTCAAAACTTATTGATTCTCCAATTAAACCCTTAATTGGATCAATTAAATTACTTCCAAGCTTAATTAAGCCTCAAAACTTGTCAATTCTCCAATTAAACCCTTAATTGGATTAATTAAATTAATTCCAAGCTTAATTACGTCTCAAAACTTATCAATTCTCCAATTAAACCCTTAATTGGATTAATTAAATTAATTCCGAGCTTAATTAGATTAATTCCAAAGTTTAATTAAACCCCAAAAACTTCCAATTATGTTGCCCTTAACCCAAATTTTAATTCATTCTTCATTTATTTCATTTTACTTGTTTTTTCATCATTATTATCATCTTTTATCCTTTTTAGTAAATAAAATAATAATAATAATAATTAAAATAAAAATGGTCAAAAATTGGGTTATGACACGGAGGATGGATTATTGTAATGGGGTTCAGGGTTTTATTAATTTCGCAACATCTATTCCGAGAAATTTTACTAAAGGCGGTATTAGGTGTCCATGTAGGAAGTATCAAAAGAAAAAGTATCTGGATCTAAATATTGTAATGATGCATCTTCTACATAAAGAGGTTATTTAGAATTACCAGTGTTGGTATGCACATGGAGAAGTATTTGTTAGTAAGAAGAGAATGGGAGAAAGGGTGGTTGGGTCAACTTCTAGTGCTAGCAACGTGCATGAAGTGGCAAATGACAACACTAATCCTTACAGAAATATGGCTATGGATGGAATGAGAATGAATCAAGGTAATGTCAGTCAATGTCCAATCGTAGAAGAAGAACCTAATGTAGATGCAGCTAGGTTTTTTGATTTGTTGAAAGATTATGATGAACCATTATAGGATGGCTACACAAATCATAGTAAATTATTGGCCGTCGCAGTGGTGTTCACCATCAAGTCAGATCACAGGTTGAGTGAGGCCGGGTATGACAAAATTATTGAATGGGCGAGAAGCATTATTGAATGAACTTCTATACTGTGATGTCCATGATGAAACCCCTCGGTTTAGGATACCAAAAAATTAACACGTGCCCTAACTTTTGCATGTTATACTACCTTAAAAATGCTGAGATGACTGAGTGCATGACATGCGGGCTTTCCCGTTACAAACCCAGAACTGGCAGGGAAAGACTCTAATGGCATATAAAAAACTTAGATACTTCCCAATCACACCTAGACTGCAGAGGTTATTCATGTCACTAAAGACTGCTGAGCACATGACATGGCACCAAGCACATGATGCGGTTGATGGAGTGATGGTGCATCCTTCTGACAGCAAAGCGTGGAAACTCTTTAACAGTGTGCATCCTCACCTTTCAGCTGAATCAAGGAATGTGCGTCTTGGGTTGTGTACAAACGGATTCAACCCATTTGGGTCATTTGTTGCTCCTTATTCTTGTTGGCCGGTCATACTCACAGTTTATAACTTGCCACCGGGAATGTGTATGAGGCCAGAGTTCTTGTATTTATCTACTGTCATACCCGATTGAAGTAGCCCGGGGCGGAATATAGATGTTTGTCTTCGACCGTTGATTTATGAGTTGGCGCAATTATGGTCCTCCGGAGCTCTGACTTATAATATATCAAGGAAACAAAATTTTCTTATGAGGGCGGCTTTGATGTGGACTATCAATGATTTTCTAGCTTATGAAATGCTTTCTGGTTGGAGCACGCATAGGAAACTAGCATGTCCATACTGCATGGAAAACAACAAGGCATTCATGCTAGCAAACAGAGGCAAAGCTTTTTTTTTTAACTGTCACCATCGCTTCTTGCCACTTAATCATAGGTACATAAATAACAAAAAAGATTTCTTTGTTGGTAGAGTTGAAAAAGATGTTGCATCCCCGCGTCTTTCTGGTAAAGAACTGCACGATGTTGTTTTAGAGTATGATGACATTGTGTTTGGCCTTCAATCAGGTAAGCAAAAGTTTCCTAGTTTCGGTTTGACCCATAATTGGGTAAAGCGAAGTATCTTTTGGGAGCTTCCTTATTAGAAGACCAACTGCTCCGCCATAACCTTGACGTCATGCACATTGAAAAGAACATGTTTGAAAACATTTTCAACACCTTCATGGATGTGAAGTGGAAGACAAAGGACAACATCAAGGCTAGATTGGATATAGCTTTATACTGTAACCGTAAAAATATGGAGTTGGTTTATGATGAGTCACAAGTCGCAAAACCAAGAGCAAGCTTCGTGTTAAAGAAAAACGCACAACTACTAGTCTACAAATGGCTTAAGAGTCTGTGTTTTCCAGATGGACATGCATCCAACATATCAAGGTTGGTTAATATAGAGGACTGCAGATTGTATGGAATGAAGAGTCATGACTGCCATGTGTTTATGCAAATACTCATCCCATTAGCTTTTTGTGATTTGTTGCCAAAGGGAATATGGGATGCACTCACGGAGATCAATAATTTCTTTAGAGATATATGTTCCAACAAGTTGAATGTTGAGCACATTGAGAGGCTTCAAACGAATATCATCAAGACACTGTGCAAACTTGAGATGATATTCCCTCCATCATTTTTTGACTCAATGAAGCATCTCCCTATACATCTACCATTCGAGGCAAAAGCTGGAGGACCGGTCCAGTATAAATGGATGTACCCATTTGTACGGTTAGATATTATAGTTGCAATGTAATTTATATATAAAAGTATTTTCAATATTTTTCTTAATTGAAAATGCTTGATTAATTCAATGCAGGAATTTGTTTAATCTCAAGAAAAAGGTTAAGAACAAGGCGCATGTTGAGGCTTCGATATGTGAGGCCTATATTGTTGAGGAGATCTCAACATTTATCTTGTACTATTTCAAACCTCATTTGAGAACGAGAATCAATCGCGTTCCATGACATGATGATGGCGGTGAAGTGCTTTCTAGTGGAAACTTGTCAATATTCTTCAATCCTGGACGACCCACACCTAAAAATGCTGTAAAAGGAAGATATTTGTTGGAAATAGAGTTCAAACAAGCACACAACTATATTCTATTTAACTATGATGAGTTAGGACCTTTTATTCAGTAAGTTTATATATATGTAATAGTAATTAAACTTTGTCAGTAATATACTGTTAATTATATATTGTAATATCATACAATCATTATCACTTGCAAGCAACATCAACAATATTTTCTCTCCAATAATTCACAGCTGATCAAATCTCAGATCTTTCAATTACAAGATGAACAATTTGCCACGTGGTTTAGAACACATGTAAGCACTATCACAAACTCATTCTAACTTGTAAAATTACTATATGCATGTCATTATGAGATTCTCGTTCATTTACTGTTTATTGATGTACATTACATACAAGGTTTATCATATGGGAAGGAGTGCGGCTAAGTCATTGTCTTCACTAAGCCTGGGGTCTAAAAGAAAAGTTAAGTGCTACAATGAGTATTTTGTCAATGAATATGTTTTTCATACTGAAGAATACGGGTATGGAAGAAAGACATACAACAACGGTGTTTGTGTTAAGGGATCCATTAGTAGTGGGTTAGAAGTTGACTACTATGGTAGATTAGAAGAGGTCGTCGAACTGCAATATCATAGCGAGCAAAATATAGTGTTTTTATTTAAATGCTATTGGTATGACATGACTGACAGAGGAATCAGAGTTAATCCGCACTATGGTCTGGTCGAAATCAACTCAAAAGCTAGACTCTGCAATATAAACGATGTCTTTGTTTTTACAAAGCAATGTCAACAAGTTTATTACACATACACACCTTCATTTAGAAAGGATCGATCAAGAGTGGATTGGTTATCCGTTTTAAAAACAAAACCCAGAAGTCGTGTTGAGCTTGTTCGGGATGAGAATGAAGACACAAGTGGGTAAGATGAAGTCTTTCAAGTTAGTGAGTTGGTTGAACCATATTAAGTTGCTCCTTTGATTGACTTGGAAGAAAATTCAAATTTTTGTGTTTTCAATGGTAGTCTTATTGATGTTGACGCAAAGGAGTTGAATATTGTTTTGAGCTCTAGCAGACAAGCAAATGTCAATGAAGATGATGATATCCATATTGAAGATTGCGATGAAGGTGATGACTATTCAATTGATGATGAAGAAGAAGAAAATTCTGACTAACTATCAGAATGAAGCCCTATGTAAAACATTTTTTTTCATGTAATATATATTATGGATGATATATTTTGTAACACGAAATATTTATTGTTTAAGCACTGTTGTTATTGTTTTGTGCAATGGACAATTTATCATTTAAGTGTTTGCAGGAAGGTAAATAGGCAATACAAATAAAATCTTTCTTGTACAATGCCACAATTACTAACGTCCATACCGACGGAATAACGTCCGTTGGCATTTCACAGAGAGTTTGAAAATAATTACTTGAAATGCCATAATTACTGATGGAATAATATTCGTCGGCATTTTTAAAAAATAATTACTTGAAATTCCACAATTACCGACGGAATAATATTCGTCCGCATTTCACAGAGAGTTCAAAAATAATTACTTAAAATGCCACAATCACTGTCGACATTGTCAACGGCTTGCAGTCCATCGGGAAGTGTCGGCGGGTCAATATTACCGACGGACTATACGAATTCCAAAGGGTGGTGCATTAAATGCATCTCTGACCGCGTCAGGTTGCTGATGGAATTATCGACGGACCGTGAAAAATATGGAGAGTAATTAAAAATGTTGGTGTGGAATTCAAAAATTACTGATGGATTTTCGACACTTCACCGATGGAATAAATTAAAATAATAATAATTTTTTATTTCTGTTGGTGAATTCGTCAGTAAAACTGCCCTATAAATCCCAAGGACCACTCCTTCAGTTCATTTTTTCATCTCTCTGTTTTTAACCTTAACTTTCTATTTTTTTCCTCTCAATTCTTCAATGCTTTCACCTGCAATCTCTAGCAAGTTTTCTTGTGAATCTTCATCAGATTAAAAGGCATGTGTTTCCTCTATTTCATTTTACTTTAAGGCTTTTTTTGTTTTAGCTATTTTTATTCATGATTTGTGTTTAATTATTTCCATTGATTTTAATTGTTAGTCTAGATTTTTTTAAAAAATTTATTGTATTGTTGTATTGGCATAATTATTGAATAATTTGTTGAATTGTAATTTTTAATGTTGAATTTACCTTAGTATTAGTAATTGAATATGTTGGAATAATTATTAATTTTACTCTATTATTGCATGATTTGTGTTTAATTGTTTCCATTTATTTTAATTGTTAATCTAGATTTTTTTTAAAATTTATTGTATTGTTGTATTGGTATAATTATTGAATAATTTGTTGAATTATAATTGTTAATGTTGAATTTACCTTAGTATTAGTAATTGAATATGTTGGAATAATTATTAATTTTACTCTATTATTGCATGATTTGTGTTTAATTTTTTCCATTTATTTTAATTGTTAATCTAGATTTTTTTTGAATTTATTGTATTGTTGTATTGGTATAATTATTGAATAATTTGTTGAATTATAATTGTTAATGTTGAATTTACCTTAGAATTAGTAATTGAATATGTTGGAATAATTAGTATAGATTGGGTCAATTGGTTGTGGCTATTGTCAATATTTGCAGGTTTGTGAATTTGGGTAGTATCTAGTATAGGGGAGGTGCTATCGAATTTTTTTAAAAAACATTTGAATTTAATTATATAATTATTTGTATAACATTGTGTAGATGCGTAGAACAAAAACCACAGCCCATTGCTCACGTATGGTCACAACTAGTTCTTCTAGCACCGCGAATGATATTTCCTTAGGTGCCTCTCAAGAAGAGGCACTTACACCACCTGCGCCATCAACCAATGCCGCCTCTTCCAGTGCTAGTTCACAGCGCATAGGTGGCATGCCTCCACAGCGAAATTAATTTACTTGTAAGTACGAGGCACAGTGGAAGGACGACCTTTCAATGTAAGTTTGTTAAGGTTTTAATTTTTTTTTAAAAAAAAATTATAAAATAATTTATGAACTAATCACTATTTCATTAATTTCATTTATTTTCAGGTTCACAAACATTGAGGCCGCTCGAGTAATATCATCAGCGTTTAAATCGTCAATGGAGTCAGATATCCAGACATCCTGAATGGATGCCTAAAATCAATGCATGGTTTGACACATTTGAGGTTGGTGTTAATTTATAATTTTCAGCTTATTTCTAATAAATTATTAATATAATTATAAATAATATATTATTTTTATTTAAAAATTATTTATTTATACACATGACAAATTCTCCTAGGACAGTGAGCATGACACTGTTGTGAGGAGGGTGTGAGAAAATCACACGGCAACTAGGTAACATAAAAAACAATACAACAATTTTTTAGAAAAAAATTTATGTTTCAAAATTTAATTTCTCGCTATGGAAGTAGATTGCATGATTTTTGGTATGAAGCACAGAAAAAGGCAAAACAAACCGCGAGAGATAATGGTCTCCAAGGCTGGAATGATGTGGCGGTTTGGAGGGATTTCAAACCGATATACATCCCGGAAAATATATGGCCGCTTTATCTTAAGCATGTGATGTCTGAGCGGTTCACATGACAGTCACAGTCTGGTGCTGGCAACCGGAATCGGCCAATTCATGGCTCGATGACAACGCTCACTGGCGACTCCATTCCGTTTGCTGCACATGCGAAATGGATGGTAAAATTAATTTAAATGAAGTATATTGTTAAATTAATTTGTTGTTAATTAATTTTTTTTCATTATAGGCTACGTCTCTTGGACGTGAGCCGAGCCCGATGGAGCTGTTTGTTGAGATGCACGTATGAAGTCAAGACCACCAAAAGGGGGCTCAACAGTTCGTTGACAACCGTGCTCAACACTTTGTGGTATGTTTGTTCAACCATTTTATTTTGTAAGTTATTATTTTTATTGAATATGATGATTACTTTTTTCATTTTCAAGAGACCTATAATAGCCGGTTGAGGGAGAGGTATGGGGACAATCTTTCTACCCATCCGGAATTCGATCCGGATTTATGGATGGAGGTTGGATCGTCCGGTGGACCAGATAAAAATCGGGTTTACAGGATCTCCAACACTATGGCCGAGAACTTGTGAGCGGCCTGTAGTGTCTCAACCATTGGAAGCTCTCAGTCAGTATCGAGCACCCAATCTAAGGAGTTCGTGGCCTTTAAGCAACACATGGCTCATCTCACCGAGAAATATGAGGAACTCTCGGCAAATTATGAACACCTTCGCCAAATGATCATGAACATGGCATTACAGAGTGGTGATCCATATGCGCCTCCTCCTTTTTAGCCGTATAACAACTAGCCTCCTCCTCCTCCTCCTCCTCCTCCACCATTATGTTAATTTATAATGAATATTTATTTAATTTTAATGGTTAATTTAATATTTTTTTTTATGAAAACACATTCAATTTGTAATGAATATTATTTAACTTTATTTTTTTATATTAATAAAAAATTTATTTGCAAAATTGGTTTTTTTACAATTAATTTATATAATTTTATATTATGAATTCTAAATAATTTTTAAAAAAAATATTTAAAATTATGCAATATATAAAAAATACTCACCAAGGGTTTTATCAATGGAATCACTCCATCGGCATTTCACAGTGGCTTGGTGCAAATTTCACAATCGACGACGGGTTTATCAACGGAATCAATCAGTCAACATTTCACAGTAGCTTGGTGCATATTTCACAATCACCGACGAGTTTATTGACAGACATAGTTTCTTGGTAATGAATTCACTCACTAACGGATTTAGTCCGTCGGTATATTTCAAGCGGGAACTTTTTTTTTTTTTTGCGTGCAATTTCCGTCTGTAAAATCATCGACAATTGTTTTTTTTTACCGACTGCTTTAGCGACGGAATTAGGTATTACCAACGAAAAGAAAGTTGATGGACTGTCTCTGTCGGTAATTTTATTACCGACGAACTATGAATCACACATCGACAGAATATGTCCGTCGGTAAAACTGTGAAATCTTGTAGTGAAATTTTATGCCAAGAAAAGATTCCAAATAACTTTGGCATAATATGGACCACTTTGCATCTAACTATAAATTTATATGATATTTGGAAAATAATAAATTATCTCCTTAGTTTCAATACCTCAACAATGACCCGTTAATTAATTTTAGAATGTACAATTAGTAACATAATCCCCACTATGAATCAAGGACCATTACTTTTTTTATTCTTAGGGACCAGATTTTGACCCTTCAAATACAACAATCAAAGCATACGCATTGGTGCACATCGTCTCTTTGATTTCATATATTAAAAAAAATAAAAATTGTTCCTATATATATATATTCTATACACATCCTTGCTCAATCAGGGCCTACTTTCTTATATTTATTATTTTAAACGTTAGGGACCATATTTTTTGTAATTGTTTTCTATGGAATCAGGGACCAGATTTAGACCCTTCGCTACAATTTAAATCTCATTGAATATATAATTAGAGAGATACAAATATGTATCTCCTTCCACTGCCTCAATAATGATATCATAATTGTCTATTTTGGTTGATGAGGTGTACCAAGATTGAATGGGAAAATTAACGTTATTATTACATTCCATCCATTTCAATCTATATCATAAAAAGCTTTGTAATTGATATTTTACCTGCTCCATGCAATAAATAATAATTAAAAATTTAACGGCTTCATCAAACCTTTTTATGAAATAGATTAAATGAATGGAAAGTCAAAATAACGTTAAAAAAATTTTATATGATGAAAAGGGATATTAGTTTTTAAAGTATTTGGTCATTTTCCTTTGACTATGTGTTGATAGTATTTTCTTAAGACAAAGTAAATACAATTTTAGGTTATTAATGAAATTTGATAATTTAACTATGAGTTGTATGACCCGCGCGATGCTGCGGGTTAATTTTTTTGTAATCAAAAAAAACCAAGATTTAAAAGTGTTCAGGTCTTTCTGCAAAGCTATACCCAAGAGTCTTGGGTTTGGCTGCAACGCCTGACCTAAAAGTAATATTTATAATATTAATAATAACATTAAACTTGCATGACTTAAGTTTAAATGGATTTGGCTGCAATACTAAACCCAATAGCCTTGGATGTAAGTATGGCTGCAATGTCGTGTTATAAAAGTGTGATAATAAAATAGATTAATTAAAAAGAAAAAATCAAAGAACACAAACAACTAAAAGAAAAAAAAACTAATGAGAAAAAAGAAAAAAAAAATCTGAATCAACTGGGTTGACTTGCCAAATCAGGTTAACCCGTCAAACTTGAGATTTGTGTCATGAAAGTGTAGAAAAAATATTTAATATTAATGAACTAAATTTGTTTAAAAAGAAGATTAATTAAAAAGGAAAAGCAAAGAGAAAATACCTACAGAAGTAAAAAATTAATGAAGAAAAAGGAAAAAAAATCTGAATCAACTGGGTTAAATCATAAAACTGGGATCCATGTCATGAAAACTTGATAATTAAACACACAAAATTTAATATTAAGAAATTATAGAAAAAAAAAACTAAAGGCATAAACTTTTTTATTGTGAATTGCACCGTGCTATTCACAGTTAAAAGCTTAAAAAGGAAAAAAAAAAAAAGGCATATACCATTTTTTTTTTTTTCTTGCATAAAAAAAATATCAAAAAATGCTAAGATCTAAGAGTGTTAGGTCTTTTTGCAAATATATAAAAAAGCCTTGGGTTTAGCTAATTATATATAAAGAGATATAACTTACATGAAAGATAATTTTTTTTTTATTTTGGTTAAAAGATTCTTCTATTTTGGACTCTTTACAATCATTTTCAAATACTTTTGTTTATTAAATATTTTAATTAACAGTAATTGTTATTAAATTCTCAAACAGGTCTAAATATTGTGCTGGAAGGGGAAACACATCATGCACCTCCTCTCCTTAAGTCTTCTTATCTAACATTTTGATAAAATTTAATTATATTTGCTTATTTAGGACCATATATATATGCAGATAATTTTGAGGGGAAAATCAAATTTAAAAGGCCACTTAACTTGATGGTGACGCCGTCCTAAACTTAATTATCCTATCGTCTGTTGGTGATTTATTTAAGGATGAAACTTGTAAAATTATGACTCTGTGTAATAAACCTTTTGGCCTCTTACATGAATTTTTGGTAGGCAAAATCTCAATCATATCTTCTCTGTGTATGACCATCCAAGAACGCCAAATATAAAAATATATTTCAAGAACCATAAGTGAAAGCATACGATATAATTAATTACAGTTAAACCTATATAAATTAATATCTTTGGATGATAAATATTGATTTATTAATTAAGCTATTATTTATTAATTGATCTATCGGACAGAAGAGGGATACAAAAGCAAATGTCCTATCAAGGCTTATTGCGGCGTCTGAAATTAAAGAGAAAAATGGACTTTTATTGATTATTTAAATTATATTTTGACCCATATAACCCAATAATTATATCCAATATTTTCATTTGTCTTGTTATAGGTCGTTGCGATATATACTAACAGTATAAATTATGGATGGGTAAAACACTAAATTGTGCACCATCTCAAACACACTCCAGCAAGACAGAGCGACGACAACAATCATGGGTTCAGAAACAGTGCCAAAAATTCCTGTTGTTCATTTTGTCCCAGGAAAACTTCGAGCCTGGCTCTAGTTCCTGGCTGGCGGCTTGCAATGATATCCGGCGAGCACTTGAGGAATACAGCTTCTTTGAAGTAGTATACAGCGAACCTTCAATGGAATTTTACAGGGAAATTATATCGGTGCTAGAGGAATTGTTTCAATCTCCCTGATGAAACAAAAAACCAGAAATACACATCCTAAGATCGGCCACGGTTACATGGGGAAAATCTCTGGCTTCCCTGAGGGCTTGGGGATCGAGTATGCAACAAAGAAAGATGAATGTCAAAAATTTACAAGACTTATGTGGCCCGATGGAAATGAAAGATTCTGGTAAGATCTGCATATTATTATATTATGATTAAATATTTTTCTTTTTCCTTTTCCTTCGACCGATCATCTGAATCCTTGCATATAGCTGTATCCTCCTATGCTAACATTAATGTGAGCTTAATTAGTATGATTTACTTGCTTTTTGTTTGTATCTTTAGTGATGTCATCCACTCTTATACGAAGATAGCATCTGAACTAAATCAGATGCTGGTAAGGATGTTGTTTGAAAGCTATGGATTGAAGAAAGACCACGAGCCTCTCTTAAACTCAACAAATTACCTCCTACGTCTGTTGAAATATGGAAGATCACTCGGGGAGACGAATGTTGGTTTTAAGGCTCATATGGACAAGACTTTCTTGACTCTACTTTATCAAAATCCTGTTAACGGTTTAGAGATAAGAACCAAGGAAGGAGAGTGGATTACTTACGAGCCTTCTTCACCAACTTCATTTGCTGTTATAGCTGGTGATGTATGCATGGTGGGTTTATCCTATTTCTTATTTTACAAGATTCCTATTTCAAACGATACACACACACACACACTTAATCGATTCATAACACTTGATCATGAATTGTGTCGTTTGAATAGAAAATCTTGGTTGGTGTTGTGTAGGCATGGAGCAATGACAGGATAAAATCTTCTTACCATCGAGTCGTTGTAAGCAGCGAAGAAGACAGATATGCACTGGGGTTATTCACATTCCTAGATGGGGTGGTGCAAACAGCAGAGGAGCTAATAGATGATGAACACCCATTACAGTACAAGCCCTTTGAACACCAGAAGCTTCTTCATTTCTATGAATCATCCAATGATCCGGATAAACGTGACATCAATATCATGAAAACCTTCTGTGGTGTTTAATTCTCTAAAATATAATGAGATTATGCTGCTTGACATGTCTCCTTTTCCTTTGTTTTTCCTCGTTCGATTGTTTTCAACCAGTCTTATCTGTACCTCTTGGGTGAATCTCTAAAATGTAATGGGACTATGCTGCTTGACATGTCTCCTTTTTTTTATGTTTTTCCTCGGTGGATTGTTTTCAACCAATCTTATTTGTACCTCTTAGGTCAATCTCTAAAATGTAATGGGATCATGCTGCTTGACATGTCTCCTTTTCTTTTGTTTTTCCTCAGTCGATTGTTTTCAACCAGTCTTATTTGTACCTCTTGGTGAATGAAGTGTTTAATTATTTGGTGAAGGCTATGAGTCATGTTCTACCTTGGGATTATTGATCTTGTTTCCAAACAACTTTTTGCGATTAGATCTCTGAAGTTTCAGAAATTCTAAATTTAAGCTCTTCCATCAATATCTTTCTATATTGTTGTAGGAATTATTTATTGCAGAGAATATTTAAGCCCTTCCATCAATATCTCTAAAAATATTTGAATAATTTGATAACACAATTAACACTACCAGAAATTCGACTAAAACCATCAGAATTACCGACGCAATTTTTCTATCGATAATTTACGGTGATATTTACCGACGGATGTAAATAAAAACATGCATTACAATCCCAACAGACAGTTAATCCATATGTAAATAAAAACATCTAAAAGAGTATTTTAGCATTAAATGGTGTTTTGAATTCTTGAATAAAAAATTTAAATCTTTATGCAAATACTTTCAAATTTACATCTTGATTTCATTTTAATAATTATACTTGAATAAAGATAGTCCTTAAAATTTGCAGTGTGATCCCAATACAAAAAGAAAAGATTTATAAATAAAAAATAGACATTGACTAAATCTGTAAAGTTCTTGCCAAAGATGATGTTACTAGGAAGACTAGTCAAATAAACGCAGGGCAATTTTGTGATTATGATAGCGATATGAATGTCTTAAAGAATCTGAATGATGATTGTAGGTGTGTGCTTCCATGGCTAGGGATAACACTGTTTGAGAAATTGCTAGATCAGCTGGTAATATTTCAGTTTACAAGAGGTGATGCATGTGAGCATCATAGAGTATAAACAAAAAAGTTAGTTATAGCAAACGATATAGGGTAACTTTGTTTAAAGTGATATGTGATGACAACGATACTAGTTACCAAGAAAATAAATAATCAGATTAGTTGTAGCAAACTATGATAGTTTTATGCATAATTAGATTAACTAGAGGTAATCTTGCTCATGACTATTATATAGAAGAAATTTGATATGAAGAAATTCGTACGAAATAAGAAATGGTAGGGGTAGCAATTTCTTCATAATAAGAAATAAGGAGTACCAAATTAACATTTTTAGAAAACACTTGTGAGAAATAACAAGCGGAGCAATATTGATCGAGCTAGCTTGATGAATGAATAGTACTCATCTTTTGAAAAAAAAAAAAACAAGTAGCAAAGAAGTATGCGTCAGGCTTATGATATGAAATAGGCTCTACTATAAGAATGTATAAATAACACATTATAAATAAGTGAGTGTGTTTAAAATTAAGTTCTCAAATAAAATCACAAAACTAAGGCAAAATCTCAATTCATCATTCTTTAGGTAATAGAAGGTGTGAAAGTTTCTAATTTGTCACTCTCGTAGTAGTAGTACAGATACAGAGTCGCTCATAAAGGCATGTAATGATTTCATAGGAAACCATATATGAAGTCAAAAATAGTGTGGTAAGACACCAAACGGGTGACAAAATGAACATTTTTCAAACAAGTGTTAGGGGATGCAAAGTCTCTTGAACTAGCAAATGTGAAGAATCATACGTTGAGGGAAAAAACCATTATTATTCAAACAATATAAAAAAATAAACATATAATTAGCGTCGATGAATTCTAGTAATGGAGTGAGTTAAGCTACTAGAAGATGTAGAGACAAAAGTAGTAGACTCAAATCATTAGTTGGGAAATTAGAAAACAGAACCTATATTTTTAACAAGTAAGAATTTATTTGGTTCTTTAACCTATAACATTGTTTAATGATCTACATAAGAGCTTTACAAGGTCTATATGAGAATTGTTTTCGAGTTCAATAAGACCCCAACAAATTTGAGTCCAATAAAAGCTTTAACCAATTCAAATCCAGTAAAATCTTGCAAGATTCCAAATCAACCCTACTAATTAGAAAATCCAACTCTATCATCATAAATGAGAGTCAACTCTACACTCAGGAAGATCCAAGAAAATTCAACCTACTAGTCAAGAAATTCAACCCTACCATCAAGAATTAGCGTCAACCTTACAATCAAGAAGCTCCATGGAAATTCATCCTTATTAATCTGGAAATTCAAGCATGCCATCAAGAAAGAATGGCAACTTTATAATCATGAAGCATTAAGAAAATTCAACCAAGAAAAAGTAAACCTTGCAAGCAAGAAGCATCATAAAGTTTAGCCTTGTGTAATTAGAATTCAACTTAATGCAAAGAAAATTTAACGATAAAACCAGAATTCAACCATATTATCATGATATTTAAATCTAGCAATCATGAGACCTTTAATCAAATTCCATAGCCAAGTCAAACCAAACTTTGCATTCAAAAAATCCCTTCAAGTTGGTTGACTCCAAGATATATAGATTTAAATTCTTTTGCAAAAAGGTTGGTAGCCTTTAAGTTGTCTAGATTTTTATTTTTATTTTCTTACAAAGAGGATAGTTGCCTCTGATTTGACCCAATATAAGTTTTTTTAGGACTTTATTACTATTATATAAGCATATTAAATCTTTTTCATAATAAAAACTTTAGTTAGAATTATTGTGGTGAAGACTATTTTTGGCATAATTATGTTTTCTATTAATTTTTACCCATTTTGTTGCATCTTCTTTGTCGCACGTGTGCGGCGTCGCGACAATCGTCCACCCTCAAAGAAAATAGAAATAGGTCTATTTGGAAAATATAGAGAGACAAGGAATTCTTGTCTCTTATCAGTAAAATATGGATTAGGAGTCGCCACCTAGTATTCTAGTCATGATAAACCCTAACTGGTCTCAAAGATCAGGTATGGACACTAGTTGTATAAAGAAAATGTATTAGCACCCCAATTACGTCCTACCTAAGAAAACTCCTCTGTAAGGAGATCCTTACCTTATCGGGTAAAAACCTAACAGCTCTAAGTCGTTAAAAGAAAATACTTTTTTAATATTGGGTATACGTTTTATGTATAAATTCATAATTCCTGATATTAAAACAAAACAAAACAAAACAAAAATTTTAATATTTTTTAAATTTTGGCCAATGTTCTCTAGACTTTAATAAACTGGTTATTAAGACCAAAATGTATGCTAAAACATTGTTTTTTGGTGTATGAAAAACACGATATGATTTTTTTTAGCTTTGAGACACTTGGCTGTATGCACACAATACATTTTTTTTCTTCTTTCCAATTTTTTTGGTATTTTGGAAGTTCTGACAAAAACCAGGTATTTTAGTATCGGATTTTGAGTTTTTTTTTTTCAAGATAAAATAAAGACTGATATTAAGCAAAATGACATAGAAAATACATGGGAAAATTGTAAAATTCCAAAAAATATTTAAATGTGTTTTTTTTTATTACGAAAATGGGCCGGACTCGACCCAAATGAGTTGGCTAGGCTGGATTCCTCCCAAGGAATTATTCACTTTTCTGCATGCAAATGGAGGCAAGGGCGAAGCAAGAAGAAAATAAACAGGCCAGCAGAAGCTTACCTGGGAGTGGTGCAGCCAAAGCGTGGTCGTTAACAGTGGTGACGGTGATGGCGGTTACAGTGGCAGCTTCTCCCTTGTTTTCTCTTCTTATGTGCAGAAGCAAGAGCCTCCATTTTTTTTTCTTTTTTTTTCTTCTTCTACTCGACGAGTTGCTACTACTGGTGGCAATGGAGAGGAGGCGCAACAATGGCGCTGTTGGGTTGAAGGTGGCCAACGGTGGTTCTTTTTCCTCCTCCTCTGTTTTTCTCCCTTTTCTTTTATCCTTCTGTTTATGTTCCCTCTTTTTCTCTCAGTTTTCTTTTTTTTTTTTGTTCTTTCTGTCCAGGCCTTCTCTTTTATCCTGTCTTTGTTCTTCTCCTCCCCAGTTTTTATAGGCAAAAACAGGGGAGGGCCCCCAAATAATTTATGATTCGGGTTATAAGATCATAAGAGCTTCATAAAAAGCATATTGAAATAAATTATAAAGTTTAATTCCTAAAGAACTTAATATTGAATGATGAAATTGACAATAAAAATTAAATATTTAAAAAAAAAAAAACAAGTCACAATTCTAATGAACAAGGGTAAAAGTGAATTCTCTTTATTATAATTATAATATCATGTGTATATATTTAAGATATTGTGAACAATAATGTAAGGTTATATGTGGTAAATAAATATGTAGTTAAATAATTAAGAGTTATAAATGACCTTAAACAATAGATTAATAAATTAAAAATATCTTTAGATATATAAAAATTATCATATATACTGTAACACTAAATTTAAAACAGAATACAAGAATAATTAGGCATTAGGAATACCACCAGAAATTCGCTTAATACCAATAGATTTACCGACGGAATATTTCTGCTGGAATTTGAGGTCGAACTTACCGATGAAATTTTTTTCGTCCGTAATTCCATCCATATATCCGATGGAAACATTCGGTCGGTAATTACCGACTGAATTACAGACATAAAGTTCAGAATTAAAAAAAAAGGCAGTTCACTGACGTGGAGGTTTTTGCGAGTTATTTTTACCGATGGAATCACTGAGGGATTCAAAACGACAACTTCGTACGGTGACGTGACCGGTTCACCGTTTAAAATGATGACGCAATTACCGAGGGATTTAAAATGGCAAATCCATACAGTGACGTGATAATTTTTCCATCAGAATAGCCGACGGACTCACTGATGAAATACGTTCATTGGTGAAACCGTCGGAAAAAGTTAATATATGCCCACTCTACCGACCCTCTCCTCCCCTATTTCTCCTTCTTCTTCCTCATCCCAACTCTCGCCATCTGCAAACAACCGGCACCCTAAAAAAAAAAAAAATATCTCCCTCTTCTCAGCACAAGTTATATTTCTTGAAGTTTTCTGGTCACAGCATCCGTGTTCTGATTTACCGATGGATTTTATCAATTTTTATAAGTAATTCTATCTTTTAAAATTTTAACATTTAAATGTCAATTTTATTGTTTTTTTAGTATATTTATTTTGTTAATAGATGTACAAGTTTTATTGTTATTTCTCAAACAAACTTGTAGTATATGAATGTATAATTTTATACCTGTTATGGTTTTTTTTAAGATTTTGTAAGATTGTATTTGTTTGTAAATTGTTAAAACTTTATGGAATTACCGAATTACATGTGCTGTTTTGAAATAATTAATAGCTTGCTTAATGGGTCTATTTTAAGTTTTATCAATAGTATTGCAGAGTTGTAATTTCCATAAATTTATATGTATTAATTTGTATAGACGTTGATAATTGATAATAAATATTTAATATTTATGAGAAGCTGTGATTGGTTTATTGGATAATCTCGAGGTAAACCAATATTTTTGCAAGTTTATTTATCTAACATAGTTAATTAATATATGTTGTCATCATAATAGGTTCGATATAAGTCATGGATAATCGTTCATGGATGTATCAAGATTCACCCCAAGGATTGCGGAGGATGGATTATTGTAATGGGGTTTAGGGTTTTATTAATTTCGCAACATCTATTCCGAGAAATTTTACTAGAGGCAGTATTAGGTGTCCATGTAGAAAGTGTCAAAATAAAAAGTATCTGCATCTAAATATTGTAATGATGCATCTTCTACATAAAGAGGTTATTTAGAATTACCAGTGTTGGTATGCACATGAAGAAGTATTTGTTAGTAAGAAGAGAATGGGAGAAAGGGTGGTTAGGTCAACTTCTAGTGCTAGCAACGTGCATGAAGCGGCAAATGACAACACTAATCCTTACAGAAATGTGGTTATGAATGGAATGAGAATGAATCAAGGTAATGTCAGTCAATGTCCAATCATAGAAGAAGAACTTATTGTAGATGCAGCTAGGTTTTTTTATTTGTTGAAAGATTATGATGAACCATTATGGGATGACTACACAAACCAGAGCAAATTATTGGCTGTCGCCGTGGTGTTCACCATCAAGTCATATCACGGGTTGAGTGAGGCCGGGTATGACAAAATTATTGAATGGGTGAGAAGCATTATTGAATGAACTTCTATACTGCGATGTCTATGATAAAACCCCTCGGTTTAGGATACCAAAAAATTGACACGTGCTCTAACTTTTGCATGTTATACTACCTAAAAAATGCTGAGATGACCGAGTGCATGACATGTGGGCTTTCCCGTTACAAACCCAAAACTGGCAGAGGAAAGACTCTAATGGCATATAAAAAACTTAGATACTTCCCAATCACACCTAGACTGCAGAGGTTATTCATGTCACCAAGAACTGCTGAGCACATGACATGGCACCAAGCACATAATGCGGTTGATAGAGATGGTGCATCCTTCTGACGGCGAAGCGTGGAAACTCTTTAATAGTGTGCATCCTCACCTTTCAGCTGAATCAAGGAATGTGCATCTTGGGTTGTGTACAAACGGATTCAACCCATTTGGGTCATTTGCTGCTCCTTATTCTTGTTGGCCGGTCATACTTACAGTTTATAACTTGCCACCGGGAATGTGTATGAGGCCAGAGTTCTTGTATTTATCTACTGTCTACCCGGTCCAAGCAGTTCGGGGCGAAATATAGATATTTGTCTTTGACTGTTGATTTATGAGTTGGCGCAATTATGGTCCTCTGTTGATATCATGTCATTCACGCTAGCAAACGGAGGCAAAGCTTCTTTTTTTTTACTGTCACCATCGCTTCTTGCCACTTAATCACAGGTACAAAAATAATAGAAAAGATTTCTTTGTTGGTAGAGTTGAAAACGATGTTGCATCCCCGCGTCTTTCTGGTAAATAATTGCACGATGTTGTTTTAGAGTATGGTGACATTGTGTTTGGCCTTCAATCAGGTAAGTAAAAGTTTCCTAGTTTTGGTTTGACTCATAATTGGGTAAAGCGAAGTATCTTTTGGGAGCTTCCTTATTGGAATACCAATCTGCTCCGCCATAACCTTGACGTCATGCACATTGAAAAGAACATGTTTGAAAACATTTTCAACACCTTCATCGATGTGAAGGGGAGGACAAAGGACAACATCAAGGCTAGATTGGATATAGCTTTATACTGTAACCGTAAAAATATGGAGTTGGTTTATGATGAGTCACAAGTCGCAAAACTAAGAGCAAGCTTCGTGTTAAAGAAAAACGCACAACTACTAGTCTACAAATGGCTTAAGAGTCTGCGTTTTCCAGATGGACATGCATCGAACATATCAAGATTGGTTAATATAGAAGACTGCAGATTGTATGGAATGAAGAGTCATGAGTGCCACGTGTTTATGCAAATACTCATCCCATTAGCTTTTTGTGATTTGTTGCTAAAGGGAATATGGGATGCACTCATAGAGATCAATAATTTCTTTAGAGATATATGCTCCAACAAGTTGAATGTTGAGCACATTGAGAGGCTTCAAACGAATATCATCAAGACACTGTGCAAACTTGAGATATTGTTTTGAGCTCTAGCAGACAAGCAAATGTCAATGAAGATGATGATATCCATATTGAAGATTGCGATGAACGTGATGACTATTCAATTGATGACGAAGAAGAAGAAAATTCTGACTAACTATCAGAATGAAGCCTATGTAAAACATTTTTTTTCATGTAATATATATTATGGATGATATATTTTGTAACACGAAATATTAATTGTTTAAGCATTGTTGTTATTGTTTTGTGCAATGGACAATTTATCATTTAAGTGTTTGCAGGAAGGTAAATAGGCAATACAAATAAAATCTTTCTTATACAATGCCACAATTACTGATGTCCATACCAATGGAATAACGTTCGTTAGCATTTCATAGAGAGTTCGAAAATAATTACTTGAAATGCCACAATTATCGACGAAATAATATTCATTGGCATTTTTCAAAAATAATTACTTGAAATTCCACAATATTTGTCCGCATTTCACAGAGAGTTCAAAAATAATTACTTGAAATGCCATAATCACCGCCGACGTTGTCGACGGCTTGCAGTCCATCGGGAAGTGTCAGCGGGTCAATCAAAAATTACCGACTTTTGACCGGATTGTGCGAATTCCAAAGGGCGGTGCATCTTAAAGTTTTCTTGTGAATCTTCATTAGATTAAAAGGCATGTGTTTCCTCTATTTCATTTTACTTTAAGGCTTTTTTTGTTTTAGCTATTTTTATTCATGATTTGTGTTTAATTATTTCCATTGATTTTAATTGTTAGTCTAGATTTTTTTTTTAATTTATTGTATTGTTGTATTGGCATAATTATTGAATAATTTGTTGAATTGTAATTCTTAATGTTGAATTTACCTTATTATTAGTAATTGAATATGTTGGAATAATTATTAATTTTACTCTATTATTGCATGATTTGTGTTTAATTTTTTCCATTTATTTTAATTGTTAGTCTAGATTTTTTTTTTGAATTTATTGTATTGCTGTATTGGTATAATTATTGAATAATTTGTTGAATTATAATTGTTAATGTTGAATTTACCTTAGTATTAGTAATTGAATATGTTGGATAATTATTAATTTTACTCTATTATTGCATGATTTGTGTTTAATTTTTTCCATTGATTTTAATTGTTAGTCTAGAATTTTTTTTGAATTTATTGAATATATTTTATTGTTGTATTGGCATAATTATTGAATAATTTGTTATTGTAATTGTTAATGTTGAATTTACCTTACAATTAGTAATTGAATATGTTGGAATAATTAGTATAGAATGGGTCAATTGGTTGTGGCTATTGTCAATATTTGCAGGTTTGTGAATTTGAGTAGTATCTAGTATAGGGGAGGTGCTATCGAATTTTTTTAAAAAACATTTGAATTTAATTATATAATTATTTGTATAAAATTGTGTAGATGCGTAGAACAAAAACCACAGCTCGTCGCTCATGTATGGTCGCAACTAGTTCTTCTAGCATCGTGGATGATATTTCCTTAGGTGCCTCTTAAGAAGAGGCACCTACACCACCTGCGCCGTCAACCAATGCCACCTCTTCCAGTGCTAGTTCACATCGCAGAGGTGGCGTGCCTCCACAACGGAATTAATTTACTCATAAGTATGAGGCATAGTGGAAGGACGACCTTTCAATGTAAGTTTGTTAAGGTTTCAGTTTTTTTGAAAAAAAAAATTATAAAATAATTTATGAACTAATCACTATTTCATTAATTTCATTTATTTTCAGGTTCACAAGCATTGAGGCTGCCCCAGTAATATCATTAGTGTTTAAATCGTCAATGGAGATTCCATTATTTCAATGGAGTCAGATATCCAGACATCCTGAATGGATGCCTCAAATCAATGCATGGTTTGACACATTTGAGGTTGGTGTTAATTTATAATTTTCAACTTATTTCTAATAAATTATTAATATAATTGTAAATAAAAATTATTTTTATTTAAAAATTATTTATTTATACACAGTACAAATTCTCCTAGGACAGTGAGCATGACACTGTTGTGAGGAGGGTGTGAGAAAATCACACGGCAACTAGGTAACATAGAAAACAATACAACATTTTTTAAGAAAAAAATTTAGTTTCAAAATTTAATTTCTCTCTATGGAAGTAGATTGCATGATTTTTGGTATGAAGTATAAAAAAAGACAAAACAAACCGCAAGAGATAATGGTCTCCAAGGCTGGAACAATGTGGCAGTTTGGAGGGATTTCAAACCGATATACATCCCGGCAGATATATGGCCACTCTATCTTAAGCATGTGATGTCTGAGTGGTTCACACGACGCTCACAGTCTAGTGCTGGCAACCAGAATCGGCCAATTCATGGCTCAATGACAACGCACACCGGCGGCTCCATTCCGTTTACTGCACATGCGAAATGGATGGTAAAATTAATTTAAATGAAGTATATTGTTAAATTAATTTTTTGTTAATAAATTTTTTTTCATTATAGGCTACGTTTCTTGGACGTGAGTCGAGCCTGATGGAGTTGTTTGTTGAGACGCATGTATGGAGTCAAGACCGCCAAAATAGGGCTCAACAGTTCGTTGACAACCGTTCTCAACACTTTGTGGTATGTTTGTTCAACCATTTTATTTTGTAAGTTATTATTTTTATTGAATATGACTATTACTTTTTTCATTTTCAAGAGACCTATAATAGCCGGTTGAGGGAGAGGTATGGGGACAATCTTTCTACCCATCCGGAATTCGATTCGGATTTGTGGATGGAGGTTGGATCGTCTGGTGGACCCGATAAAAATCGGGTTTACAGGATCTCCAACACTACGGTCGAGAACTTGTGAGCGGCCTCTAGTGTCTCAACCGTTGGAAGCTCCCAATCAGTATCGAGCACCCAATCTAAGGAGTTCGTGGCCTTTAAACAACACATGGCTCATCTCACCGAGAAATACGAGGAACTCTCGGCAAATTATGAACACCTTCGCCAAATGGTCATGAACATGGAATTACAGAGTGGTGATCCATGTGCACCTCCTCCTTTTTGACCGTATAACAACCAGCCTCCTCCTCCTCATCCTCCTCCACCATTATGTTAATTTATAATGAATATTATTTAATTTTAATGGTTAATTTAATATTTTTTTTATGAAACACATTCAATTTGTAATGAATATTATTTAACTTTATTTTTTTTATGTTAATAAAATATTTATTTGCAAAATTGGTTTTTTAAAAATTAATTTATATAATTTTATATTATGAATTCTAAATAATTTTTAAAAAGTATATTTAAAATTATGCAAATAAAAAAATATTAAAAAAATACTCATCGAGGGTTTTATCGATGGAATCATTTCGTCGGCATTTCACAGTAGCTTAGTGCAAATTTCACAATCGCCGACGGGTTTATCGACGGAATCAATGAGTCAGCATTTCACAGTAGCTTGGTGCATATTTCACAATCACCAATGAGTTCACTGACAGACATAGTTTGTTGGTAATGAATTCACTCACCGATGGATTTAGTACGTTAGTATATTTCAAGCGGGAACTTTTTTTTTTTGCACGCAATTTTTGTCTATAAAATCATCGGCAATTTTTTTTTTTTTACCAACCACTTTAGCGACGGAATTAGGTATTACCAATGAAAAGAAAGCCGATGGACTGTCTCTGTCGGTAATTTTATTACCGACGAACTATGAATCACACATCGACGGAATATGTCCGTCGGTAAAACTGTGAAATCTTGTAGTGAAATTTTATGCCAAGAAAAGATTCCAAATAACTTTGGCATAATATGGACCACTTTGCATCTAACTATAAATTTATATGATATTTGGAAAGTAATAAATTATCTCCTTAGTTTCAATACCTCAACAATGACCCGTTAATTAATTTTAGAATGTAAAATTAGTAACATAATCACCACTATGAATCAAGGACCATTACTTTTTTTATTCTTAGGGACCAGATTTTGACCCTTCAAATACAACAATCAAAGCATACGCATTGGTGCACATCGTCTCTTTGATTTCATATATTAAAAAAAATAAAAATTGTTCCTATATATATATATATATATATATATATATATATATATATTCTATACACATCCTTGCTCAATCAGGGCCTACTTTCTTATATTTATTATTTTTAACGTTAGGGACCATATTTTTTGTAATTGTTTTCTATGGAATCAGGGACCAGATTTAGACCCTTCGCTACAATTTAAATCTCATTGAATATATAATTAGAGAGATACAAATATGTATCTCCTTCCACTGCCTCAATAATGATATCATAATTGTCTATTTTGGTTGATGAGGTGTACCAAGATTGAATGGGAAAATTAACGTTATTATTACATTCCATCCATTTCAATCTATATCATAAAAAGCTTTGTAATTGATATTTTACCTGCTCCATGCAATAAATAATAATTAAAAATTTACGGCTTCATCAAACCTTTTTATGAAATAGATTAAATGAATGGAAAGTCAAAATAACGTTAAAAAACTTTTATATGATGAAAAGGGATATTAGTTTTTAAAGTATTTGGTCATTTTCCTTTGACAATGTGTTGATAGTATTTTCTTAAGACAAAGTAAATACAATTTTAGGTTATTAATGAAATTTGATAATTTAACTATGAGTTGTATGACCCGCGCGATGCTGCGGGTTAATTTTTTTAATCAAAAAGAAAAAAAATCCAGGTTCACTCGTCAAACTAGGTTAACCTATCAAACCCGAGATCCGTATCATGAAAACCTGATAACTAAATAAAAAAAAATATCATTAACAAACTAAATTAAACAAAAAAATTCATTGAAACAAAAAAAACAAAGAAAATTAAAAACAAAAAATGAAGAAGATAGTTTAGGTTTCATTTACTTTTTAGTATATGTTATAATTATAACTATAATTATAATATAATAATTATAATAATATAATATATTAAAAATAGGGAAAGCTACAATACTTTCCCCACGCCTTTTAGAGTATTGATTAATTCATTATCAAGTTTATATTTTTTTTATTATTTTTATATATATGACATGGGATTAGTAGCTCACAAGTAATAATATGTATAAGAGAAAATAATAATATATTAAATAATAAATCATGATTTCAGCATCAAATGATGTTGTTGATGAAATCATTTTAATCCCAACAACATTAATTCTATCTTATGTAAAATAAGTACTTTAAGTTATTATGCAAATCATCATAATTTTTTATTGATTATTGGGTTAGATCTGATGCACTTATATGGAATGAGTTTGGTTCAAGATTTTAAAGGAGTTAAAAAAAAAATTATTTTCTCCAATTATATATAAAGAAATATAATTTACATGAAAGATATTTTTTTTTTTATTTTGGTTAAAATATTCTTCTATTTTGGGCTCTTTACAATCATTTTCAAATACTTTTGTTTATTAAATATTTTAATTAACAGTAATTGTTATTAAATTCTCAAACAGGTCTAAATATTGTTCTGGAAGGGGAACACATCATGCACCTCCTCTCCTTAAGTCTTTCTTATCTAACATTTTGATAAAATTTAATTATATTTGCTTATTTAGGACCATATATATATGCAGATAATTTTGAGGGGAAAATCAAATTTAAAAGGCCACTTAACTTGATGGTGACGCCGCCCTAAACTTAATTATCCTATCGTCTGTTGGTGATTTATTTAAGGATGAAACTTGTAAAATTATGACTCTGTGTAATAAACCTTTTGGCCTCTTACATGAATTTTTGGTAGGCAAAATCTCAATCATATCTTCTCTGTGTATGACCATCCAAGAACGCCAAATATAAAAATATATTTCAAGAACCATAAGTGAAAGCATACGATATAATTAATTACAGTTAAACCTATATAAATTAATATCTTTGGATGATAAATATTGATTTATTAATTAAGCTATTATTTATTAATTGATCTATCGGACAGAAGAGGGATACAAAAGCAAATGTCCTATCAAGGCTTATTGCGGCGTCTGAAATTAAAGAGAAAAATGGACTTTTATTGATTATTTAAATTATATTTTGACCCATATAACCCAATAATTATATCCAATATTTTCATTTGTCTTGTTATAGGTCGTTGCGATATATACTAACAGTATAAATTATGGATGGGTAAAACACTAAATTGTGCACCATCTCAAACACACTCCAGCAAGAGAGAGCGACGACAACAATCATGGGTTCAGAAACAGTGCCAAAAATTCCTGTTGTTCATTTGTCCCAGGAAAACTTCGAGCCTGGCTCTAGTTCCTGGCTGGCGGCTTGCAATGATATCCGGCGAGCACTTGAGGAATACAGCTTCTTTGAAGTAGTATACAGCGAACCTTCAATGGAATTTTACAGGGAAATTATATCGGTGCTAGAGGAATTGTTCAATCTCCCTGATGAAACAAAAACCAGAAATACACATCCTAAGATCGGCCACGGTTACATGGGGAAAATCTCTGGCTTCCCTGAGGGCTTGGGGATCGAGTATGCAACAAAGAAAGATGAATGTCAAAAATTTACAAGACTTATGTGGCCCGATGGAAATGAAAGATTCTGGTAAGATCTGCATATTATTATATTATGATTAAATATTTTTCTTTTTCCTTTTCCTTCGACCGATCATCTGAATCCTTGCATATAGCTGTATCCTCCTATGCTAACATTAATGTGAGCTTAATTAGTATGATTTACTTGCTTTTTGTTTGTATCTTTAGTGATGTCATCCACTCTTATACGAAGATAGCATCTGAACTAAATCAGATGCTGGTAAGGATGTTGTTTGAAAGCTATGGATTGAAGAAAGACCACGAGCCTCTCTTAAACTCAACAAATTACCTCCTACGTCTGTTGAAATATGGAAGATCACTCGGGGAGACGAATGTTGGTTTTAAGGCTCATATGGACAAGACTTTCTTGACTCTACTTTATCAAAATCCTGTTAACGGTTTAGAGATAAGAACCAAGGAAGGAGAGTGGATTACTTACGAGCCTTCTTCACCAACTTCATTTGCTGTATAGCTGGTGATGTATGCATGGTGGGTTTATCCTATTTCTTATTTTACAAGATTCCTATTTCAAACGATACACACACACACACACTTAATCGATTCATAACACTTGATCATGAATTGTGTCGTTTGAATAGAAAATCTTGGTTGGTGTTGTGTAGGCATGGAGCAATGACAGGATAAAATCTTCTTACCATCGAGTCGTTGTAAGCAGCGAAGAAGACAGATATGCACTGGGGTTATTCACATTCCTAGATGGGGTGGTGCAAACAGCAGAGGAGCTAGTAGATGATGAACACCCATTACAGTACAAGCCCTTTGAACACCAGAAGCTTCTTCATTTCTATGAATCATCCAATGATCCGGATAAACGTGACATCAATATCATGAAAACCTTCTGTGGTGTTTAATTCTCTAAAATATAATGAGATTATGCTGCTTGACATGTCTCCTTTTCCTTTGTTTTTCCTCGGTCGATTGTTTTCAACCAGTCTTATCTGTATCTCTTGGGTGAATCTCTAAAATGTAATGGGACTATGCTGCTTGACATGTCTCCTTTTTTTTTTTATGTTTTTCCTCGGTCGATTGCTTTCAACCAGTCTTATTTGTAACTCTTGGGTCAATCTCTAAAATGTAATGGGATTAATTATGCTGCTTGACATGTCTCCTTTTTTTTTTGTTTTTCCTTGGTGGATTGTTTTCAACCAGTCTTATTTGTACCTCTTGGGTGAATCTCTAAAATGTAATGGGATCATGCTGCTTGACATGTCTCCTTTTCTTTTGTTTTTTCTCTGTCGATTGTTTTCAACCAGTCTTATTTGTACCTCTTGGGTGAATCTCTAAAATGTAATGGGATCATGCTGCTTGACATGTCTCCTTTTCTTTTGTTTTTTCTCTGTCGATTGTTTTCAACCAGTCTTATTTGTACCTCTTGGGTGAATGAAGTGTTTAATTATTTGGTGAAGGCTATGAGTCATGTTCTGCCTTGGGATTATTGATCTTGTTTCCAAACAACTTTTTGCGATTAGATTTCTGAAGTTTCAGAAATTCTAAATTTAAGCCCTTCCATCAATATCTTTATACATTGTTGTAGGAATTATTTATTGCAGAGAATATTTAAGCCCTTCCATCAATATCTCTATAAATATTTGAATAATTTGATAACACAATTAACACTACCAGAAATTCAACTAAACCCATCAGAATTACCAACAGAATTTTTTCTATCGGTAATTTACGGTAATATTTACCGATGGATGTAAATCCCTCATTAATTCTGTCAATATAAAATACAAAACTCCTTGAAATATCAATTGAGATCTTGGTTATATGTAGTTATGGAGAGTTTTGAGGTTTGTTCTAGATAATATTTGGACAAACCTCAAATATACCCCGTCCCCCAACTATTGGAGTTGTATAAGTTTTTCCCTAAATAACTTTCTATATCAATTTGGTTACAAAAAAAAAAAAAGAGATCAATCGCCTAAATATAAAAATCTAGGTAACAAACCTAAAAGATTTTTGCATAAAATAAGTGATCTTATGTTTTTTAACCCTTTAAACATCATTTGAGCCTAATACATGTTCATTTTTTTATAGCAATGAACTATAGCCTATATTTTGTGCCTATAAAAGTCATTTATGATATATATATATATATATATATATATATATATATATATAACTTGTTTGCATTGAAAGCTGCTAGTCTCTATAAAAAGAAGAAAAATCATGACTTGTTTGTACATTATATGTCATTTTTTAACACGTAATTTGTCGCACCCTCACGGCGGAGCGCGGCGTCGTGGCAACCATTCAATTGATTTCGGGTTATTTTTTTGTTATTGTGTAAAGGAGTCACCACCTAGTATTATGGTCACTAGAAACCCTAACTGGTCTTTCAGAGATTCTAAGGCAAGGGACTGGTTGCATAAAGGGAATGTATTAGCATCCCTAGTAGCCTATATTTTTTGTAATTCTTATGTTTTGCTTTCATTAATATCTTGTTTATGCTTTTCATTTCCTTTCCTTTTCTTAGTTAACTTGTATCTTATTTATGTTCTTGTTTTGTTCATTTATGTTTCTCTTCTTCATTATGTTTAGCTAAGTTTATTATGTCAAGGTGAAAAGGTTACACTAATGGTGTAAAAATAAGTATAGTGTAAACTCAACATGGACCTTAATGTTTAATATTAACATGTCTTATCTTTTTATCTTACTAATTCGTAATACCTTGCTTGTTAAATAGTTAATCTATATTTGTGCTGTATAACACTTGGTACAACAAATGCTTGGCACTCTCATAGCCCAACCGTATGGTATTACCTACACCTGTGTTATGAAAGGAGCTTGATTTGTTGTTAATATAAGTTGGCATCATGAATTCCTGACTATATTTAAAAGTTTGGTGTTATTTAAATAAGATTATTAATATGATCATGTTAAAAATTTAGCTATTAATGACAAATCATCCGATTGGAACCTCCTTTGTGTGTGGTTTCCAATTGAGTAATAAGAGTTTATACTATACTTGTTTGAAATACCATTAATAGATCCTCTAACCTTGACACTTGTTTTTATCATTGTTTAATTATCACATTGATCTTCCTTCTCAAAATTTTCATCAACTTCTCCCTCTTCTTCTTTACTACTACTACTACTACTACTACTACTATTATTATTAGTATTATTATTACTATTACTATTACTATTACTATTACTATTACTATTATTATTACTATTATTGTTGTTGTTGTATTGTTATTTATAATTTATACAATTAACCTCCCTGTGGTTCGACCCCGGTCTTGCCGGGTTATTTATTACTTCGACACTCCTATACTTGGGAGAAGACATCAATCTTTTGGTCGTGTCAATGGGCTAAACACTGAATAATGTCTGGGTTGTAAGACAAATTCAAACTTCTCCATTGTTGCTATAATTTGGACTTGAAAACAACCTTTTTAAATCTTGGACTCCACATGAAAGTTGTAGGCCTATGTCTTACCAAATGTGTCCAAAAAATTGAGATCATTTGGACATCTAGAACTCGAGATATGACCCAATTACCGAACAGTGTTCCAGTTTGGACTGCACCAACATCTCTTTTCTAAGTTTGGTCCTCTCTTTGTCCTTTCAATTTCAATACTTAAACTCATTAATCAATCCTTTCATTTATGTGATAGGTGATTAGTACTTAAAAGTGCATATTTATCAAGGTTTTATATCATCATTTTGCACTTAAAGTATCATTAACTCCTTAAACAAGACCTTTTCCCCTAAAAGAACAAGATGCCAGATATCTTTTCTTTTTCCATAATTCTAAAATTAATTTTTAAGGTCGTCGCAATGTCGGGTGTGACAATCCTGTTATGAATGAGAGTATGAACTAAGAACAAAAATCACAAAAACTAAGCCAAAAATAGATTTATTTTTTTTTTAGTGTAGACTCGAGTCAATATCCTTCTCGCGGAAAAATTCTCTACCTTCATATTAGATATTCAAACAAGAATATCTTGAACTTTTGATATTGAAATTAAGCGATTCAAAAGCCCAAATTTATCTACACGTCCAAGACTACATCTTTGATGAAGGAGTCGAAGTGAGATAAAATCGTTTTAGAGACAGAATCTAGTAGTAATCTAGTTGGTCAAAAAGGTTCTTGATCCGACAATGTTGAGCATCCAAATCTGACTGAGAATCTACTCTAAGAATAATGATCCCTAGGACCTATTAAAGGTGTACGTTAATTTTTCAATATGTAATGAGTGACAGAATATACCTAGGATGGTCAGATATGGTACGAAACTGAGTCAAAATCAAAGCCTAAGTTAGAACAAAAAATTGCGACAGCAGCAGAATCATTTTTTTTAGTTCAAATTCTGAGGGATTTATTCAAACTTAAAGACCAGATAAAAAGGAGCGAATTTAGCATTATGACGACTCCTTATCAACCTAAGAAAACCTGATGATTTTGGTAGTAAAGGAGAAGGCTAAAAAGAGCAGAAATAGCTCAAACAAGGTTTTGAAAAAAAAACAACAATATTTCTTTCTATGCTTTGTCAATCTTCTGGCGAATATGAGCTAAACTCCTACATTCTTTTGAAAAGAAGTATACACCATCTCCAACACGTGGGGTTCAAAATTGAGTAACAACATCAGTTAAAAAAAAAATCCTAAGCTCCGATCTTTTTTTTATTTTTTCGAGCAAGATGATGGGTTAAAAATAATTAAATGGAATCTATTAACACAAAAATCATATATATATATATATATATATATATTGAAATATGACATACTAAAAACTCTCTCGCTCCTCTCATGTTTTTCAACAACTCTCTCTCTCTTCTAAAAAATCAAATGACTTAAACGTAAATCAAACAAAATGTAAGATTGAAATATCAAAACTTTAATAAACAAGGATAAAAAATAAATAAAAAAGATAAACTTTGGGTATAATTTTTTAAGACAAACACACCTCATGAAAAATTATATAAAAAAAAAAAACATGTTTTTTTTGCTTCAATGTCAAATTTAGTCCCTATAGTTTTAATTTTTTATAAGCAAAAAAAATTGAATTTTACTGTTCAAAATTGAGTGTTGATTTATTGTTGGAATGCTTTTTTGACACTACAAAAACCTCATGGTAAATTATCAAGTCAAATTCCTAATCAATACAACATGGAATGAAAAAATTGAAAGAAAAAAAAAGTTCAACAATTGGAGTAAAAAATACTTCAAAGACCAAAAAAAAATAGTATCAATCTACAATATTTTATGAGATGAGCTATAGTGTTATCTGGGGGGTATTTTATTGTTATTTATCTTATAAACAAAACCTTTCCAATAGATCCGACTCATGTGAGACAACAAACTATATGGATAAATTTGACAAATATAATAAGTTAATAAGTTAGAAGGACAAATGGGTAATGTAGTTTCAATATACAATAAATCTAATTGTTCAATTTCGCTTGTAACCCAATTTAAAAGATTAATTTAGATAGCAAAATGAAGTTAAAAAAGCTAGTGGAGTGTGTTCCAAACCTCAAATTCCAGTATACAAGCCTTTCAAGTAGCGACTCAATCAACTCATATGAACTAAGAGAATTTATTATGTTTCTCTAAATACATCAAGCTAATGTGAAGGGTGCGCTCTTAAGATAATGAGATAGAAAGACTTAGTCTTGGCTGACATTGATTAAAAAAAATATTTTATTTTTCAAATAAAAAATAATTTAAAATTATTTTTTTATCAACTTTTAATAAGTGATTTACAAATTTAGCCCAAAAGCATATACTAGTTGTATCCCTTATGCATCCTAGCAACTCCTAATTGTATAACTCCTAATTAAATATATAATAAAAGCTAAGGTAATCAACCTTCACTACTAGAAAATCGATAAATACAAACAAAAATACCGAGAGAATATTTCTATTGGTAAATTTCCAAGGAATTTTACTGACAGAAATATTCCCTCGGTATATACCAAGGGAATTACAGTGAGAAAAAAATTAAAACAAAGTAAAAAAATAAATGATGATGTGTCAGTTTTACCAACGGAATTACCGACGGAATTTATTTCATTGATAAATCGTTGGTAAAATGTGAACATTGTTCATCATGTCAATTACAAAGGGAATCACCGATGGAATTTTCCGTCGGTATTTTCTAGAGAGCTCCAAAACTGTTCACTTTCCAATTGCACTGTTAATTGTTGTTCTTTACAGACAAAATCACTAACGGATTGAAAAGTTATCGGTGTTATTTGGCGGTTTTCTAAAAAAATTCAAGTAATTTAAAATTTTCATTTAAATATTACAGATGCAATCACCGACGGATTGAAAAATTGTCGGTAATTGTTGGCGATTTCTGAAAACTTTTTACAAAATTGAAAATTTAAATTAAATATTACCGATGAAATTACCGACGGAATAATTAAAAAATATTAATATTCAATTAGCCGTCGGTAAATCCGTCACAAACGTGCCCCAATAAAAAGCCTGAATCCCCTTATTTCAAAAGAGAGAGACTCATTTCTTAATGTTCTTCTTCTTCTACTTCTTCACTATATGTATAAAACATCAATATCTATTTCTTTCTCTTCTTTTCTCTCCTTATTTCCTTCTCCTTTCCTTCATGCTCGGGTATGGCTTCTTTTTCTTTCTTCTTTTATCCTCTTATTTTTTTTTAATTAATAAGCTTTACAAAAACATTTTTCTCTCCTTATCTTCACTTGCAACTACATTACGATAATATTCGTTTCTTCTTTTTTTTCATGTTTTTTCCACCATATTTATTTTATTTTATTTTTTAATTGTTTTTGTTCTTAATAATTGTATAAATGTTGTTGTCAGATTTTTTTTTTTCATGATCAATTTTTAGTTGATATATTTTATAGGATTTTTAAATTTTTAGCAATTGCAACTTCATTTTTTTCATAGGAATTTTTTTAGTTGCATTTATTTTTTGTTTTATTTATTTGTTGCAAATTTGTTTGAGTTGATTTTCTTATTCTTTTTTCCAAGCATTTTGAATATATATTATAGAGTGTTGATTTATGTTAATTTAATTATTTTATAATTTTATAAAATGAATTTTTTAATGTTTTTAAATAATTACCGACGGAATTACTAACGGAATTTTCATCGTTAAATCAATGGTAATAAAAAATTATTATTACAGACGCGTTTGTTCCGTCAATAAATCCATCGGTAATAATATTTTTTTATTACCGACGGACAAAAAGTTACCGATAAAAGATTCATTGATGAAGCATTTTCATCAGTAAATTAATTACCAACGAAATATGTGTCTTACACAGAAAGAAAAATTTCATCGGTAAAACTGTTAAATCTTGTAGTGCTTCCTATCACATGTACATCCACTTTTATTGATCTCCAGTAGATAGCCTAACAAATGAAAGCACTTTTAAAGGTTTTTCTAACTACTCAAGAACAAATCAAAACCATTCTTATTTTACAACACATTATGCTATCGGTTTCCCTCTAATATGGCCCACCTATCGCATATGTATTTCAATTTCTAAAAGAATACAAGAAAATGACATGCAGGAAAGTAGAAAGGATACTATTGGACTGGGTCTTTTATGTTCAAAAATAAAAAGCAAAGAAGTAGCAATTCATTACCACAACAATAAGAGTCACCATCACCATTGTTTCCTTTTGGAGCCCCACTCTTTCCTTTTGGAGACCCACTCGAACAATCTTGAGTGGAAAAAAAAAACCATAACAAGAGGGAATTGTGCATGCCTTGGAGAATAAAGGTCGTTCCTACCAAATAAAGAGACTCTTTATTGTGTAAAAGTGTATTAGAAACCAACCTTTCAAGGAACATTTTCTCCACAAAAATGAACCTGGATAATTATGACAGGCTCACCAAACCTAGAGAACACATATAGAATGAAGGAAGTAGCCTAGAGTTGGTTATATAGTATTATGGAAAGAGATTAGAATAGACTCCTTATATATGTAAATACCTTATATAGGATAATTATCATGTGTAGTATACCTCACTCTAGTATTGTACACAACCCTAAAGATATAAATACAAAGGATGGCTGCAGCTATTAGCATCCATCTGTAATTCAAATACAAATCATTCTCTAAACTTAACTTGGTATCAGAGCAAGCAAAGAAAATAAAATCGCAGCTTTTATTCTGGTCCAGTTCTCTTCTCTGTCAATAACGAATAATTTTGTTGCTGCACCGTTCACTCACCCTTCTTCCTCTCTTGCGCCACCATCAATGACAGCTGCTACATCTGGTGCTCCTCTTGCTGCTGCTGAAATCGAATTGCCTCAGACTTCCTCTTTAGATATCATGACTGCTATGACAAAAGTCCCTGCTATCATCCCTCTCCCCAACACTCAGCAGGTAATATCTTTAAAGCTCTCCAACACCAATTTTCTGTATTGGAGGACGCAGATGAAGCCTTTTCTCTTGGGCCAAGGCGTTTTTCCCTTTGTGGATGGTTCATTCCCATGTCCTCCCTCTCATGTGATTTTTGTTGGCACCTCCTTACCTGCTGTTAATGCCTCCTATCTGTCATGGAAGCAACAAGACCACTTACTCATGAGTGCTCTTTTATCCTCCCTCTCTATGGAAGTTCTGCACCTAGTGGTTGATTGTAACACCTCCCATGACATCTGGACAACGCTGGAAACAACCCTTGCTTCTCCTTCAAACTCACGAATTATACAGCTCCATGGTTCATTCCAAGAGCTCTGATAGAATGATGAATCTGTCAGCACCTATCTGCAGAAGGCTAAGTCCTTGTTTGATTAACTTGCTGCAGCTGGTAGACCGATCTCTATGGAAGACTTTAATCTGTATGTATTTCGGGGATTACGCAGCGAGTTTAAGGACCTGGTAACCAGCTTATCTACTAAAGCTGATCCTATCTCGTACACTGACCTCCACAGCCACCTCCTCACGCATGAATTTATCAACAAAACCAATATTCATCCAGTTGTAACAGCTCCTATGTTACCCACTCCATCCCAGCAGCCATCTGTGTTTTTTGGGCAGCGGCAGTCAGGTTCCAACGCTGGCAGAAGAGGTTGTTTTCACGGGGGATGGCGACCAAATAACCATAGTAGTTATCGTGGAAATCATGGTTATGGTTCAGCTCAGAATTTTAGTCCTACAAATTCTCCTTCAGGTTCACATTTTGGACAACAGGGAAATCGGGTCTCCTATGGCTCAAGTCAGCACTTTGGGCAGCAAAGCAACCGGTTTGGGGGTTCTCACCAAGGTTGTTAAAATCAAGATTTTAGAACGAAACGGAAAGGCCTTCACAAAATCGGATCGTAAAAACGGATCGTAAAATCGTAAAATCGTAAGGAATTTTGAAATACATTAAAAAAATTCATGTTTCAAATAAAAATTCATACATAGTTCAAGCACATTAAAAAACATGTTTCAAATAAAACTTCATACATATTTCAAGCCTTCAAATAAAAATTCATATATAGTTCAAGCATCTTAAAATACATTCAATTCAATCAAATTCAACAATTTCCAGTTCAATTTTCACCCCATTAATTCAGTCCAATTAATTCAGTCCTATAATACTGAAATGACATTAAATCTAGTCCAATTCAACATTTTTCAGTCCAATTTTCACCCCATTAATTCAGTCCAATTAATTCAGTCCTATAATACTGAAATGACAATCAATTCAGTCCAATTTTCACCGGCTAATATTTAGTCCAATTCTGTCATATATATACTATATACTGTGGCATTCAATTAAACAATTTTTTCACCCGATGCATTCCATTCAATTCAACATTATACATATCCAAATTACATAACCGGGCAAAATCAATTACAGTTGCTATTAAATCAATTACAGTATATACTGTGGCAAAATCAAATTACATAACCGGGCAACATACAAAATTTGCTATTAAAATCAATTCACAGGGCAAAATCAATTCACAGGGCAACATACAAAATTTGCTATTAAAATTGTATTCGGTGATTCCAGTCTTAACAGGGCAACATGCTAAATTTGTTATTGAAATTGTATTACAAATCTATTACAGGGCATAGAGTCACAAATCAATTCACTTACGGTGCCGCCTGCTGCTGTTGAAGATGATGATGATGAGCTGAACGGCTGTTGTTGAAGATGATGATGATGAGCTGAACGGCGGCTGCTGGTGAAGATGATGAGCTGAACCGCCCGATGTCGCCTGCTGCTGTTGAAGATGGGAAAGAAAGGAGAAGTGGAGAACGTTGCCGGCGTGCCGCTGTTGAGGAGATCATTGTCGGCTCGTCGCGGTTAAAATCACGACCGTGAGCGCTGAGGAAAGAGAAGGAGTGAAGGCTGGAGCACTGTCGCTGGCCGCTTTCGTGGAGGATGGAGAAAGATCGTTGTCGCCGATTAGGGATTTGTTTTGTATAGATCGTTTTGATTAGGTAGATAGCTAGATAGAGAGAGTAGGAATCCAGGAAAAAAACAATCAATGGCTGTTCAACACAACTTGTCGCCGATTAGGGATTTGATTCATTTAGAAGACTGAAGACGTGAAGGGAAAAGCATAATTGTGGGACAAAGTTATTCTTTCCTATCCGCATGCGTCTAACAGCTGGACAACATTAAAAAAACTTTCAGTCAACACTCAACAGTCCCTCATTTTGGTGAAATCGCACAATCGGTCCTGATATCGCGATTTTGTGCGATTTCATCCGATTTTTGCGATTTCACCCAATTTCAACCTGATTTTACCCATTTTCGATTTTTTCATACGATTCAACTCGTAATACATGTTTTGACTCGTAAAATCGTACGATTTTACGAGTCAAAACGCGATTTTGATAACCTTGGTTCTCACCGCACCATCAAATGTCAGCTATGCTATGATTATGGGCATACTGCTCAGCAGTGTTCTCAATTATCTACTCATCATGTACAAGCTAATGCTAATTTAGCATTTAATATTGTCCCCACTACTTCTCCTGTTACTTGGTTTCCTGATACAAGTGCGAATCATCATGTGACGCCGGACCTTGTGAGTATGACAAGTTCAGAACCTTACCTTGGTAATGATCACTTGCATGTTGGCGATGGTAAGGGTCTTGTTATCTCTAATATTGCTCACTCTCACATTCAGTCACCCAAACGCACATTCACATTATCCAACATTTTACATGTTCCTATCATTAAAAAACTTTTACTATATGTTCAGAAGTTTTGTCTTAGAATAACGTGTTTTTTGAATTTCATCCATTTGTATTTTATGTTAAGGATCTCATGAAAAAGGAAGTTCTTCTTTCCGGTCGGAGTAGAGATGGTCTATATGTTCTGTCCGAGTCCTCTGCCAAGTCATTACCTGTAGCCCTTCTATCCACCCGAATCTCTACTTTAGCTGATGTCTAGCATCGTTGTCTTGGACATCCTAGTCCACGTATTTTGCAATTTTTAGTGTCCAATAAAAAGGTGTCCTGTATGTCAAAATATTTTGATTTTAATTGTTCAGCATGTCCTCTTGGTAAGTCGTCTCGTTTGCCTTTAAAAACTACAGGTCATCAAACTCAAGCTCCACTTGACTTGATTTTTAATGATGTTTGGGGACCTTCCCCTATGTTATCATCTAATGGATTTCTTTATTTTATTATTTTTATGGATGCCCATACAAGGTTTATTTGGTTTTACCCCTTGGCTGCCAAATCTGATGTTTTTACTGTCTTTCATCAATTTCAAGCACAAGTTGAACGTCAATTTTCCTTAAAAATTAAATCTGTTCAAACAGATTGGGGTGGCGAATATCGAAAACTCAATACCTATTTTAAAACAATTGGTATTCATCATCATATTATCTGCCCCCATACTCATGAACAAAATGGCATGGTCGAACGTCGTCATAGACATATTGTTGAAACTGGACTTACTCTCCTAGGTCAATGTAAAGCTCCCTTAAAATACTGGAGTTCTGCTTTTGAAAGTTTTGTTTATTTGATTAATCGCATGCCAACTCCGGTTCTTAATCATAAAACTCCTTTTGAATGTCTTTTAAAATCAACTCCTGACTATGGATTTCTTCGTACTTTTGGGTGTCTTTGCTTTCCGCTACTTCGTCCATATAATGCTCATAAGTTAGATTTCCGCTCTTCTCCTTGTGTTTTTCTAGGTTATAGCAACTCTCATTTAGGTTACCGATGTCTTGATTTGTTGTCACATCGTCTTTACATTGCTCGTCATGTTCAATTTCATGAAACTGTCTTTCCCTTTGACAAATCTGAACAGCATATTGCCTCACCTATACAACCCCCTGCTGTCACTTTCCAGCTCCTCCTATCTGTTTCTGCACCATATTTAGCCAAATCCAGTGCTCACACAAAGCCCCTTTCACCTACATCACCCTCTCTCGCCCCCTTATTTTTGCCTGCATATCACGGTCATACTCATTCCACAGGTACAGGTCCCGACTTGTCACTCTCACATGTGTCTCCTATGGCCCCGGTCTCTCCTGATGTGGCACTCTCCTCTGCTGGGTCTCCTACTTCGGGTGTAGTATGTGCATCCCCCGTGCTATCTGATTTGCCAAACTCCCCTGTTCCTTCCCCTGCTGGCGCTCCCTCTCGGTTTGCTTCGCCTGCTCAGCCTAGTCCTCTGTTGCGCCTTTCCACACCAGGTTCCTCCACTATTTCCCCCCTGGACTTGATTTATGTGTTGATTTGTCTCATTTCTCTCTTCAGCAAGAGCACGACAGTGTGTCTTCCACTCAACCACAGGTTGCACGCACGCACTCCATGGTGCTTCCCCATGTTCTTCCAAAACTGCCAACTTAAGTGTCTTATTTGCCTCCCGGTCTACATCCTTACCTCAGCAGGGACCGGTTTCATTTAAGGCTGCTGACAAATACTTGATTTGGCATAAAGCCATGCAAGAAGAACTTCAGGCCCTTCACAGTAATGACACCTGGTCATTAGTTCCTTTTGCTCCATCTATGAATGTGGTCGGCAGTCGGTGGGTATATAAGATTAAGAGGCGCGTTGATGGTTGTGTGGATCGATATAAAGCACGACTGGTTGCACGAGGTTTCACTCAGCAAGAGGGGGTTGATTACTATGAAACATTTAGTCCGGTGATCAAGCCAACAACGATTCGTCTAGTACTTACTATTGTTGTCACCTGTGGTTGGAAGATTCATCAATTGGATGTTCATAATGCCTTTTTGAATGGCATTCTTCAGGAGGAGGTGTACATGGCACAACCACCTGGTTTTGTTGACTCTACATTCCCCTTGCATGTGTGTCGTCTACATAAATCTTTGTATGGTTTGAAACAAGCACCTCGGGCATGGAACAACCGGTTAAGTGAGTTTCTGATCTCCATTGGTTTTCAGGCATCGAAGGTTGATACTTCTCTCTTTATTCTCTCCTTCAGCGGTGCTATCTTTTATTTACTTGTGTATGTTGATGATATTTTGTTGACTGGGAGTAACCCAACTTTGCTTCAACGCTTAATTATGTTGCTGAGTTCAGAGTTTAAACTTCGAGATTTAGGCTCTATTCATTTCTTCTTGGGCATTGAAGTTAAATCCACTTCTATGGGTTTGTTACTCAGCCAACACAAGTATACTCTTGATATTATCCAACGAGCAGGTATGACTTCTTGTAAACCAGTTGCCACCCCTTTGTCTACCTCCTCAAAATTGAGCATCGCATCTGGTACTCCTTACTCTAATCAGACATGATATAGACAAATTGTTGGGGCTCTCCAGTATCTTACTTTTACCAGACCTGATATTTGTTATGCAGTCAACAAGGTATGTCAGTTTATACATGCCCCTACTGAGGATCACTGGTCGGCCGTTAAACGTATACTATGTTACCTTCAGGATACAGCTTCTTATGGTCTACACATTACTCGGGATTCCTCATTGTCTCTTCATGGTTTCACTGATGCTGATTGGGTTGGCAGTATTGATGATCGGAAATCAACAGGTGGTTATCTTGTATATCTTGGTGCTACTCCTATTTCATGGAAATCAGGGAAGCAACGCACTGTGGCTCGATCTTCTACAGAGGCAGAATACAAGGCTTTAGCTGATGGTACTGTTGAAATCTTATGGATTCGCTCTTTATTATCAGAACTTCATTTTCCATCATCATTCATGACTACGTTGTGGTGTGATAATTTAGGAGCCACCTTCCTATCTCTCAATCCAGTTTTTCATACTCGCACTAAACATGTTGAAGTTGACTATCACTTTGTTTGCGATCGCGTTGCTAAGCAAGAAATTCAGGTACGCTTTATCTCTTCAAAGGACCAACTAGCTGATGTCCTTACCAAGCCGCTTCCCCCAGTCTTGTTTGCTCTTTTTCAATCCAAGCTTCGAGTGGAATCTCCACCTTCAGTTTGACGGGGTGTATTATGGAAATAGATTAGAATAGACTCCTTATATATGTAAATACCTTATATAGGATAATTATCATGTGTAGTATACCTCACTCTAGTATTGTACACAACCCTAGAGATATAAATACAAAGGATGGTTGCAGCTATTAGCATCCATTTCTAATTCAAATACAAATCATTCTCTAAACTTAACTTATAGGATAGCAACATCATGTGTAAAGTCCTTTGCGCTAGGTTATGTAGGTCCGCACAAGTTTGAGTTCGGTAACATAACTTGAAACCCAATTCCATCCTTAACTTCTTTGGTTTATGTGTATCATAGAGGACATATTAGTTAACTACTATGGTTAAAAAATGAAAAAGAAGTTGCCCCCTAGTTATATAATAACTAGGAACCCTAATTAGTATCTAGAGTTAGTTCTAGGTAAAAGGTTGGTTATGCTAAAAAAAAAATAAACATCGCCTTAAAGCATCTTATCTAAGGTAAATTGTATTATATTTATTTTTAATGATAAAAATACCTATCGTATTCTTACCAAAGCTGGCCTAAACAAGTATTTGTTTTCTCATAAAAGGAAAAATGATCATTAAACTTGGGACAATGATTTGGGATATAGACCTGACAACAAGGCCCAATCTTCACTTTAAAAATACATGTATTAGATATAAAGGATGATGAATGATAAATTAGGCTTTGTTCCTATTTCTTGTGTTATGCCTAAAATGGGCTTGAACATTGACTCATATCCTTAGATGTTAACTATTGGGTTTGAATTAACAAATAAATGTTTTTCTCATTTTCATATTTGTTTTTGTGTTTTTATGATGTAAGAGTTCTAAACAAAATATAAAAAAGAATCATAAATCAACTAGAAAACTAGTACAATTACTACATAATAGCTTTTGGACTTTATTTTAAAGTCTGGATGAAGTTTGATTGCCCTAAAGTTTTAAACTAACATATAAGAAGACCTCTAGAAATTATGGTAAAAGTTCAGCCCAATCAAATGGATAGAAAAACTATGCATTAGAAAAAAAAAAAAAAAACCCTAAACCACATCTAATTTTGAAATTAATTAGCCAACCATTGCAAAATAATTAGGCCCATGCTATAAATGGATCCTTCTTGCACATAAATTAGATTCACTAAGATCTAATAATCACTTGTTAAAGTTGTAGCTTTCTTTGAAATTAACCTTGGTCAAATACTTTGAATAAATTCATTAATTGCATCTTTGAACGTCGTTTTGTAATTGTCCCAACTAAAACATCTAATGGATCTTTTAGTGCAATTTGCATGGCATCACTTCTATTTGAACCTTAAAATACTCTTTTTACTCTCAATAAATATCAAATAAATAAATAGATAAATAAAAAAATCTTGCTTAAGACTTAGTTATGCCTAAAAAGAAATTAAATAATTTGATGATTTAAATAATGATAAATAATAAATCTTAGTATGAACACCTAAAAGAATTTATTATATTTCTCTAAATTCACTAGCCGATATGGAGAGTGCGCTCTTAATATATCATCTAAATAAAAGAAAAATAGTCTCTAAATAAAAGAAAAATAGTCTAAGTTAATTTACAAGCTAACTCAGAAATATAATTATTAATATTATTGAATAAAAATAAATCAAAATTGTATTTTGATAATTTTTTTATGATTAATTAATTACACTAGTTGTACCTGAATGCGTCACATCTTTTATTATTGATAGCCTTTATTCCCTTAAAGTCTCACCCTCAAATTGGTGGGTAATGGAGAAGAAGCAAAGATTTTTGTAATTTTTTTTTACGTTAACTTACTCTTTAACATTTCTAAAAAAAAAAAAAATCTTATTTTATCCTTTTAACATATAAACCTCTTCAATTTTCATTTTGATTTCACTTTAATTCAAATTAAAACGATAGTAATTATATTTAATATTATTGTCTTCCATTATATATATAAAGAAAGTTTATTTCTCTTCCATTATCGTTTTTATTTATCCAAACAAGGGGGTAGATTTTTTCCATCCCTTCCCCTCCCCTCCCTTCCCAAACCGTAAAAGATTAGAGTGTATATAAAATTAAATTAAATTCTTTATTATTCTTTTGGACCTCCACATATAGCAACATTTTTTGAAATATCCATGCTTTCGAGATTTTAAGTTGTGCCAGCAGAAGATGGGCAAAATCAGCATATTCTTCAATAAATATATTTGGCAATCTTCATCAGATTGTGATATCCTGGTAATAATGTAGTGGGTGGTCCTTCCTTAGGTGTCATGGTTTATGATTTAATTAGAGATGCAATCTCAGTCAAATTAATACTATTAATAATGTAACGGGTGGTCCTTCCTTAGGTCTCTTTCTTCACCATATCGTCATGGCTTATTGTCCTTTTTTTTTTTTTTTTGGTTAACGGTAGGTGTTCATGCTATCTTATGGATACCTTCACTATTCTCTTAAGATCCTGAAATTAACAATCATATAAATTTCTAATGGCTCTAAAATTTATGATATTTGAACTAATAATTTCTAAAAAATAAACCTAAAATCTAACTAGTTGAGCTATACCTTTTAAAATTTTTATTTATGTTGTTAATAATCTTAATAAGGTAGTCTACATAAAGATGAGAATCATATATCATAAAAATTAAAGGTAAGTTAATCGAAGTTTCTTAGAATTTATTCATTTAGTTGAGAATAATAGAATGTGTTGGGTTGTGCCTTAGCCAACCTTCCTATTTATATAGAGGCAGTAGAACACTGCAGTAACTGTAATGATTACAACATCCTATATTAGAATCCTATTCTGATAGATACATGAGTAACTGTAATGATTACAACATCCTATATTAGAATCCTATTCTATAATATGCCCCCTCAAGCTGAGGGTGGGGGATCAACCCGAAGCTTGAATCGAAAAGCAGTAAAGGATGCAACAGGAAGCGGTTTAGTGAAGACATCGGCAAGTTGATCTCGAGAGGGAATAAAACAAATCTGAATTTCTTTCTTGGCAACACGGTCACGAACAAAGTGATAATCCACTTCAACATGCTTAGTACGAGCATGGAAGATAGGATTTGCTGAGAGATAGGTAGCACCAAGATTATCACACCAAATGGTAGGGGCAGAGACTGAGGGAACCTGCAAATCTGTTAACAAGTATTGAAGCCAAATGACTTCAGCGGTACCATCAGCAAGGGCTTTATACTCAGCCTCAGTAGAGGAGCGAGCAACAGTGCGTTGCTTGCCGGATTTCCAAGAAATCGGCGTCTGACCAAAAAAGACAAGATAGCCACCCGTAGACTTGCGATCATCAATACTACCAGCCCAATCTACATCTGTAAAGCCATGTAGAGCAAAAGAGGAGCCTCGAGTGATATGGAAACCATAAGATGTCGTACCTTTAAGATAACGTAAAATACGTTTGACAACGGCCCAATGAGAATTTGTAGGAGCATGCATAAACTGACAGACTCTGTTAACAGCAAAGCATATATTTGGACGGGTGAAGGTAAGATATTGAAGAGCACCCACGATTTGACGAAATCGTGTAGGATCAGAGAATGAATGATCCGATAATAAAATGACTTTCGAAGGGGAGACTGGAGTATCAACTGGTTTGCAAGAAGTCATACCAGCTCGAGTGAGGATGTCAAGAATATATTTATGTTGACGCAGCATTAAACCCATACTGGTAGACTGAACTTCAATACCCAGAAAGTAGTGAACAACACCTAAGTCACGAAGCTTGAACTCAGAGCTGAGTAACTGTATAAGGTGATGAAGCATAGCAGAGTTGCTACCCGTGAGCAGAATATCATCAACATACACCAAGAGATAAAAGATATTAGTACCATCAGATAAGATAAACAGGGAGGTGTCAACCTTGGAAGCTCGGAAACCGATGGAGAGCAAAAAATCACTTAGACGAGTGTACCATGCTCTCGGTGCCTGTTTCAAACCATACAATGATTTGTGCAATCTACACACATGAGATGGAAGAGAAGAGTCAACGAAACCTGGAGGTTGTTTCATATAGACCTCTTCAGTAAGAACACCATTGAGGAAGGCATTATGAATATCAAGCTGATGAATCTTCCAATTTCGCGAAACCGCAATAGAGAAAACCAATCGGACAGTGGCTTGCTTAATAACTGGACTGAAGGTTTCAGAATAATCAATACCTTCCTGCTGGGTAAAACCTCTAGCAACAAGGCGCGCTTTATAGCGCTCAATACTACCATCAACACGATGTTTGATCCGATACACCCATCTACTACCAACAACGTTCATCGAAGGATGAAATGGAACCAAAGACCAAGTGCGATTTTCGCGTAAAGCGGCGATCTCATCACACATAGCATTATGCCAAACTGCATATCGGTCAGCATCAGAGAATGCAAAAGGCTCAGAAGAGGGAGAATACAGTACCCGTGTGGAGGTAGAAGTAGCGGCAGTGGAAGCAACTAGATTAGCTGTCTTCGGCTGCCGCGGTCTAAGAGTCATAGGATGTCTGCTGTGTGCTAGTGGAGACGCAGGGGAAGATGGTTGTAGCGAGGAGACCTGTGGCAGCTGATAAGAAGACAAATCAACCATAAGTTGCAGACCAGCGGGAGAGGATGATAAAGAAGTAGCCTCAAGCATAGGACTGTCAGTAGAGGAGGGGCTGGAGGTAGAGACTGAAGCGGCATGAGTGCTAGCCAGGGAGGGCGAAGCAGAGGAGGGACTAGAAAGTGCCCCAAGACCATGAGGAGAGGAGACCAATTGACGATCTGAACCTGCATCATAAGGGTTAGATAAACAAGCATGGGATGATGGCCAAGGGATGGGTGGAGGCTGTGGTCGGGTGGCTGTTTGGAGTGGCAAAGCGGAGTGTTGTGGGCTGTTTGGGTGGCTAGTGAAAGCGGGTAGCGATGGGTGGTTTAGCAAATTTGGGAGGGTGACAGTAGTGGGTGGGGTGAGGGTTGTGGTGGAGACCTTTGCAATCTGTTCAGAATTATCAAATGGAAACACATGTTCATGGAAGCGGACATGACGGGAAATATAAATACGGTGAGATGCAATGTCAAGACATCGATAACCAAGATGCGAGGAACTATATCCAAAAAACACACATGGAGAGGAACGAAAATCCAATTTATGATTATTATATGGACGCAGAAAAGGAAAACAAAGACACCCAAAGGTACGCAAAAAATGATAATCAGGAGACCGTTGAAATAAACAATCAAACGGAGAGCGATGGGTAAGAATAGGAGTAGGCATGCGATTTATAAGATAAACAGAGGTTTCAAAAGCATAATTCCAGCATCGAAAAGGTGTTTTACATTGCCCTAAAAGAGTAAGACCTGTTTCCACAATATGCCTATGACGACGCTCTACTGTTCCATTTTGTTCATGAGTGTGGGGACAAATCAGACGATGATGAATACCAATGGTCTGAAAAAATGTGGATAGTTTTCGGTATTCACCACCCCAATCAGTTTGAACAGATTTTATTTTTAAGGAAAATTGACGTTCGACAAGAGTTTGAAATTGATGAAAAACAGAGTAAACATCAGACTTGGCAACTAGAGGATAATACCATACATATTTAGTATAAGCATCAACGAAGATAACAAAATAACGATATCCATCTGAAGAAAAAAGAGGAGCAGGGCCCCATACATCACTAAAAATTAATTCAAGTGGAGCAAAAGTTTTGTGACCAGTAGGTCCTAAAGACAAACGCGATGATTTTCCTAAAGGACAACTTTGACATTGAAAATTAAGACGTTTTTTGTTACAAATAATCTTATTTTTCGAGATTAACAATTGAAAGATACGTGAAGTAGGATGACCTAGTCGACGATGCCATAAATCGGCAGAGGCAGAAGTGCAGGGAGACCAATAGGCTTGAGGAACTGACGTGACGGAAGACTTGGTCAGGGCATAGAGACCATCTTTACTCTGACCTGAGAGAAGGACTTCATGGGTGTTGAAATCCTTGACATAAAACACACGAGGATGAAATTCAAAATAAACATTATTATCAAGACAAAATTTCTGAACAGAGAGCAGAGGTTTTGTGATTGCAAGAACATGAAGAACATTAGATAAGGTGAAAGAACGATGTGGTGTATATATTTTTGTATGACCAAGATGAGATATAGGAAGGCCCTTACCATCACCAACATGCAAATTATCATTACCAAGGTACGGTTCTGAAGCGGTCAAGGTGGCAAGATCAGGTGTGACGTGTTGATTGGCACCGGTATCTGGAAACCAATCAACAGAACCGGTTGAGGAGAGATTGCGCTGCACCAGGTTGGCAGTAGGTTGTTGGCCATAACCTCGTTGCTGGAATTGAGGGCAATGGGGAGCTGTATGGCCGAAATTCTGACAGTTGACAGCGTGGATTCTGCCCCCTATTGCGCTGCCAAGAGCCTTGCATATTGTCACCGAAGGAGGAGTTTTGGAAGCTGCGGTGATCAGGTCTGGAGCCAGCAAATCGGTTGCCTCTGCTGTTGGACTGGTTGGGACGCCAGCCACCGTTGAAGCGGCCCCTACTACGGCCAAAATTGCCAAAAGTCTGGCGCTGTGCAACAAGAGCAGAAGATGGAATGCTGGGTGTGGGCAGCAGAGGAGCATGTATGGAAGCAGAAGATTTGTGAAGAAATTCATGTGTGAGGAGATGGCTGTGAAGATCTGCATATGATAAAGGTTCAGCCTTGGTAATAAGACTAGTAACTAAGTCTTTAAACTCTCCCCGAAGACCACGAAACACATATAAATTGAAATCTTCAAGTGAAACTGGCCGACCAGCAGCGGCCAATTCATCAAATAAGGCCTTCGCTTTTTGCATAAATTGAGTTACTGATTCATCACCCTGTCGAAGATCCTGAAGAGAGCCGTGAAGTTGCATAATACGAGAGTTGGAGGTGGAAGCGAGAGCTAGTGCCCCAAGCTGAACAAGAACTTTGACAACCAACAACAAGATGCAAAACTTCCATAGATAGGGAGGAAAGAAGAGCACTTAGAATGAGTTGGTCCTGTTGTTTCCAGGTTTGAAAAAGCGGATTTACCTGAAGAGAGATACCATCATGGGCAAGAACATGTGTTGATGGACATATGTTGGAGCCATCAACAAAACCAAAAACTCCTTGGCCTAGGAGATAAGGTAGCATTTGCATACGCCAATATAAATAATTGGTGTTTGTTAATTTGAGGGAGATGACTTGATGAGTATGAGAAAGAGAGATAATGCTTGCGGCAGTAGAGGCAGCAAACGTGGGCTGCAAGAGGAGGCGTTCACCAGCCATGGCAGAGGAGAATCCAGGCGGTGACGTAGTAGAGGAAAGCAGAGGAGGCGCTGCAAGAGAAGAGGGTTGCACTGTCGGAGAAGAAGAAAGCTAGACTGCTGGTGCTGCAGAATTTGAAGATGTATGTGGTGGCTGTTCCATTGAAAAAGGGAGGTTGGGAGGCTATGAGAAAATTAAGTTTAATTTATTTTAGGGTTTTGTTGCTCTGATACCAAGTTGAGAATAATAGAATGTGTTGGGTTGTGCCTTAGCCAACCTTCCTATTTATATAGAGGCAGTAGAACACTGCAGTAACTGTAATGATTACAACATCCTATATTAGAATCCTATTCTGATAGATACATGAGTAACTGTAATGATTACAACATCTTATATTAGAATCCTATTCTATAATACATTTTATCTTTGTTTTATTAAAAATTATACTTTATATCCTTATTATATTATATTAACTAAATTACGTATAATATATTAGAAATTCTCTTTTCCAATCTTTTCCCCCTTTCTTATTCCCTTTTCCTCTTTCCTTTCTTTCTTTTCATCTTTTTTTTTTGTTTCAATCAAAAATTTAAATTGAAAAATAAATAAATAAATAAAAATTCCATAACAAAAACATGGGAAAACTAAACCTCTAAATTGAACCAATCTATTTGATTTTGCAATATTTTTTTGCTGTTGAAGTTTCTTTTGAAGCCAAGTAAAAAGATTCAAAACTGGAACAAGGCTTAGTTTCTTTCTAGGTTTTAGAACGCTTCAAGTGGCAGCCCCTTCCCTCCTGTCTCAAAGTAAAATGTGAGCAGAACTATAGCAATAAAAATGATTTTTTTATTTTTCATTAAAATGGGTGTTTGAATCAATTTGTGCATATCTTAATTAATCTCACGAGCTCTAAAATTAACGATTATATAAGCCTCTAGTCGTCACAATAAAAATGATTTTATTTGCATTGGCTGATGAGTTTCTTTCTATGATGGAATTTCACACATATAGAATGATTTTATTTCCTGAGGTGTCATAGATGAATGGTTTGGAGATGCAATCTCAATCAAACTAATAGCCGTATTGGGTGGTCCTTCCTCAGGTCTCTTTCTTCGCCATGTTGTCACGGATTATTGTCCATTTTCATTGTTAATTTTAATTAGGTAGTCTAAATAAAGATGACAATCAGAAAAATTAAGGATCATTAATGGTCCCGTTAATAATAAAATGTTTACCATACCTATCATTGTTTTAAAACTTAGTAATTTGCAAATATGTGACATGGCTGTCCGTGTTTTATATCAAATCAAATTAAAAATTAATTTGATTAAATCTAGCGTACTAGTGTGTTAGCATATCTAATTTAAACTTGGTGAGACTTGGTTTAAGTAATTTTTTTTTAATAAAACAATTTCATTTTAGCTTTTTGAAAACAAAAAATCTTAAAATAATACTATTTTAGTCCAACCCATGACTTTGGCCTTAGACTATTTCTTGTAAATATAATTTGTTTAGAGGGTAAGTGTATATTTGATAATGTAATGCAAGTGGTTTTATATATAAAAAAAATATTTTAACTAAAACAATATTAATTTGATATCTTTTCAAAAAATTTTAATATTTGTAGTATCAATATATCAAAATAATTATAAAAAAATAAATTAAATTAATATTTTTGCATTCCAAATATGCTTTGAACACCACCAGAAATTCGCTAAATACCAACGGAAATACCGACGGACTTTTTTCTGTCGGTATTTTTCGGCCGAAATCACCGACGGACAATATTCGTCGGTAATTCGGTCGGTAATTACCGACCGAATTACCGACAGAAAATTCAGAATTAATGAAAAAAGGGCGGGTAGGTGGCGCGGAGGTTTTGGCGGGTGATTTTTCCGACGGAATCACCGACGGATTTGAAATGCCAGATCCGTACCGGTGACGTGACCGGTGCACCGTCAAAAATACCGCCGGAATCACCGAGGGATTTGAATAGCAGGTCCGTGCGGTGACGTGTCGATTGCACGTCAGAAGTACCGACGGTTTCGCTGACGGATTCACCGACGGAATAAAAACCGTCGGTAAGTCCGTCGGCAAAAGTGAATATATCAAAGCTGTCACTCTCCTCCCTCATTTCTCCTTCTTCTTCCTAATCCTAACCCTCCCCATCTGCAAAATAACCAGCCCCCCTGGCCCAAAAACAAAAATCTTCCTCATCTCAGCACAACAAGTTGTATTTCTTGAAGTTTTGTGGTCACAGCATCCGTGTTCTGATTTACCGACGGATTTTATCATTTTTTGTAAGTAATTCTATCTTTCAAAATTTTAACATTTAAATGTCAATTTTATTGTTTTTTTAGTATATGTATTTTTTTTTAGTAGATGTACATGTTTTATTGTTATTTCTCAAACAAACTTGCAGTATATGAATGTATAATTTTATACTTGTTATGGTTTGTTTTAGATTTTTGTAAGATTATATTTGTTTGAAAATTGTTAAAACTTAATTTGTAGAATTACCGAATTACATGTTATGTTTTGAAATAATTAAGAGCTTGCTTAATGGGTCCTTTTTATAGAGGTTCGATAGAAGTCATGGATGATCGTTCATGGATGTATCTAGATTCACCCCAAGGATTGCGGAGGATGGATTATTGTAACGGGGTTCAGGGTTTTATTAATTTCGCAACATCTATTCCCGGAAATTTTACTGGAGACGGTATTAGGTTTCCATGCAGGAAGTGTCAAAATAAAAAGTATCTGCATCCAGATGTTGTAATGATGCATCTTCTACACAAAGGGTTTGTGGAGGATTACGAGTGTTGGTATGCACATGGAGAGGTATTTGTTAGTAATAGGAGAATGGGAGAAACGGTGGTTGGGTCAACTTCTAGTGCTAGCAACGTGCATGAAGCGGCAAATGACAACACTAATCCTTACAGAAACATGGTTATGGATGCAATGAGAATGAATCAAGATAATGTCAATCAATGTCCAATCGTAGAAGAAGAACCTAATGCAGAGGCAGCTAGGTTTTTTGATTTGTTGAAAGATTCTGATGAACCATTATGGGATGGCTGCACAAACCACAGTAAATTATCGGCCGTGGCACAGGTGTTCACCATCAAGTCAGATCACGGGTTGAGTGAGGCTGGGTATGACAAAATTATTGATTGGGCAAGAAGCATTTTACCTGAAGGGAACAGGCTCAAAGAGAATTTCTATGCTGCGAAGTCCATGATGAAACCCCTCGGTTTAGGATACCAGAAAATTGACATGTGCCCTAACTTTTGTATGTTATACTACCTTGAAAATGCTGAGATGACTGAGTGCATGACATGCGGGCATTCCCGTTACAAACCCAGAACTGGCAGGGGGAAGACTCTAGTGGCATATAAAAAACTTAGATATTTCCCGATCACACCTAGACTGCAGAGGTTATTTATGTCACCAAGGACTGCTGAGCACATGACATGGCACCAAACACACGATGTCGTTGATGGTGTGATGGTGCATCCTTATGACGGCGAAGCGTGGAAACGCTTTAACAGTGTTCATCCTGACTTTTCTGCTGAATCAAGGAATGTTCGACTTGGGTTGTGCACAGACGGGTTCAACCCATTTGGGTCATTTGCTGCTCCCTATTCTTGTTGGCCGGTCATTATCACAGTTTATAACTTGCCACCGGGAATGTGTATGAGGTCGGAGTTCATGTTTCTATCTACTGTCATACCCGGTCCAAGCAGCCCGGGGCGAAATATAGATGTTTGTCTTTGACTGTTGATAGATGAGCTGGCGCAGTTGTGGTCCTCCGGATCTCTGACTTATGATATATCGAGGAAACAAAATTTCCTTATGAGGGCGGCTTTGATGTGGACTATCAGTGATTTTCCAGCTTATGGAATGCTTTCTGGTTGGAGCACGCATGGGAAACTCGCATGTCCATACTGCATGGAAAACAACAAGGCATTCACGCTAGCAAACGGAGGTAAAGCTTCTTTTTTTTACTGTCACCGTCGCTTCTTGCCACTTAATCACAGGTTCAGAAAGAACAGAAAAGATTTCTTTGTTGGTAGAGTTGAAAAAGATGTTGCATCCCCACGTCTTTCTGGTGAAGAATTGCATCATGTTGTATCAGAGTACGGTGACATTGTGTTTGGCCTTCAATCAGGTAAGCAAAAGTTTCCTGGTTTTGGTTTGACCCATAATTGGGTAAAGCGAAGTATCTTTTGGGAGCTTCCGTATTGGAAGACTAATCTTCTCCGCCATAACCTTGACGTCATGCACATCGAAAAGAACGTGTTTGAGAATATTTTCAACACCGTCATGGATGTGAAGGGGAAGACAAAGGACAACATGAAGGCTAGATTGGATATAGCTTTATATTGTAACCGTAAAAATATGAAGTTGGTTTATGACGAGTCACGGGTTGCAAAACCAAGGGCAAGCTTCGTGTTAGAGAAAAATGCACAACTGCTAGTCTACAAATGGCTTAAGAGTCTGCGTTTCCCGGATGGACATGCATCGAACATATCAAGGCTTGTTAACATAGAGGACTGCAGATTGTATGGAATGAAGAGCCATGACTGCCACGTGTTTATGCAAACACTCATCCCATTAGCTTTTCGTGATTTGTTGCAAAAGGGAATATGGGATGCACTAACGGAGATCAGTCATTTCTTTAGAGATATATGCTCCAGCAAGATGAATGTTAAGCACATTGAGATGCTTCAAACGAATATCATCGAGACACTATGCAAACTTGAGATGATATTCCCTCCTTCATTTTTTGACTCAATGGAGCATCTCCCTATACATCTACCGTTCGAGGCAAAAGCTGGAGGACCGGTCCAGTATAGATGGATGTACCCATTCGAACGGTGAGATATTACAGTTGCAATGGAATTCATATCTTAAAGTATTTTCTATGTTTTTCTTATTTGAAAATACTTGAATTGTACTTCAATGCAGGTACTTGTTTAATCTAAAAAAAAAGGTTAAGAACAAGGCGCATGTTGAGGCTTCGATATCTGAGGCCTATATTGTTGAAGAGATATCAACATTTATCTCGTACTATTTCGAACCTCATCTGAGAACAAGAATCAATCGCGTTCCACGGCATGACGATGGCGGTGAAGTGCCTTCCAGTGGGAACTTGTCAATATTCTCCAATACTGGACGACCCACACCTAAAAATGCTGTAAGAGGAAGATATTTGTCGGAAATAGAATTCAAACAAGCACACAACTATGTTCTATTTAACTGTGATGAGCTGATACCATTTATTCAGTAAGTCTATATATGTGTAATACTAATTAAACTTTGTCAGTAATATACTGTTAATTATATATTGTAATATCATACACTCATTATCACTTGCAGGCAACATCGGCAATATTTGCTCTCCAATAACTCGCAGCTGACCGAATCCCAGATCTTTCAATTACAAGATGAACAATTTGCCACATGGTTCAGAACACATGTAAGCACTATCACAAACTCATTCTAACGTATGCATGTCATTACGAGATTCTCGTTCATTTACCGTGTATTGATGTACATTTCATTTACAAGGTTTATCAAATGGGAAGGAGTGTGCCCAAGTCATTGTCTTCACTAAGCCTCGGCCCTGAAAGAAAAGTTAGGTGCTACAACGGGTATTTTGTCAATGGATATGTTTTCCATACTGAAGAATACGGGCAAGGAAGAAAGACATACTACTGCGGTGTTTGTGTTAAGGGATCCACAAGTAGCCAGTTAGAAGTTGACTACTATGGTAGATTAGAAGAGGTCATCGAACTGCAATATCATAGCGAGCAGAATAAAGTGTTTTTATTCAAATGCTATTGGTATGACACGACGGACAGAGGAATCAGAGTTGATCCGCACCATGGTCTGGTCGAAATCAACTCAAAAGCTAGACTCCGCAACATAAACGATGTCTTTGTTTTCGCAAAGCAATGTCAACAAGTTTATTACACATACACCCCTTCATTTAGAAAGGATCGTTCAAGAGTTGATTGGTTTTCCGTTTTAAAAACAAAACCACGGGGTCGTGTCGAGGTTGTTCAGGATGAGAACGAAGACACAAGTGTGCGAGATGAAGTCTTTCAAGTTCGTGAGTTGGTTGAACCATATCGAGTTGCTCCTTCGATTGAATTGGAAGAAAATTCAAATTTTCGAGTTCTCGATGATAGTCTTGTTGATATTGACGGAGAGGAGTTGCATGTTGTTCTCAGCTCTAGCAGAGAAGCAAATGTCGATGATGAAGATGAAATCCATATTGAAGATTGCGATGAAGATGATGACAATTCAACTGATGAGGAAGAAGAAGAAAATTCCGACTAATTATGAAAATGAAGCCCTATGTAAAAACATTTGTCTCATGTAATTTAGATTATAGATGATGTATTTTGTAAAACACAACAGTTACTGTTTAAGCAATGTGGTTATTGTGTTTATGTAATGGACAGTTTATCAATTAAGTTTCTGCAGAAAGGTAAAAAGGCAATACAAAGACAACCTTTCCTACATCGTGCAATCTTACCGACGTCCATACCGACGGATAGTCATCCGTCGGTATCTCACAGAGAGTTCGAAATTAATTACGCGAAATGCCACCAACACCGACGAAATTACCGACGGCTTCATCGACGCATACACCGACGGATTATAGTTCGTCGGTATCTTACAGAAAGTTCGAAAATATTTACAACAAAATGCCACAATCAGCGACGGGTACACCGACGGATTCTAGTCCATCGGTATCTCACAGAGAGTTCGAAAATATTTACAACAAAATGCCACAATCAGCAACGGGAATACCGACGGATTCTAATCCGTCGGTATCTCACAGAGAGTTCGAAAATATTTACAAAAAAATGCCACAATCAGCGACGGGTATACCGACGGAATTAGTCCGTCGGTATTTTGTCGGTCACACATATTACCGACAGAAATACCGACGGACCGCGCGATTTCCAAAGTGTGTGAATTAATGCGCCTCTGAACTTGTCAGATTACCGACGGAATCACCGACGGACTGCGAAAAAAATGGAGGGCTTTTAAAAATTCAGGGCGAAATTCAAAAAATACCGACGGATTTTTGACCGGTTACCGACGGAATTTTTTACCTTTAACGGACGGAATTAGTTCCGTCGGTGATTCCGTCGGTAAAACTGACCTATAAGTTCCAGCCCCCGCCGCTTCCCCTCATTTTTTTCTTCTTCTCCCCGCCGCTTCGCTTCTCCTCCGTTTTTCACCTAAGATTTTTCATTTTTCCCCTCAATCCTTAAACACTTTCACCTTTAATCTCTAGCAAGATTTGGTGTTGTAAATCTTCATCATATTAAAAGGTATGTGTTTTTTTTCTAATTTATTTTATTTTATTTTATTTTATGTTGTTTTGGTGTTTTTTGTTGCAATGTAGATAAAGTTTTGAATTTGACACATTATTAAGGTATGTATATTTCGTTCCTTTTCTTGATGTAGGTTTTTTTTTTTAATTTTTTGAATATTTTTTGCGTTGTGTTGTGTTGTTAGAATTGTTATTAGTTAATTTAACTTAGAATTAGTTAAAGTTGAATATTTGAATTTTTTTGAATTTGTTGAATATTTGTTAATTTAATTGTCAGTCTATATTTTTTTTAATTTATTGAATATAATTTATTGTTGTATTGCCTATATAATTATTGATTAATTTATTGAATTAATATTGTTAATGTTGAATTTACCTTAGAATTAATAATTGTGTTTGTTGGAATAATTATCGATTTCCAATTTAATTTATTTACTTTAATTTATTTTTAGTTGTTTTTATTTTTGTTGTTTTGGTGTTTTTTTTTTGGTAATGTAGATAAAGTTTTGAATTTGTCACATATTAAGGTATGTATATTTCGTTCCTTTTATTGATGTAGGTTTTTTTTTTTGAATTTTTTGAATATTTTTTATTTTTTGTTGTCATAATTATAATGATTCATTTGTTGAATTATAATTGTTAATGTTGAATTATAATGATTAATTTGTTGAAGTATAATTTGTTGAATTTATTGAATTTATTTTTTGTCATATTTTTTATTGTTTTGAATATAATTATTGATTAATTTGTTGAATTATAATTGTTAATGTTGAATTGTAATGATTAATTTGTTGAATTATAATTTGTTGAATTTATTGAATTTATTTTTTGTCATATTTTTTATTGTTTTGAATATAATTATTGATTAATTTGTGAATTGTAATTGTTAACGTTGAATTTATCTTAGGATTAATAGTTGAATATGTTGGAATAATTAGTATAGATTGGTTCAATTGGTTGTGGCTATTGTTAATATTTGCAGGTTTGTGGATTTGGGTAGTATCCAGTATAGGGGAGGTGCTGCCGATTTTTTTTTAACATTTGAATTTTATTATACAATTATTAATATAAAATTGTTTAGATGCGCAGAATGAAAACCAGAGCTGGTCGTTCACGTCTAGTCGAATCAAGTTCGTCTAGCAGCGATGATGATGTTTCCTTAGGTGCCTCTCAAGAAGAGGCACCTACACCACCTGCGCCGTCAACCGATGCTGCCTCTTCCAGTGATGTTTCACATCGCAAAAGCGACGTGCCTTCGAAGCGGAATCAATTTACCCGCCAGTACGAGGCACAGTGGAAGGACGATCTTTCAATGTAAGTTTGTTAAGGTCTTATTTTTTTTATATAAAAAAAAACAAATTTAAAACATAATTTATGAAGTAATCACAAATTAATTTCATTTCTTTTCAGGTTCACAAACATTGAGGCCGCCCGAGTAATATCATCGGCATTTAAAGCGTCGATAGAGATTCCATTGTTTCAATGGAGTCAGATATCCAGACATCCTGAATGGATGCCTCAAATCAATGCATGGTTTCGTAGATTTGAGGTTCGTGTTAATATATAATTTTCAGCTTATTTCTAATAAATTCTAGTTATAATTGTAAATAAATTATTAACATTTTAAAAAAATTATTTTTTATATACAGCATCGATTCTACTGGGACGATGAACATGACACTGTTGTGAGGAGGGTGTGGGAAAATCACGCGGCAATTAGGTAACATCGAAAACAATACGACTTCTTTTTACATAATTATTTATGTTTCGAAATGTAATTTTTTCGTGCGTGAATTAGGTTGCGTGATTTTTGGTATGACACCCAGAAAAAAGCAAAACAAACAGCGAGGGATAAGGGGTTCCAAGGCTGGAACGATGTTGCGGTTTGGAGGGATTTCAAACCAATATACATCCCGAAAGATATATGGCCGCACTATCTTCAGCACGTGACGTCTGAGCGGTTTACTCGACGCTCACAGTCCGGTGCTGGCAACCGGAATCGGCTAATTCATGGCTCGGTGACAACGCACACCGGCGGCTCCGTTCCGTTTTCTGCACATGCGAAACGGATGGTAAGATTAATTTAAATGAAATATATCGTTCAATTAATTTGTTGTTAATACATTTTTTTCATTATAGGCTACGTCTCTTGGACGTCAGCCGAGCCCTATGGAGCTGTTTGTGGAGACGCACGTGCGAAGTCATGACCGCCAAAAAGGGACGCAACAGTTCGTTGACAACCGTGCTCAACATTTTGTGGTATGTTTGTTCAACCATTTTATTTTGTAAGTTATTATTATGTTTATTGAATTGAATATGATGATTTTTTTTTTTCAGGAGACCTATAATAATCGGTTGAGGGAGAGATACGGGGACGATCCATCGACCCATCCGGAATTCGATCCGGATTTGTGGATGGAGGCTGGATCGTCAGGTGGACCCGATAAAAATCGAGTTTACGAGCTCTCCAACACTACCGCGGCCAACTTGCGGTCGACCGGTACTGCTTCAACCGCTGGGAGCTCCCAATCTAAGGAGTTTGTGGCCTTGCAGCAAAGGTGCGACCACCTATCAGAGGCATACACACAACTCAAAGAAGAGCAAAGATTGGCGAACGAACAACACAGAGCAGAGTCTGAACAACAAAGAGCGGCCTATGAAGAGCTTCGGCAAATGGTCATGAACATGACAAAAGGTGAAACATGTGCGCCTAATCATTTTTGGCCGCCTAACCCCCATCCTCCTCCTCCTCCTCCTCCTCCTCCACCTTTATATTAATTTTTAATAAACATTATTTACATTTAAAATTTTGTTTAATGTTTTTTTGAAACACATTCATTTTGTAATGAATATTATTTCACTTTGAGTTTTTGTTGCTTAATATAAATTTTATTTGCATAATTGGTTTGTATTACCATTAATTTATATTATTTTTTCAAAATAATTAAAAAAAAAAAAAAAAAAATTACACAGGGATTTACCGACGGAAAAACTCCGTCGGAATTCGACAGTGCCTGCCACCGTCACCGACCATCACCGACGGAACAAATCCGTCGGTATAAATTTACCGATGTATTTACCGACGGACATATTCGGTCGGTATTAAATATCACCGACACTTTTCCCGACGGAGTTCGTCCGTCGGTATTTTTATAACACCGACGGAAAATATTCCGTCGATATATGCCAAGCGGGAAACTTTTTTTTTTGGCGCGCACGGTCCGTCGGTAAACCCGTCGGTAAAAGTTTTTTTTGTATTTCCGACCGATATAGCGACGGAATGTGGAATCACCGACAAAAGGTATTCCGACGGGAGTATTCCGTCGGTAATATAGTCGGTAAATACTTTACCGACAAAAGTTCTATCACACACCGACGGAATATTTCCGTCGGTAAAACTGTGAAATCTTGTAGTGGAAAATCAATTTAAATTTGAAATCTTTTGGATCGTGATCCTCTCATAAATATGTTCAGAAAATGATTGTAATGTTTGTTAAATCTAAATCATTGAATTTAAATTGAATGGACATGATTTAGTGCATAAAGAAAATGGCAACAATTTTACTCTTTATTATTTTATTTCTCTCACCTAATTTATATTATTGAATTCAAAATCAGTGTTTAGATTTGAAACATGACCAATCATGCTACTAAGAGAACATTAGAGGGTCCAAATTCAGATTTATCATATTAAACTTTTATACAAATTGACGAGTCAATTTAAAAATTACAAAATGTGAATCCTGTGAATTTTAAATAATTAGTATACTATGAAAAAAAAAAAAAAAAAAACAGTGGCTACATGTATTTGTAAAGACCATTTATATGAAGATTTGTTTCTTTGGTATTACTCTTTAATAATTTTTAATTATATATAAAAGCTTAAACTTTGTCTTGAAACTATAATAAAACCTGACAAGAAAGGTTACTCAGAATAAGACCTGAATTATGGATTTGGATGGTCAATCTAGATTGACCCCAAGAAATTATTTTTTAAATGATTAAAACAACATTATTTTGATTTATTTTTTTGAAACTAAAAAATCAACAAGTTGAAAATAAGGTCTTACATTGAGTAGACAGGGTTGCAGGTCTACTCGGGTTTTTGATGAGTCCTTTCTATTTGTTTTAGCTCAGATAAATCTAATTTATAGGTTGGTTGAGTCTCAAATTAACCAGTTGAACCAATTTAGATTTTATTACTATGGCTGAAACATTTATCATGATAAAAATACCTCATTGTTTAATATACCCCATGATTAATGTTTTTCCTTTTTCAAATTACTAGTACCTTTTGAGCCATTTTTCTCAAGAAAACAATGAGAGAATTACATTTACATTCCTATAATTTAGTTGATTTTTTTTATTTTGTTTTTATTCTTTTAGAAGTTACAGTTTACATTCAAGATCAAAATAATCTTTAAAATTATATAACCCTTTAAATTCTCACCAAAAAACATATCAACAAGAAGTTCAAAACATTTATAGAATTATCATTATATTTCAATTTAATAATTAAGAAATCTTTATATTAAATATTACAATTTTTTTATTAATTTTTTTTTTAAAAAAAACCCTAGTTGTCACCCTCCTCCCTTTCTCCACCCTATAATCCACAACTCAAACCTAAATTTTTCATAAAATTATGAAGCTTCTATTCTCAACCATGAAAAAAAATATTTTATATGTAAAAATATAATATGAAATTAATCTGCTTAGGCTGCAATAGTCAATAATGATGAAATTAAGAATGAATTTTGAAGTTCCTCCAAGTACACCGTGCCCAAAAACAATGATTACCCAAAACCTACATCATCAATTCATAAACTTTCTCATCAACACAGCCCCATTTATCTCCCTATTTAAAAGCTAAAAAAGCAAGTCTCCACTCTTCTCTTAAAGTTACACTAAATTATGATTTGTTATAATGCTTGACTTGTCAAAGCAAAAAAGCAAGTCATATCCTTAGCTTTTGAGGGAAATGGGCTGTCAAATCCTCAAACAAATTTGTGTGTTAATTGAGATAAATTTTTCACATGATTTTAAAGGTACTCCTTCATCATTTAATAAATTCTTCTCGGTACTAAACTAAGAATTTAAAACTAGAAAGTTAAAAAAAATAACACCAAAATATTTATTTCCACTAGCAGAATATTTGTCAATATAAAAGCGGTATATTATTGGTACAAAGATCACCAATGAATTTACCAAGAAAAAAGTATCGTCTGCTAATGTCTCGTCAAGGATTTTATATCAGTAAGCTCTTGATAAGGGAAAGAGTACTGGCTAATCTTGAATTATCATTGGTCATATATTGTGTGTAAAAGATAGATTCACTGACAAAATCACTGACAACCATGTTTTGTCAATGAATCTATCACTCTATATCAAAACAGTTAACAATTCTCAGTAATTCTACAAGGGAAATGAGTATGTTTTACCGACGGACAAACTGATATAATTGTTATGTTCATTAGTGATTTCATCAATGTTTTAGTAATTTTTTGAAAAAAAATGCTATGAAAAAAATTGACATTAAATAAAAAATTTAAATCGAAGAACACATTTAATATTATTGATTTAACTTTAAAAATAAATTACAAATGTTTTTATACATTAAAAAGAAATTGTATATAGAGGGAGAGGGGGAGGGGGATGGGGAGGAAAATCCCATGAAGATCCGTAAAGGAAAGGAAAATGATTGGACAAGTATGTCATCATCTGCTTCATCATCTCCTCTAATTGCTTCCTACCTCATTCTTCATATTTTGCCTTTATTTTAGCCATCAAAGTATCAATTCGTTGTTCAACCAATAAAGGATCCACTATGTGACCGTTTCTTAAAACCTTCTGATGTCATGAACTCTAGATATCCCTCTCAATTACTCTCAATGGTGTGGGGAGGTTTTAAGTTTCTCTACACCAGAAAGTTATTTGACTTGGCTCTTCTCTTCCACATCTATATTCTTACCTGGACTATAAGTATCGAGTATAACTATAAATAAAAACATTAATTCTAACCTTATACACATCTCTAGAGGCAAATTATAAATTATTAGTATGATCAGCTTATAAGAATAGGGTGCAATAAAGGATCCAAATAGATTGAATCTATTTGTACACAAACCAAGACATACATTTTATAGTTTAATTGAAAACTAAGGATGCACCATATTAAATTGCTTACAAGCTTCACCTTCAAAAGAATGCCCCATGACTCCATCATGTGAATGATATCATGTCACGTGTTTACCTATCTTTAGAGATATAAATAACATTTGCAATCTAATAGTGATTGAGAAGCATCTCAATTTTTAATATGTAACAATTGCATAGGATCTTACAACATAGAAGTTCTCTTTAAGTCTATTTTTTTCAAGTAAAATTCATTTTTTTTTCTAATTTAATGATGTTATCATCCATTACTTAGGAAACCTCTATAGAATAATGATGACAATATTTATTAATAATGTAACAATAAATTCAAAATTCAACTTTGGTATTTAAAAGTGAATTCACAATCTAATAATCAATTATTATTTTTGTATAAAAATGTAAATGAGCGTCAAAATAGTAACTAAATAAATCCAATTAACAACAAGTTATCTGTAACCAACTAATTATCTATCATTTGTTCAATTCAATTCTATAAAAAAAATCAATTTCCCCAAAATTTCCAACATAACAATAATTAAAATTGACAAAATATGATTATTACCCATTATATAACTAATAATTTCTTTCAGTTTAACACATCTGAGTTACAAAATTAAAATCAATTTTATCAAATTAGAAACAAATTCAAATTTTCACAAATCCCAAACAAATCCTAACATACAAATCAAACTTTAATTTTCTATCAAAAGGTTGTAAAACACTTAAATATACAAGCAAACCACAAAACAAATACTAAAAAAATCAATATATTAACTTAAAACCTAAATGGGTAGGTTTGCTTACTTAATGTAGGGAATATTTAGAAAAAAAATGCACCATGAAAATGTTGTTGACACTAAAAAGTATTGGGTGGTCGAATTTGTGATGATAAGACCTAGATTTATGACAAAATAGGGGGAGCGGCTACTATTTTGATTTTTGATTTGCAATTAAAGAAGAAGAAGAGGATAGGGTTCGTGTCAATTATAATATTTTTAAGTTTGCCAATAGAATTTTTGACACAATATTATGACAAAAAAATATCATCGATAAGCTATTAGCAAATAATTAATGATGTGTCATTTTACCGATAAAATCACTAAAATAATATTATTATTTTTTATTATTATTTTTAGTTTGTTGATGATTATATTAGTAATTACAGACTAAATATATTTCATTGGTTATTACATTGGAAATTTTCGATAGATATATTATGTCGCTATTATCATCAAAAAATTTAGATGAAAAATATTATGTTGGTGATTAATAATTTTGTGGTAGTAATAAAAAGAAAAATAAATATTTGTAATCACCAAATCAACCTCTAATAGTTATATATATATATATATATATATGAGAATCTTATCTCTCATAACCAAACTTAAAATTTAAATGCTGATGGTTAAAGAGACAACATCCCTTCACCATCCAACCAAATCACTCAAGCTTCATATACTTCACCATTACTACGTATAGTTTTAAGAAATTGGAGACTTGCGCATATTGTAATGCTTTAATTTTATCTGCAAACAGGGATATTAGAATATTTCGTTGGTGCTTTGAATTAAAAAGTCATGTGGCACCAAATATGATGTTTTGTCATATTTAGTTCTCATTTGCAGTTGGTGACGTGTTCATGATCCCATACTTGAGCACGCAATTATTGAGACCCAAAATAAAAAGGAGAATAACAAAAGACGAATGTTAGACAAAGAAACAGTTCATGGCGAGCTGTCTATAAATAGGCATAGCGAGGGAAACTGAATAGATCAACAAAAGCATTCTTCTTCATAATTTATCTCTCAACTCTTCAGCAAAGAAGGAAAAAAGAAATGGGCTCTGAGACTCCTCTCAAGCTTCCAATCATAGATTTCTCAAATCTAGGTCAAAATCCAGGCGCTGCCGAGTGGGACTTGGTGAAATTGCAAGTTCGTAAAGCGCTTGAAGAGTATGGCTGCTTCGAGGCCTTATTTGACAAAATTCCTGCAGAGAGTCGAAAGGCTATAGTTGGTGCAGTTGAAGAGCTCTTTGATCTCCCTTTGCAAACCAAAATGCGCAATGCTTCTAAGAAACCTTACCATGGCTATGTTGGACAGTACCCTCAGGTGCCACTATTCGAGAGCATGGGTATTGATGATGCCAACATAGCTGAAGAAGTTGAGAGCATGACCAACATCTTGTGGCCGCAAGGAAATCAAAGTTTTAGGTTTACCCATTCTCTGCTCTTTTTTCTGACATTTACCTTGTGCATAACTACTAGATTTCAATTTTTTTTTAAAAAAAAAATGCTTGATTGCACTGGTTGTTTGATCTTGAAAACATGTTTCCGAGTAATGTGTATCCTTTTCATCTGAAATCATATGTTTTCGCACAGTTTTCTTACTAATTAGTCAACCTCTTTTGCTAGCAATACTGTTCTGTCCTTCTCGGAGCAAGTGTCGGAATTAGATCAAATAGTTCGAAGGATGATTGTCGAGAGTCTGGGACTCGAGAAATACTTCGACGAACACATGAACTCTACCAACTACCTTCTCAGGGTCATGAAATATAAAGGGCCCCAGACAACTGAGACAAAACTTGGATTAACTTCTCACACTGATAAGAACATTGTGACCATTTTATACCAAAATCAAGTTGATGGGCTAGAATTACAAACCAAAGATGGTTGCTGGATCGATCTCAAACCCACACCAGACTCTTTTATTGTCATGATTGGAGATTCTCTTTATGTAAGTTCCTTCTCACCTTCCCTTTCTTTTTTCAAAAAATGATTCTTCAAAAATAAATATATAATTATACATGATCCTTAAGACTTTAAATTATTGATCAAACACAACATGTCACACCGATTAATATCAAGTTTTTGTAATATTTATTTGTATCTCACTTTATTAATTTGTTGTTGTTAGACTTATACAATATTTGAAAACACAGTTAAAATCATGTTTCTTAAAAACAAATTTAAAAAAATTGTAAGGAATTAATTTTTTTATATTTTTAGATTATTTTGATATGTTAATGTCAAAAATAATTTTTTAAAATAAAAAAATATATATTATTTTAATGCATTCCCCAACAAAAAACACTTTAAACAACAATTATTATCACTCATCTCAAACATCCTTTATGCATTTGTGTGTGCACATCCCGCATGCATATGAGTAAATTTTTTTTATTTTTTTTTTTTTTGATTTATGTGGGTGTGCATATGAGTAAATTTAATGTTATAAGTGAGGAGTTGTAATTCAATTGAATTTGGAATAATTTTTCATATCCAATAAATCTTTTATATATTAATATTTTTTTATTTAACACACCTTAACATAACTTATCTCGATATAAATTTATTATTATATTATGTGTTATTCAAGGACTTTGGACTATTGGGTCTATATGGAAGTGTACACTATAACTTTGAACTCTGATTTTATGCAGGCTTGGGCAAACGGTCGACTGCATTCTCCATATCATCGAGTTATGATGAGAGGCAATGAAGCAAGGTATTCTGTCGGATTGTTTTCAGTCCCCAAAGCAGGCTACATGATAAAAGCCCCAGAAGAGTTAATCGACGAGGAGCATCCCTTGCTTTTTAAACCCTTCGATCACGTCAAGTTCCTTGGATTTTACTACACAGAAGCTGGTCAGAGAGCTCAATCTGCGTTAAAGACTTATTGTGGTGTTTAAATTATACTGCGGTGTTTGCATTGTACTGTTCCTAAGCTTGCAACTTGTGTCATTTTATCTTAATTTGCTATGTCTTTTTAAACACGATGTGTGTTGTATTGTTCTTCAATAAATTAAGTTACTTTCACCTTGAAATTTCTGTTAAAAAAATAATAAATTGGAATCAAGTACAAAATTAAACTCCAACAAATGAAAACATAATCAATTAATTAATGCTATTTTTTTAATGTCGCACGATGAAATTTACAGGCGCTGTCTGGACTCTACAGGATTTTTAGGACCAAAATTTTCAGTAGTTGCTAGGCAGGACTTGCTGTTGAAAAAAGCTACAATAAATGTTCAAAAGTCTAGTAGGAGTCGTTTTTTAAATTGTATTTTGATTAAAAATATATTAAAATAATATTTTTATTAAAAAAATTATTTTTAACATTAAAATATTAAAATTATAAAAAAAAATACTAAATAATTTATTTTAAATTAAAATAATTTTTAAATTTGAATAAAAAGAAGGTTGAAGCTCAATTTCAAACTCCATTTAATGTGACATCCAATTGGGCTTCATTGCATTCATGGGCCTGGATTTGATCCATACGTGGAGATGGACAGGATTGACTATGGCACCCGAAAGAGACTAGCAAGGGAATGCAATCTTGAAAACAATAGGAAGTAACTATTCAATTTATTTACATTACATTGAAAATAAGATTTTAAGTTAATGTATAATATAAGAGAAAAAAAAAGTATTGATGTTGTGGATATCATGGAATTTTTTAAATAAAAACCGGAAGAACGATATATATGTTTAATAAAATAAATTGAAAATATCTAAGCTGATAAATTATAGAAAGAATTATTAATGCTACTTAAATATTAAAATAAATTGATCTTTATTGCAAGTAAAAAAAAAATACAAATGTAAATACTTAAAATGATATAAATAAGAAAGACAATGATATAAATTTTGAAGAAAAAAGTATTTTTTTAGTCAAATTATCTTTTCTTATTCATGTGTTTTATTTTTTATTTTTCCAAAACATATCATTTTTATTTTCTATATGTTTTATTGAAGAAAACTTGAAGGAAATTAAAATAAATAATAAAACAATATTGATTTGAAATAAAGGGGACAAATGTATCTCTTTAATCAAAACTCTCTTTTCTTATTCATATATATCTTTTTTTCATAGAAAAATTTAATTTTTTTAGTTTTCAAATACAAATTTTCCATAATCATAAAATTAGGTTTCAATAAAAAAAAAATTCATGAATCAATAACTTTTACACAAATATAAAAAAAATATAAGATTAGTAAATTTGAAGAAAGAATTATATAAAATATTTTCAATAAGAAAATATAAAAATAGATATTTTATTTGCATTGAATATTCATGAGCAAAATTCATAAAGCAACTTTGACAAATTCTGTAAAAATGTAAATCATGTAATTTATGCAAAAATGTTGATTAAAAAAAAATACGTATGAAATGCAAACTTGTCTTTCACAGGGTGACAACCTAATAAGAAGATCCTAATTATTGTGTGCATCAAAAGGTTGGCCATTATCTAGTTTCAAAGGGTCTCTCGCATGCTTAGTGATCGTCCTTGAAAAGGTCGATATGAGGCTTACAAGTAGTGTGAAGATAGAAGCCCTGAGTAATATCAGTTTGGCACATCAACCACTTCCAAGTAAACAATCAAGCGAGTTGGATGGTTTCACGAGTCTTGTTGTAACCCATTTTCGGGTCTCCACAAAATAAATAAAAATAAATAGCCAAAAGGAAAAAAAAAATAATAGGAGGCAGAAGCGCTTAGAAAACAGTCAGAAAAATTGGTCAAGGAGGTTAAAAATACGAGGATTGAATTTTTGACAGTATGATGAGAGCCCTGTTGGAAAAGAAATTTGAATTTTTAGGAGAAAAGCCCAAATTTGGAGGTTTATGGACTTAATTGGATTTTTATTTGAATTTATAGAGGATTTGATTGCAAGAAAAATTGATTTTTAAGTCAATTTGGGCTTTAATTAGAAGAAATTAAAGTTCTGGGACCAAATTATATTTTTTAGGAATTTATTAAGTCAAATCAGGGGTTTAATTGCATAAATATTAAAGTTTAATGGCCAATTAGGGACTTAATTGAGAAAATCCGAAACCAGGAACCAATTTGGAAAAGGCGCGTAAATAGGGGGGCTGTATTGGATTGATTCAGGAGCTTAATTGAAGAATTTGGAAGTTTATGGATCAATTGAGGGCTCAATTGCATAAATCAGAGGCCAAGGACTAAAGTGAAAAAACGCGGCCAACAAGAGGGGCGGAGACTGAATTCGGCAGGGACGCAATTGAAATGAACAAAAGATGATTGAGGGCTGATTTGAAAATTGGCGCATTCTGGCGCCACATTTAAATGAAACGGCACGCTTTCTCCAAAACGACGTCGTTTCATACAAAAAAAAAAAGAAGAAGGGTTGAACGGTGCCGTTTGGAAAGACACTGTTCCCCTTTCTTCTTCCCCCCTTGAACATGCATCGGGGAAGAAGGAAAAAGAAGCTTTGTTTAATTTTGCCGGTCCCTCTCTTGCCTCGAGCCCACCGACCAACCCGAGGTCCCATGCCATTGGACCATCAACCGAAGACACTGGTCGACCACCCGTCGCGCTGCCGAAACCGAGGGAGGCATGCCTGGACAGCTGCACCCCCCGACCAGCCGCTACGTGATCGGCTCCCCATACTCCACAATGGAAAGCCGCACCCACTTGTTCTATAAATAGCACCCAACACAGCAACATTAAAAGGGGAGGACCGAAGGGAGAGAGGGGAGGACCCGAAAGGAGAGCGAGGAGAGAACCCGAAGGGAAGAGAGAGAGAGAACCGAAAGAAGCAACCCGAGAGGAGGAGAGAGAAACAACCGAACCAAAAAAAACCATTAGGAAACCCAGACTGAGAAAGAGGAAACCGCCGAAAATGAAAGAAGAGGATGCCATACAGAGAAGAAAGGAAGAGCAGTAATCTTACCTTCCGCCGTTTGAAACAGCAGCACCGCTCCCGGCCTCCATCGCAGCACCGCCAGAGAAGCCGCCGCTCAGCAAGCCATCGCCTCCGCCGCGCCAGGTACGCTTTCTTCCCCCTGCATTTTTCTTCTCTCGCTGCATGAGTTTTCCTCTTGATTCTGCATGCAGGAGGCGGGGAGGGAAAAAGTAATTCCCCTCCTCGGTTTTTTTTTCTTCCTTCCTGGGCCAGACCGGTTCTGGCCCAGCCTTTAGGTCTGGGCCGGGTCCAGCCCAGACCAGAAGAAGCATGATGGATTGTTGGGCCGAGATCGGCCCGATCCATTCTGGGCCGAGATCGGCCCAATTCCTGTTGGGCTGAGTCTGGCCCATCTATTTGGGCCTGCCCAACCCATATAATATATTATATTATATATTATAAATTATAATATGTTATATGATATATGTGTGTGTATATATTAAAATAAAAAATATATATATTCTGAAAAATCTTTGAAAAATATTGTTGATTTTCCTGCATATTTTTGTCAAAATGGCTTAATGTTTGGTTTGTATTTTTTATACTGTAAAGATACAAATCCAGTATTAAAATACCCGGTTTTCGTCAAAACATCAAAGATTTTGGAAAATAAAAAATGTTTTTGCTTCCAAAAATATTCTAAAAAATCCTAAAAAAAATATTGTTGATTTTCCTGCATATTTTTATAAAAATGACTTAATATTGGTTTGTATTTTTATATCGTAGAGATACAAATTCAGTATTAAAATACCTAGTTTTCGTCAAGAAAAAAAAATGTTTATATAAAAAAAAAAATGTTTTCTCGTGTGTTGCATACGGCCAATACCCTAACATGTGTCGAATGTCTTTTTTATATATATACAAAAAATATTGGAAGTTTTAAAAAATGTGTTTTCACATGGATTTCTTAAACACAACAAAAATTGTTTTTTCTTGCATTTCTGGATTTTACAACATGTTTGTAAAACTCCAAAGGGTATTGGCCAATATTCCAAAAAATATAAAAATCTTATTTTGGGTAGGGGGAATTCATCTATTATTCACCGCTAATGTTTGAATAAAGAAATCCCTAAAGGACGAATAGCCAAAATATTATTGGGAGTAATAAATCCGCACACATCCTTAAAAGAAGGCTTGATTATAATCGAGGATATTTTTTTTAATTTTTTTTCCCTCCTTGCGATTCACGAGTCGCAAACTCTTGAAATACTAAGGGAAAAATGAGCTTTCAAAGCACATGGAATCTCCTTGGATTTCTATCCAAATAAATTTTATTTGAATCAAACCTAGGAAAATTGATGGGATTAGAAAACACCAACACCATAGCAATTATAGAGCAAACCAAACACCAAGCAGCTTACCTTAGGTAAGGCGTACTAGGGGTGCTAATACCTTCCCTTTACGCAACCAGTCCCTTACATTAGAATCTTTGAAAGACCAGTTAGGGTTTCTAGTGACCAAAATACTAGGTGGCGACTCCAAAGAACTAAATCAGCAAAACAAATGAAAAATTCGCCTCGAACGCCGCACGGATTTTTTTTTATGTGCGACAAAATGGCAACTCCACTAGGGACTTAGGACTAAGCTTGATATTTTGTTTGTTTATGCTATGTGTTATTGGTTTTTGTTTTCTTATATGAATGAATACTTGGTTTAAAAGCTTTAGCATGCATCCTTACCTTCTATCATACATGGTGTAGTCATACATCACTTATTATTATTATTATGTTTTGAGGGCACACACATGTAACTTTAAGATTAAGTGGGGGACTAGCAGCTTGCCTTATGACTTGAGTCAAGGTTTAAGTTTGTGTAAACCCCAACTCTTTGCTGAGTGTTTAGACTGATTGTGATTGGTATACGTGCCATCCCACTATCTGCTGGACCTCTATATCGCCTTTACGAGGGTGATCATTGGAACAGCAAGAGACCCTCTTTTTAGAGACCCAGTAGTAAACCTACCCTATGTCTCACATGAATGAATTAGAACCTATCCTTAGGGTGTATGTTCCATAATATCTTTTGCATCAAAACAGGTCTAACCCCAACACATTTTGAATTGCAGGACTTGTGAACGAAATGTCCATCATCACTAAATCTTCCATCGTAGAGTATGGGAAAAATTCGGAACTGTCATAATTGATTAAAGGAGACTGCCTTAGAAGCGATGCTAAGAAGATGTCACCAATCAAGAACCTGAATTGCATTATGAATGAGGTGAACAAATTAATGACTCATTTTCAGAATATAGATAAAGATGCATTTTTTAGGAAATACAGACGTTTGGTGGAAATCGTAAGGGAAGAAGTTTTAAGCCCAGTTGTGCGAGCTTTAGTTCATTTTTGGGATCCAGACTACCAATGTTTTTCCTTTGGAAACATAGACCTATGTCCCACGGTTGAGGAATATGGATTGTTGACCGAGTTCCAAACAACCTGTATCAGATTTATTTGCCTTTAAGATCCGACAAGATCATCCCTGAACTGTCAAAACTGCTCAGAATCTCCAACTTGGAAAAGTTTTTGGAAAAGAATGGTACTGGTTTGAAATGGAGGATGCTAGAATTTGAATTGGAAAAGAAGCCAGAATTAGAAAAGGAGAGATTGATTGCTTTGGGTATATTTGGCCTTGTGTTGTTCCCAAGCCAGACTGGTTTAGTGAGTTTGGAGGCCGCTGTTGCTTATGTAGAGTATGAGAATACGCAAATCAATCCAGTGGCTACTATTTTAGCTGAAACGATTTTGACACTTAACCATTGTAGGAGGACCGGAAAAGGAGCAATGAGATGTTGCACACAATTATTGTATATCTGGATGGTTAGCCATATCGAAACAAAAAAGCTTGTCTTCAATAATTTTTGGTGGTTCACCCAAAAACCCTTAAAATTAGTAGAAGAGGAAGAATAGGGAGATCTAGACAACCAAGGTTGGGTTGACAAATTAGCAGGCTTGCCTAATAGTAATTTTAAGTGGAGAGCCCCATAGGTAACGACAGTGAAGGTCCTAATGAGTTGTGGACAAAGACGTTGGGTACCATTAGTAGGGATTACAGGTTATGTGAGTTATGCTCCTGCCTTAGTGGTAAGGCAACTTGGGGGCATGCAGTTTGTTCCCAGGACTATGGGAATTGCTCAATTCTTTGGTTTGTTCAAAGATCCCATTGCAAAAGAGGTTTTGGAGATCATCAAACAGGATTGGAAGCATCTGGTTTTGGTTGAGATAGAAGGCTTAAAAGATCCAAGTGCAAGCGAAGGATATGCAAAATGGAGAGACTTAGCTGCTTCAGTCATGCCTTGTGTAGAAGCCAAATCTCCTCAAGCTGTAAAAGAGCCTATTAAGAGAAAAAGGGTTAACAATGAAGATGAGTTGAGAAGGCAAGTGGAAAAACTTCGAATAGAGTTAAGTAAAAGCAGAAAAAACAAGGCAATGTTGGAAGAAATGATGTTAGAAGAGGATAAAAGGAGAGCATTTCTAGATGAGCAAATACAGTCTAGAGATGCGAAAATAACAAAGCTTGAGTTAAAGCTAGGTGAGGAGAAGAGTGCTAGGAAAGAAAGCGAGAAGGAGCTAGTTGGAATGAGTTTGGATTGGATGCAAAGTTGCTCTGAACTTGAAGCAATGGAGATGGACTTTAACGATTGCCAAGAAAGTGCAGAATATTACAAAAAAAAAATTGCGCAAGTGCAGTTCGAACTGATGGATAGGATTGGGAAGTATGAGGATTTGAATAAGAAATATATGGAATGGGAAAGCCATTCAACGGGGATTAAAGAAAGTAAAAGGAGAGGTTTTGAGGAGGTTGAAGCAGAGTTAGCGGTTAAGAAGAATGAGGTAAAAGTTATGAGGATAAAACTTGACAAAGAACGTGAAAAGGGTGAAGTATTTAGACGAGAAACTAGTAACAATGGAAAAACACAAGGATCAAATCGACGCCAACAACACTGCTTTGAACAGAACCAACATATTGTTCATAGAAAAAATGACCAAGACAGATGAGCAAATGGACGAAGCTGCTGCACATGCTCGAATTATTAGAATTAATGCGCGGAATGTGGGAGGAGACATCATTCGCTATCGCCGAAGCCTAGCTGAAATCGGTGCCTTTCTAGGGAAGATTGAGAACCGCGACTTTGCCTTCTTACCTTTGGCTAAAGAGTTTAGGGAGGAAAGGGATTAACATGTTGTATTTCTTTTTATTTCTAAATGTAATAAATTTATCAAAGCATTAATGAAAATGGCGTTGACCCATCTTCTTATGCAAAATCTGTCTCTTGGTGAATATGATTCAAGCAAACGACTCGAAAGGCAAAACTCCTATCAAAGCAATGTGACAAGAGAAACTATGCTTATGAGGTGATAGCTATTATTCATTCACAAGAAGGTTGCATCCATACCCAATGAACAAAGCATTCTCATCACAATCATGCATTTTTCTCATACATCTATGCACACATCTGCAGATCGTGAAACATAGGTCCCACGTCCAGAATCCACCAAACCCGGTCCAGATCAAGGATGGAGAACGAAGAAAGAGCTCACTTAGAGTCACACTATCAGACCAAGTTAGAAGCCGTAAAAGGTGAAGTTGCTAGGCTGACCGACCTACTCAAGCAACTTCTAAGAACTAATAATGGGGAGGGAACGTCAGCACAACCACCTAAAGGAGCGCCAGCAGCTCACATCCCTCAAGCATCTCAAAACCAGGGGGCAAACTCGGCCTACTACCCCTATCCAACCAACTCAGGCTCCAATCAATGTTGACTTAACAACGGAGGGAATCTCGGATAATAGGTCTCCCAATTTGATGGACCAGGACAAGTTGTTTGCCTTGGAAGAAAGGTGAAGGGCAGTTGAGGGTAATGACTGGTTTGACCCCATGCGAGCAGCTGAGATGTGTTTGGTACCAAACATCATGGTGCCAAAGGATTTTAGGATACCAGAGTTCATTAAGTACACTGGTTTGGAATGCCCAAACACTCACCTTCGATCCTACTGCAATAAAATGGCGGAAGTAATCCGCGATGATAAACTGCTAATCTATTTCTTTCAAGATAGCCTCGTAGGGTCCGCTTTGAACTGGTACATGAGGTTAGATAGTGTCAGGATCAGGAGCTTGAGAGATTTGGTGGAGGCTTTCCTTAAGCAGTACAAGTTTAACATGGAAATCGCTCCTGATCAAACAAGTCTAATGGCAATGGAAAAAAGGAACCAGGAGTCAGTAAGGGCATATGTGCAAAGATGGAGGGATGAGGCAATGCATGTCCAACCCCCTTTGATAGAAACAAAGATGGTGAGCTTGTTTGCCAATACTTTCAAGGCACCTTATTATGAGCACCTAATGGATAGTTCCTCTCAACATTTCTATGATGCGGTACGCATAGCTGAAAGGATAGAGCAAGGGATTAAAGCTGGGCGTATAGCGACGTCGTTGGAAAAGAAGGGTTTTATTGGAAGAAAGAGAGAAGGCGATATTAACAACTTGGAAGGCGGGTATAAGGGCAAGAGAGTAGATTCCCATAATCCACAAGTACCTACCTCTCAATTCTCACACATAAACTTTAACCAACCTTTTTCCCCTAATTGAACAAATAACCAGTTAAACAGCCCAAATCACTACCAAAGACCCCATACAAGATACACTTGAGAACAACTGCCGCCGTTACCCATGCCTTTGAAGGACATGTACGCAAAACTGTTGAGCATTGGACACATAGCTCCTATCCCTACACTACCACTACAACCACCATTCCCAATTTGGTACAAGCCCGAGTTGACTTGCGAGTACCATACGGGTAATCTTGGGCATGGGATTGAAACCTGTTACGCTTTCAATAAGAGGTTGTTGGAGCTTATTAAGATAGGATGGGTATCCTTTGAAGACAAGCCCAATGTTAATTCAAACCCATTACCTAAACATGCCCCAAATAGTAGTGGAGTAGGCATGATAGAAGTTGGAAATCAATGCAAGGTGTTGAAGGTGCCTATGAAAAAGTTGTACGACATGTTAGTACGATCTGGATTTCTAGAGGCAAATGTGGAAAGCCATTTGGAGGGAGGTGACTATTGTGAGTTCCATGGAAGAGATGGACACCATATTGAGGATTACGTCGAGTTTTGCGAAAAGATTGCAAAAATGTTGAGAATGTGACATTTGAGAATTGAACCCATGGAGAGCTGGTGTGAGGTGAGTATGATGGAAGGTCAAGATGAGATGACAGGTGTAACATCCCCCATTTCGGGATAAAACGACAATCTCATATCAATAAAAAAAAAACATATAATAATTTTTTTTTTATATATACATATATGTTCATGATACCGGAAGGTCCGAGGTTATTGACATGAATTTATTTACACTTCTAATAGCTCGCATCTCATAGCTCAAATCCTGACCCAATCATCATGGGTTTTCAATTTCCACACTTATACCCACTTTTATCAACCACAATATTTACGATATGCCTTATATAACAAGATATCATTATGAATAGATAAAAATAAATAAGTATAATTACATCGGCATAAAGCATGATTATATGAACTACATTGTTACATTCATTCAGTCAAGTTTAAACATTAATTATACAAATTAAGTTATACAAACATTTTCATATTTACAAAATACAAGGGTATACTCCCTAGGAACTAGATTACAAGAAAGGGGCATAAGCTAGGACCTACTCTTGTCGTGCATGTGATGATCCTGAAACAAAATATATATTATTGAAAGGTGAATATTACAATAAATATGACAACATGAACATCTAACAATTTAACAAAGTAACATGTATTCATAGTTCATTTGCCTCTCCCTTCTAGTTTTCTTTTTTATTATTATTATAATCCCTTCCTTGTCCAACTATTATTAATTGTTCCCTCTGCCACTTTCAACCTTCATTATAGACTCTATGAGAGATTGAACATGATCATTTTTTTTTTTTGCTTATCACATTACCGATACCAATATCACCGGTACCATCACCATCACTCCATATGAGTCATTTCAAGGTGATCCCCTTATCTGGGATCCTAACATACACTAAATGTATGTTAGTCCATACATGGTGATCCGCTTACCCGGGATCCTAACATACACTAAATGTATGCTAGTCCAATTATGGCGATCCCCTTACCCGGGATCCTAACATACACTAAATGTATGCTAGCCGATACATGGTGATCCCCTTACCCGGGATCCTAACATACACTAAATGTATGTTAGTCCATACATGATGATCCCATTACCCGGGATCCTAACATACACTAAATGTATGCTAGTTTACGCCTCAAATCGCACTTCTCATATTTCCCTTGTTAGTGATAATTTCATCATTTGGCAATTTACACAACTTTTCACCTTGAATACCCATACATTTAGAAATTCACATTTCATATTGGTAATATAAACAAATCATGGAAATTAACTAGGAAGTATAGGTGCGATTCACCTACCTGAAATAGAAGCTCTATTCGTACTCCCCTGCTGCTGCTGTTGTTGTTGCCCCACGCCTGTGGTCCCTCCTGAAATTTACAGGTTTATCCCATAAGTTCTTCTCACTCACGGATATGTTTTATTATAAACATATCAACAACCAATAAGTCTTTCTTTCAGTCATCATTTCTTTATACATATATTTGAACTATTTCTACTTAAAATCCAAACTGTTACTGTCTCGTTTTTGAACTGTCACTGTCTCATTTTTGAGCTGTTACTGTCTAGACATTTTTGAATTGTTACTGTCTCATTTTTGAACTGTTACTGTCTAGACATTTTTGAACTGTTACTGTCTCATTTTTGAACTGTTACTGTCTCATTTTTGAACTGTTTGAACTATCACTGTCTAGACATTTTTGAACTATCACTGTCTCATTTGGTGACCCATAACGGGAGTTTTATAACTCCAAATTGAGCAAGACCAATTTCATTAATTAGCCAACATTCAAAACTACAATTTCTATAAGGAATCTGATCCTAATTCTTTCATCCTCCTACCCGAAATATCTTGAAAATCAAGAGACGAAACGGTCCAGATTCATCAGCCTTTCCATTTCCACACAACACAAGAAGTTTAATTTAGTAACTCATACTTTTTCCTCAATTTAAGTCTAAGAACTAAAATCTATAGTTTAACATCCAGGCATCAATTCAAAATCAACTTGAAATGACTCATAAAAACAGGTTTAGAATACCTTACCCGATACGCATCAAAGTTTTGATCCCTCTTTTTTTTTTTTCTTTTTAATGGCAATCGACCCTTCCCTCTTCTCTTCTTGTTAACCCCTTTCCCACCAGTGTTTTATTTTACCTACAACCCTTAATCTTGGATGGTTTGTAAAAATGAACATAAAACTCCCTCTTTTCTTTCTTTACGTTATCTCCAGATCTGTTTTTTTTCCTTTTGTGACAAAAGGAGTACTTATGCTCTATAATTATTCTTATTTGCATTTAGGCCCCATCTTCTTTAAGTGAATTTGTTTTGCCCCCACTTCTTTCTAGTTTAGTTTATTTCCTTTAAATTTAATCCAGCCTTGATTTTTATTTTTATTTTCTCGGGATTTACAACAGGAGTATGCAGGGTCCAACAAACAGCTAATGGGCCCCCAAGGCTAATTTTGGTTAAACCGTCCTGCACAAAAGGGAATCACAATGCCATGCCTTATAATCATGGTTATGCCTCCAACGTTCGAGCTCCTCTTCCTTTGTTCCAAACCGAGATAAGTGGTTTGACCAGGAGTGGTCGTTACTTTATGCCGGAGGAGTGGAGGAAGGCAAAGGGTAAAGAAGTGGTAGATCTAGACAAAGCGCTAGAAGTGAATAAGCCGGTAACGGAAGAGGAGTCGAATGAATTCTTGAAGTTGATCAAGCATAGCGAATATTGCATAATAGATCAACTAAAAAAGACTCCAGCCAGGATCTCCCTTATGTCCTTGATACTCAGCTCTGAGCCACATCAAAACGCCTTGCAAAAGGTATTGAATGAGGCATATGTACCCCAAGACATTAAACATAAAACCATGGAGCATCTAGTGGGAAGGATCCATGCAACTAATTACCTATACTTCACGGCTGATGAGCTTGATGCTGAAGGTACCAGGCATAACAAGCCCTTATATATTACGGTTAGGTGCAAGGACTGCCTCATTGGAAAGGTACTCATCGATAATGGCTCGACCCTTAACGTATTGCCAAAGCACATTCTGGAGGAAATGCCGATCGATAAATCTCATATGAAGCCTAGTACCATGATGGCCAGAGCATATGATGGCTCGCCTAGGCCAATAATTAGGATGTTAGAAGTGGAGCTATATGTGGGACCATAAATGTTCCTAGTGACACTTCAGGTTATGGACATCCACCCTTCCTATAGTATGTTATTGGGAAGACCTTGGATTCATGCAGTGGGGGCAGTAGCTTCGTCATTGCATCAATGCCTGAAGTAGCTTCATCATTGCATCAATGCCTAAAGTATATCATGAATGGGATGTTGGTAATTGTCAAGGCTGAGGAGACAATATCCATGATAAAGAATGTGGTTGTGCCTTTTATCGAAGCAGATGATTGCAAGGATAACAATATTCATGCTTTTGAAATTGTGAACACTGATTGGGTGCCGGAGAACACAGTACTAAGAAGGCCAAGGATCTCGGAAGTAGCAAGGATGGCAACTCAATTCTTCTTAGAACACGAGATCCCATTTCAGTATAACACTATCGCCGGGATACTAGAAGGGATTAATCCGGCAAGGATGAAAAGTGCTGATCAAAGATTTGGGCTAGGGTATCAACCTAACCAAGAAGATTATCGGTGGGCTGCTGGTCGGAGAAGGGCAAGAAGGATGGCTAGAATTAAAGGAAGAGAGCCTGAGGAAGAAAAGCTAGAAATCCCTCCCCTTAGCGTATCGTTCCCAAAAGCTGCATACATAATGCAACATGATAAAGGAGCTAGAAGCCTTGGTCAAGAACTGGCGAATATGAGCATAAACACCTTGGAGGAAAATGAGAAGGAAGGAGAGGACATGAAAGTAGTAGCAGGAGAAGGAGATGAAGCGCTGCCACAACTGACAGTCCATACACTATAAGAAGTCTTCGCCAAGGCCTTTGTGCGCAAGTTGGCTCAGGGTGAGAAGTTTCAGAACTGGGTGACCCAAAAAGCTCCAGTAGTTTTCGAAATGTAAACCAACTTTGTTTGCCTTAACATGCTTTTGTCATTGCTTATGTTTGTTTTTATTTCCTCTAGTTGACAATCAAGGCTCATGATGTCAGCTGGATTTTGTGTTTGTCATTGAGCCCACCTTTTTTTCTTTAAATGATGAGATCATGCACTTTTCAAAATCGTTTTTTGCATTTACACCAAGCACTTTCCGCTTTCAGGAATCCTGAAAATGAATCTCCTACAACATCACATACATTTAGCATCAAGAATAAATGGCCAAACTTGAACGAGCACGTAATAGCTATGGAAGAAGAAGAGTGGGATGAAAGCAATATCAGTGAATTCACCAAGCTAGTAAAACAACTGGAACAGACTTGGAAGCCTACCACCGAGGAACTCGAAACCATCAATGTGGGTAGTGGTCAGCTCAAGAAAAAGTTGAAAATAGGTACCTTAATTACTTCTGAACAAAGGACAAAAATGATCACCCTATTACAAGAATATTCAGATGTCTTTGCTTGGTCCTATAAAGATATGCCTGGTTTGGATACAAGTATTGTAGTACATAAGATACCGTTGGAAGAAGGTTATAAGCCAGTTAAGCAGAAGCTGAGGAGGGCTCACCCGGACGTCTGGATCAAGGTCAAGGCAGAACTCGAGAAGCAATGGGATGCTGGCTTTCTAGAAGTAGTTAGATATCCACAATGGGTATCTAACATTGTTGTGGTGCCTAAAAAGGAAGGGAAAATTAGAGTTTGTGTGGATTTTCGGAATTTGAATAGAGCTAGCCTTAAGGATGATTTTCCTCTACCCCATATAGATGTTTTAATGGATAACGCCGCCCGAAGTTCCACTTATTCCTTTATGGATGGTTTTTCAGGATACAACCAGATAAAAATGGCTCCGGAGGATAAGGCGAAAACAACTTTCGTCACACCTTGGGGAACTTACTGCTACAAGGTCATGCCATTTGGTTTGAAGAATGCAGGTGCAACATATCAAAGAGCAATGGTGACTCTATTCCACGACATGATGCACAAGGAAATTGAGGTGTATGTAGATGATATGATTGCCAGGTCTAAAAAGGGACAAGAGCATGTGGAAGTTTTGAGGAAGTTATTTGAGAGGTTGAGGAAGTATGAACTAAGGCTTAATCCTGTAAAATGTTCATTCGGAGTTAAATCGGGAAAGCTGTTAGGATTTGTGATAAGTGATAGAGGTATAAAGGTGGATCCAGATAAAGTAAGGGCCATCCAAGCTATGTCATCCCCTAAGACGGAGAAAGAAGTAAGAGGATTCTTGGGAAGGTTGAACTACATTGCTTGGTTTATAGCTCAGCTAACAATAACATGCGAACCTATATTCCAACTACTAAGGAAAAAGAATCTTGGAACCTGAAATGAGGAGTGTGAGGAGGCATTCAATAAAATCAAGCGTTATTTATAAAATCCACCTTTACTGGTTCCTCCTGTATCAGGAAAACCTCTAGTATTATACCTAACAGTAACTGAAGCATCCATGGGATGTGTATTGGGTCAGCATGATGAAACCGGAAGGAAGGAAAGAGCTATTTATTACTTAAGTAAGAAATTCACTGAATGTGAGTCTAGATACACGGAGATAGAAAGGCTTTGTTGTGCCTTGGTGTGGGCAGCAAAGAGGTTGCGACATTATATGTTATACTATACCACTTGGTTGATTTCAAAAGTGGATCCTCTAAGGTATATTTGTAACAAGCCCTTTCTCTCAAGTCGAATTGCAAGGTGGCAGGTTTTATTAGCAGAATATGACATTGTGTATATGACAAGGAAAGCCGTAAAAGGGAGTGCAATCGCAGACCATCTGGCCGATTATGCTGTTGAAGATTACGAACCTTTGGATTTTGATTTCCCCGATAAAGATATATTGTCAATAGAAAAAGAAGAAGAAAAGACAGATTGGTGGACCATGTTTTTTGACGGGGCAGTGAATGTATATGGTAACGGGGCCGGGCGGTAATAATCTCTCCTAATAAGAAACAATATCCAGTTTTGGTTAAACTGCATTTCGAGTGCACCAACAATACAACTGAGTATGAAGCTTGTATCCTCGGTTTAGAAGCGGCATTGGAGCTGAAGATAAAGAAGATATATGTATATGGGGATTCAATGTTGATTATCTGCCAGGTTAAAGGGGAATGACAAACCAAAGAGGAAAAGTTGAGGCCGTACCAGGAATACCTATCCATGCTAGCAAAGGAATTTGAAGAAATTAGATTCACCCATCTGGGAAAGGAGGGGAACCATTTTGCGGATGCTTTAGCCACGCTAGCTGCTATGACTACCATTGATCTCAAGTGCAAGGTACAACCGATACACATTGACATTAGAAATGATCCAGCTCACTGTTGCGTAGTTGAAGGAGAGATAGATGGACAACCTTGGTATTACGATATCAAGAATCTTGTGCAAAATCATGAATATCCGGTGGGAGCTTCTAGAATGGATAAGAAAACATTGAGAAGGTTGGCTATAGACTTCTATTTAGATGGAGAGATTTTATATAAAAGATCGTTTGATGGAACCCTGCTAAGGTGTTTGAATGAGGCAGATGCTAGAAAGGCATTATGAGAGGTCCATGAGGGGATTTGCTCGACCCATGCTAGCGGGCATATGATGGTAAGGAAAATCCTAAGGACGGGTTATTTTTGGATGACACTAGAGAAAGACTGTATTGACTATGTCAGAAAATGTTACAAATGTCAAATTTATAGTGACAAGGTCAATATGCCACTAGCCCCACTATTTAATCTAATATCTCCTTGGCCCTTTGCAATGTGGGGAATTGACGTGATCAGGCCTGTTAACCCAAAAGCTAGCAATGGTCATAGATTCATCCTCGTAGTTATTGACTACTTCACAAAATGGGTGGAAGCTAATTCATATGCCCACGTAACACAGAAGGTAGTGACGAAGTTTGTAGAAAAGGACTCGATTTGCCGATATGGTCCCCCATAAAGGATAGTGACAGATAATGCACAGAATTTCAATGGCAAAATGATAGTGGAGCTGTGTACTAAATGGAAAATCAAGCATTCGAATTCCTCACCATACCAACCAAAAATGAATGGTGCAGTAGAAGTTGCCAACAAGAACATCAAAAAGATTATTCAGAAAATGGTAGTCACATATAGATATTGGCATGAGATGTTGTCGTTTACTCTTCATGCATACCGCACTACAGTCAGGTCCTCGACAGGGACTACCCCTTATTCTCTAGTGTACGGTATGGAGGCAGTGATGCCTTTGGAAGTGGAAATCCCATCGTTAAGAGTGTTGATGGATTCCAAATTAGATGAAGCTGAGTGGGCAAAGTGAGACACGAGCAACTGAACCTGATCAGTGAAAAGAGGATGGCTGCAATATGTCATCACCAACTTTACCAAAAACGAATGGCCAAGGCATATGATAAAAAGGTTAGACCGCGGTTGTTTCAAGAAGGGGATCTAGTATTGAAGAAAATATTGTCATTACTCGGAGACGATCAAAGCAAATGGGCACCAAATTACGAGGGTCCTTACATAGTAAAGAAGGCATTCTCAAGAGGAGCGTTGAAGTTGGCTAGAATGGATGGAGAAGACCTAGCTCGACTTGTGAATTCTGACTCTGTAAAAAGATATTATGCTTGATGTAGACTCCTAAATCAATAAAGCAAAGTTTGGCCATTGACTTCTTTCTTTTTGCATTGATCTAACAACAATCATTTTTGCATTAATCCTCATCGTGCATTTTTTGTTGTTATCACTTCATTCACTAAGAAAGTTTATCATTTGCTGAATGAATTCCTTCTCTATATAAAAGCCTAGACTAGGATCACACCCCTGCACTGGGGGCAATAAAAGATGTTTCATGAAAAGTTTTACGTGATTTTAAAACGGGATGAGAGCTTATAGATTTGAAAAAGATAAGCTAAAACATTTGATAAAAGCATGACAAAAAGGCAATGACAAGTCATACATTTCGAGAAAAAAGGCTAATTGTAAAAAGTCAATGACTTCTTCTCCAAGATATGATAGGTAAAAAAAGAGGCAACACGAGAGATGAATCCAGCATACGACTTCAAAAGCAAGCTCATGTTAAGAGGGAGTCTCATGAACTAGAAGAAGAGGATGGGGCCTACGTTTCAAAACCAGGTACGAATGCATGCATAACATCTAAGCATAAATCATTGCATGTATGTTTTTTTGGATCGTTACAAGAGGAGACCTTAGTGCATTCCAACAAGATTGTGGACGAAGAAAGAATCATTGAGTTGATTTTAGAACAACGAGAAGAGAAGATAATAATTTTCAAACCCTGCCATCAGGAAGAACGACATCGATAGCAATCGGTAAAAGGGAATCGCCAAATGGGATTCCAGGTTGACCGACTTACAAAATAGATTTTTTGGTTTGATTAAAGGAGATCGCCATAAGGGATCTCATATTTTTAGCTTTGGTTAAAAGGAATCGCCAGATGGGATTCCAAGTTGTTTGAGATCGCTAGATGGGATTCTAAGTTGTTTGAGATCGCCAGAAGGGATCTTGTATTTCGATATTGGTCAAAGGAGGTCGCCAGAAGGGACCTCATATTTTAGCTTTGAATAGAAGGAATCACCAGATGGGATTCCAAGTTGATGGAGATCGCCAGAAGGGATCTTGTATTTCAATATTCATTAATGGAGGTCGCCAGAAGGGACCTCATATTTCAGCTTTGGTTAAAAGGAATCGCTAGATGGGATTCCAAGTTGTTTGAGATCGCCAGAAGGGATCTTGTATTTCGATATTGGTCAAAGGAGGTCGCCAGAAGGGACCTCATTTTTCATCTTTGAATAAAAGGAATCGCCAGATGGGATTCCAAGTTGAAGGAGATCGCCAGAAGGGATCTTGTATTTCGATATTCATCGAAGGAGGTCGCCAAAAGGGACCTCATATTTCATTTTGGTTAAAAGGAATCGCCATATGGGATTCCAAGATTGTTTGTTAAAGGAGATTGCCAAAAGGGATCTCGTATTTCAATACTAGTCAAAGGAGGTTGCCAGAAGACCTCATATTTCATTTTGGTTAAAGGGAATCGCCAGATGGGATTCCAAAGTGAGTAAGCTAAAAATATAGGTTTTGGTTAAGGAGGTCGCCAGAAGGGATCTCAGGTTAACCCAACTGTAATACCGATTTTAGCTTTGGCTAAGGAAAATCGCCAGATGGGATTTCAGGTTGACCAAACTACAAATATGATGTTTTAGAGATCGCCAGAAGGGATCTCGGATGGAATTCCATGTTGATCAAACTGAAGTCAGAATTTAGAGGATCGCTAGGTAGGGATCTCGAGATGACTAAGTTTTAATCATAGTTTTTGGGCTGAGGAGGATTACTATAAAGTTTCAGATCGATCAAACTCCGACCAGATCAGTTTCGGGAATTCAGTTTCAGTTTATCTTTATAAAACTTACTGCGCAAAACCCCTGCTCCGCAAGCCAACGCCTCCGCCGCGCCAGGTACGCTTTCTTCCCCCTGCATTTTTCTTCTCTCGCTGCATGAGTTTTCCTCCTGCATGTAGAATCGTTCTGCATGCAGGAGGTGGGGAGGGAAAAAATAATTCCCCTCCTCGGTTTTTTTTTCTTCCTTCCTGGGCCAGACCGGTGCTGGCCCAGCCTTTAGGTCTGGGCCGAGTCCGGCCCAGACTATAAGAAGCATGATGGACTGTTGGGCCGAGATCGGCCCGATCCATTCTGGGCTGAGTCTGGCCCATCTATTTGGGCCCACCCAGCCCATATAATATATTATATTATATATTATAAATTATAATATGTTATATGATATATGTGTGTGTATATATTAAAATAAAAAATATATATATTCTGAAAAAATCTTTGAAAAATATTGTTGATTTTCCTGCATATTTTTGTCAAAATAGCTTAATGTTTGGTTTGTATTTTTATACTGTAAAGATACAAATCCAGTATTAAAATACCCGATTTTCGTCAAAATATCAAAGATTTTGGAAAATAAAAAATGTTTTTGCTTCCAAAAATATTCTAAAGAATCCTAAAAACATATTTTTTATTTTCCTGCATATTTTTATAAAAATGACTTAATATTGGTTTGTATTTTTATATCGTAGAGATACAAATTTAATATTAAAATACCCAGTTTTCGGCAAGAAAAAAAAATGTTTATATAGAAAAAAAAAGTTTTCTCGTGTGTTGCATACGGCCAATACCCTAACATGTTTCGAATGTCTTTTTTATATATATACAAAAAAATATTTGAAGTTTTAGAAAATGTGTTTTCGCATGGATTTCTTAAACACAACGAAAATTGTTTTTTCTTGCATTTCTGGATTTTACAACATGTTTGTAAAACTCCAAAGGGTAGTGACCAATATTCCAAAAAATACAAAAATCTTATTTTGGGTAGGGGAAATTCATCTATTATTCACCGCTAATGTTTGGATAAAGAAATCCCTAAAGGACGAATATCCAAAATATTATTGGGAGTAATAAATCCGTACACATCCTTGAAAGAAGCCTTGATTATAATCAAGGATATTTTTTTTTTAATTTTTTTTCCCTCCTCCTTGCGATTCACGAGTCGCAAACTCTTGAAATACTAAGGGAAAAATGAGCTTTCAAAGCACATGGAATCTCCTTGGATTTCTATCCAAATAAATTTTATTTGAATCAAACCTAGGAAAATTGATGGGATTAGAAAACACCAACACCATAGCAATTATAGAGCAAACCAAACACCAAGCAGCTTACCTTAGGTTAGGCGTACTAGGGGTGCTAATACCTTCCTTTTACGCAACCAGTCCCTTACCTTAGAATCTCTGAAAGACCAGTTAGGGTTCCTAGTGACCAAAATATACTAGGTGGCGACTCCAAAGAACCAAATCAGCAAAACAAACGAAAAGGTCGCCTCGAACGCTGCGCAGAATTTTTTTGACGTGCGACAAGTCTTACCCAGGCTAAAGCCATTGGGGTACCGTTACTCCCTCACTTATCCTAGGCTATAAAGTGTGTGCTTCCAAAGTGATGCATGGCAACATAAACAAGGATGTATGCTAAAACAGTAAATGCAAGAAAAATAAACAAATAAACACAACAAATAAAATAACAATAATAAGATAAAAGACAAAGCTTAATCATAATTCCCTAGTGGAGTCGTCATTCTGTCGCACCCAACATCGCGACGACCTTAAAAAATAATTCTCTTGAATTAATTTTTTAAAAATTAGATTTCTGGCATCTTGTTTTTTAAAGGGAAAATGTCTTGTTTGAGGAGTCGCCACCTAGTATTATGGTCACTAGGAACCCTAATTAGTCAACAGAGATTCTATGGCTTGGGATTGGTTACGTAAAAGGGAAGATATTATCACCCCTTAAACGTTCTGTCTAAGACAGACTGTATTGCTGGTTTTGTCTTAAATTGGTAAATGTTCATTAGTTTATGCTATGATGATTTGTTTATAATATTTCTGACTCTGGCGCCAGTGAATACTCGTAGCTATGAAAATTAATTAGATCAATATTTATTATTCCTTATTCTAGCGCCAGTGAATAAATAAAAATAAATTTATTTTTACACATGCACATATTTTTTTATTTTTCTAGCTAAATAAAATAAAATACAATGAATAAAAATAATATAAATTTAAACCGGTATTTTTATTACTGACTCTGGCGTCAGTGAATAAACTAATAAATTTATGTTATTTTTATTCATGCATACACATCTTTTATTTTTTTCTATTTTTTATTTTTCTATTATTTTTTTTATTAGGTTGGACCTAGTGGTCCGACCCGATCACTGGCCCAAACCATTGACCCGGCTGGTCAAGAAAACCTCACACACGCTCAGCACAAGAGTAATTAAAATTAAAAATGTACAGTGCCAAGCAAATTATATTTGCATGTACAGCTTAGTGAATTAAAACACAAATGCAAAACGTGAGGGAAACCGAGAGCTCACCTGGAGCAGCTGCGGGGTAAAGATGAAGACGAAGGTGACGACCGGTTAGCTCTGGCCGGACGATGTCTTCTCCCTCCTGGTTTCTTGTCTGTCAGTCCTATCTTTCCTGGTCTCTCTCTCTCTTCTCCTTCTTCGTCTGTTCCTGGCCGAATCTGCTGCTTTCAAACGAAGATGGCGGTGTGGAAGGGTTGCTTCACCAACACTGCTTCCTCTCCTCTGTTTTAGCTTTCCTTCAGTCAGCCCCTCATTGTCTTTTTCACTCCTCTCCCTGTTGAAGCTTTCTTCAGTCAGCCCCTCAGTGTTTGTTCGTTCCTTCTCAAGCCATAACAGCAGTGGCTGCTAAAAATGGAATTTTTTTGAGCTGCCACCGAAGAAACCGAGAGCGTCCCCTTTTGTTTTTCACTGCTGTTCGTTATTTTCCTCTGTTTTCTCTTCAATCTCCCTTCTGTGATCTCTCTGTTTTTCCTCCCCAATTGTGTTCTGTGCGTCTGTCCGTCTGCTCAGGGGGTGGTGCAACCGGAGACGAGGCTGGTGTTCGTGTGTTAGCTGGCCAATGCTCCTCTCCGCTTCTGTAACGTTTTCTTCTCCAGTTTTTCCTTGGTTTTTTCTTCTTGTTTTTTTTCGTCTCTCTCAGTTTCTTTCCCCCAGTTTTTTTCCCCTCTGTTAGTCTGCTGGTTCTCTCGGTTTTCTTCCTTTTTCCTTCTTTCTCCTCTGTTTTGGTCATCTATTGTGGTTCTCCTCTGGAGAGCTCAGGTTCTGGTGCAGTTGTTGCTGAAGATGGAGACCTGGCATACTCGGAGTGCTGGACCGAAGGAAGGAAGCTTGCTGCTGTGGCTGTGGTCCGCGGCTGCTGAAAATAGCAGCTAACACACAGGAGATGAACATGCAGCTGTTTGTTTGCATTGCTGAAAGAGGACCATCAATTTGCGAGGGTCACGATGCTGTGGAGAACGAATGAAACAAAAGAAGCTGCGCAGGTGGACTGCTGGCAGAACTGTCAGCCTGAGGAAGAAGCAGTTCGTAGACTGGATGAGATGTTGTTGTTGACGTGAGGAAGAGCTGACGGTTAATTTGATCAGCTGTGCATTGTAAGGAGGCATTCCCTTTCGGCTGCCCTGGCTGGGAATGTCGTTGTTGATGGATGATTGTCAATTATGTAGTCTATGGGAGGAAGAAGAGAAGACGAGGGTTTCTTCTGGCGACACCGGAGAAAACATGATGGTGGAAGGAGAAGGTGAAACACTATGCTTTTTTTTTTTTGTGTGAGGATGAGGTGGCTGTGCACAATGATGTTCCCCGTGTGATGTGCTCTTTCTCGACGAGGAGTTGCAGGTCGAAAGGGGCGGCGGCTGGTATAGGGTTCGCCGCCCCCTTTGTTTTATGTTTTTTTTTGTCTTCCTGATGTGTTTTCTCCTCCCCCTTTTATGCTTTTTTTTTTTTTTCTCTGTAATGTATTTTATTTTGGTTTCCTTCGTCTTCCCCTTTTGTCTCTTGGCTGCCCCTTGTTAATGCTTCTGCGCTGAAACATAAATACTCTTTGTAACTGTCGAAACCGAAGCTGAAATGGGCAGTGAACAGTTTATCCAAGAAACGGCTCCGTTTTCAATTTCGATTGCTATTTTTGATGCGGTCCTTGAAGTTTCGAACTTTTTGTATGCAAACCCTGGGTAAACTTTCATAGGACCCTTGCATTTCAGCACATTTTACGAAAACGTCCTTGATTTCAGAACGTCTCAATTCAGCCCTTAATTGACTCTTTAAACATTGGTATTTCTTTAATTAAGTCCCTGTTTCATTAATCAAATTAATTCCAAGTTCAATTAAGTCTCAAAACTTATCAATTCTCCAATTAAGCTCCTGATTGGATTAATTAAATTAATTCCAAGCTTCATTAGTCTTAAAACTTATTAATTCTCCAATTAAATCCTTGATTGGATGAATTAAATTAATTTCAAGCTTAATTAAGTCTCAAAACTTAATCAATTCTTCAATTAAACCCTTGATTGAATTAATTAAATTAATTTCAAGCTCAATTAAGTCTAAAAATTTATCAATTCTTCAATTAAACCCTTAATTGGATTAATTAAATTAATTCCAAGCTTAATTAGATTGATTTTAAAGTTTAATTAAACCCCAAAACTTCCAATCATTTTCCTCTTAACCCAAATTTTAGTTCATTCTTTATTTATTTCATTTTACTTGTTTTTCATTATTATTATTATTATTATTATTTTCATCATTTTTTTTATCCTTTTCAGTAAATAAAAATAATAATAATAATTAAAATAAAATGGTCAAAAATTGGGTTGTTACAAAGTTAATATATAAAAAATATGCTACTTTGTGAATAAACTAACTATAATATTATCTTTGAAGTATGTATTTATTTATTTGGAGTGAAATAGTTGATTTTCTGATTGTGAACTTAAGGAAGAGCTCCTCTAAAATGTAGGAGCCTAATGCTGGATGTTATTTTATAATTTTATAGCATATTTATTTTTATTTTAATATTTATTTAATTATTAAGATTTACAAGGATGAATGATAATACAAGTTGGTTCTGTTAGCCATGTAATTTTCAATAAAAAAAATCCTTTTCTTATAAGAATTATTAAGATATATGGACCTTCGTGTTCATATTTGGCAGAAATGGTCGCATCAATCAGCAGAAGACTTCAGGTTCAGCGGCGTCATCCATACGAGCTCTGTTCACTACAAGATTTCACAGTTTACCGACGGAATGTGACAGAACGTTCGTCGGTAAATTATTTACCGACTATATTACCGACGGAATACTCCCGTCGGAATACCTTTTGTCGGTGATCCACATTCCGTCGCTATATCCGTCGGTAATAAAAAAAACACATTTACCGACGGTTTTACCGACGGCCTGTGCGCGCCAAAAAAAAAAAAGTTTCCCGCTTTATACCGACGGAATACATTCCGTCGGTGTTATGTAAATACCGACGGACTAAATCCGTCGGCAAAAGTGTCGGTGATATTTCACCGACCGAATAAATCCGTCTGTCATTTTTTATGACGGTTATTTCTGTCGGTGAGTATTCGGTGATGGGATGCATACCTCAGACGTTGCGAACTGATCCTGAATATCACAAACCAATTTCAGAATTCATGGCAATGAAAAATAAAGAAGAAGAGACGCTAGTAAAAGTAATTGCAGCAACTGCAGCTTACAGTACTTTATAGAAAGAAGTGTTATTAACGAAAATGTGTTCTGTAGCACCAAAAATTCTAATTATAAATCAAGAAATTTATATATACATTTAATTAAATATATCTAGAATTATATAGGTTAATAAATACAAAAAAATATATATGTCTATTTAACTCTGCTAACCACATAATTTAATAATTGTTTTTTCTCATACAAATAAATTCACAGTCACTTTCAGACGACTGACTAAATCAAATAGGACAAGCGGACCTGTATAGATATTCTTTAAAGTGTTTTTATAACAACAAATATAAAATATAATTATGGATTAAAAAGCTAATGTTTACATGTAATAAAAGTGAAAAATTATGTATTTTAATAAAAACATGTAAGATCTTAATCTAATTTTCATGTATATAAAAATAAAATAATGTCGTAATTGCTACTTTGAAACACTATTTTCTTAGTTTTTGTATAATAATTTTTCAAAAAAAATGTAAAGAAAAAATTACAAAAAAAAATAAAGATAAGAAGCCAATTATAGAGTGATAAGTATTACAAGTGTAAAGAATAAAAAATAATATATTTTTTAAAAAAAAAGTAGAGAAAAAAATAAAAAACTAAAAAAAAATTACAAAAAAAATGAAGATAAAAAGAAAAACTAGTGATAAATAGACCAAGTACAAAATGATAAAAAAAAATAACAAGTATAAAAAGAATATATATATATATATATATATATATATATATATATATAACTAACATGTTATAAAAAAAAAAGGTTTAAAAAAACTGAAAATTACATATTTGCTATCATTAGACTAAAAAAAAGAGGAGAAGTTTCAATTGTACAATTTCTTCAGTAAAAGACAAATTGTTTTAGCAGATGTATAATTTACAACTGTATAGCAAAAAGATATTTATATCAAGTTGAGCTATGAGGTAACGGCGTCCTATTTCATGTTAGGTCAGGACACATCCGTACCTGACTACACTTGGGTTTCAACACACAAGTTTAACCCAACTCCCTTTGAGTTCAGCATACGAGCTGATCCCAACTCCTCTTGGTTTAGCCATAGGCTGAACCCATCTCCCCTTGGGTTCAACGTACGAGTTGATCCCAACTCCTTTTGAGTTTAACGTACAGTTGAACCCAACTCTTCTTAGGTTCAGTCTATGGGCCAAACCCAACTACACTCGGGTTCAACGTATAGTTAAAAAATAACCCCACACCAAGCCTCCCTTACTCTAGGTCTAAGCTAGTAATTATGATACCCATCACATCCCATTAATTATGAACAAGCAGTCTATGTTTATATTAATGAGATGTGATGGCACGACTAGTAGAATAATATTATTATGAAATTACATATCTATCACTCACATATCGTATGAAACAAGTCAAGACAAGTAATAAAAAAGGAAGCTTGAGTACACATAAAAAAAAAAGGTTTGAAACCTTATGCTCTTAGACATAAACACATTCCTTCTCCTTCTTCCCTAACTTCTACATTTTCTTCTCCTTCTTCTTTTCTATCTTCATAAAAGCCCACTAATACCTTCATTAATGTCTTTTTACAACATACAAATACCTTGTATTGACTTGATCTTCAAAAGGGTCCCCCATCAACACCCCCATGGATCTCTAAGGGACATTGTGCAAGCATTCACTTAATGGAAGATTAACAGCCTCTGAAGAAATCCATTAAAGAAGAAGTCAATGCAGTTTGGAAGTGAAGGTCATAGAACACACTGTGCATGATTTACAAGGTCTTGAGGAATAATTTCCTTCTAGAATATTCCTATGATTTTTGTAGCCTCATCAGTTTGCGTCGTTTGTGGGAAATCTTACAGAAGTTATTTACTTCTACAATAAAAAGCTAAGCTTTGACATACTATTACATCTAGTTACACTAACATGGCAGATCCATATTACATTAGGGCATATCACATATGCCAATATTGTTTGCTAGTACATTCGCCCAATCTCAGACTTGAGAAGATTACTGAGCAAATACATTTGCTTTCTAAAAAAGTCATCAGATTGAGAGGAAAAATGCCTACTCATTCTCAACCAGCTCACTATGTCCCAACACACATCTTACCACCACAGCCACAAAAGACACATGTTGCCAGAGATGCATCAGCTATGTAGAGGAGTATGGATAGAAAAGGGAAGAACCATCAAGATGTCATTCTTATAGTCTAACATGAGAACGTTCATATCGTCCCATTGGTACCACTACAAAGTGAATAATCTCATAAAGCCCATATTAGCCACCGTGGGAGAGAAATAAGTCATGACTCTACTGCTTTAGGCTAGATTCCTTCAATTCATATGACTTACACCGAGAACAACCTAGAAGAAAGGGTTGAGGAGAACTCACGACATCACCATCTTGTCCATCAATATCAAGTGGAAGGTTCCTTTATATCTAAGAGAGTCCTCGAAACCAAAGTCCTGAAAGGGTATCTATCTACGAAGATGAACCTATATAGTTTTGATTGGACTTAGAAACCCCCAAGGGCATATCCAGAATGTGAGGGGAGTCTTGAGTTGGTCATCCATAATAATAACTCATGTGTAAGATATTGCCCACTACCTTTAGAGGGAATGTGAGGACATGGTACAACACCTGAAATCAAGGTCTATCTTAAAGCTTTCAAGAATATATGTGTAGCTAGTAGCATGCTTCAGCATAGCATTTCCATGACAAAAAGCTCCACAGAGTTATTTGGGGTTACTCAAGGTGAGAAGAAGTCCACCCAAGTATATCTAAAGAGATTTAATGAAGAAATGCTTCAAATGGAAGACCTGTTGGAATCCATAGCCTATGAGGCTTTGGATCAAGGGGATTATAAGTGAAGAGTTGTGGAAATAGTTCAACCTGCTACATGACATAACTCGTCTAAGGGTCAAGTAGATGATTGAGAGCCATGTAAGCATGGAGAAAGATTGATTGCTCGTAGAAGCTCCTATTTGATCCATAGAGAAGGGGTCAGAGTTGAACCCCAAACAGGAATCGTTCCCTTGTCAAACGACAGGATGTTAAGAAAGAAAGGAACCTTCTAGGAGCATCCTAGTAGGCTGAAAAGGTTTACATTTTTGTAAACACCACTTACACTGAGATGTCCACGGCTTTGAGGGGTTCAAAACTGCTTTAGTATCTTCCACCCTTAAAGCTAATCTCAATCTCAAGTTCTGCAAGAAGTATTACCAATTCCATAAAGAGAAGGGAAGCAATATTGAGGACTATTATGCTCTCAAGAAAGAAGTTGGAGAGACTTCTAACACAGGGATACCTCAGACGATTTCTTAAAAAAATGATCCACCTCAAAAAGAGTAGGGTGGTGAAACGAGGCAACAAAGACCATCACTTTTAGAGGTCCTTCTGATAGTACTTAAAAGTGCATTTTTTTTCAAGGTTTTATATCATCATTTTGCACTTGAAGTAATCAATAACTCCTTAACTAAGCATGTTTTTAAATAAGATACCTAATAATATAAGATACCTTTAATTTATGGTAAATGTTCATCTAAATGCAGGCTATCACATAAATGAAAGGATTGATTGATGAGTTTAAGTATTGAAATTGAAAGGACAAAGAGAGGGTCAAACTTAGAAAAGAGATATTGGTGCAGTCCAAACTGGAACACTGTTTGGTAATTGGGTCATATCTCGAGTTTCTAGATGTTCCAAATGACCTTCAATTTTTTGGATAAATTTGGTAAGACATAGGCCTAAACTTTCATGTGGAGTCCAAGATTTTAAAAAGGTCGTTTCAGGTCCAAAATTTAGCAACAACGGAGAAGTCCGAATCTGTCCTACACGCCCGAACATTGCTTTCAATGGTATAGTTGGTTTCAATTTTGATGTTAGCAATTGACCATTTTATTTAGATAAAAAGATAAGGATTTTCACCAAGTCAAGAGTTGGTCACCCACTTAAACAATTAGTCATCAAATTAATAGTTTCTAAATTTTGGCCTAAAAAGGAGGTATTTGCCATGCATTTAGGGGCTTGGTTGTTCAGATCAAAGAACTTGCTCTTGCTCTCTCTCTTTATATTTTTGTAATTCTTAAGTTTTGCTTTTATTAATATCTTGTTTATGCTTTTTCATTTCCTTTCCTTTACTTATTTAACTTTGTAATTTTATTTATGTTTTTATTTTTTTTATTTATGGTTCTCGTCTTCATTATGTTTAGCTAAGTTTATTATGTTAAGGTGAAAAGGTTACACTAACGGTGTAAGAACAAGTATAGTGTAAAATTCAACATGGACCTTAATGTTTAATATTAACATGTCTTATCCTTTTATCTTACTTAATTCTTAATACCTTGCTTGTTAAATGGTTAATCTAGATTTATGTTTGTATAACACTTGTACAACAAATGCTTGGCACTCTTATAGCCAACTATATGGTATTATCTACACTTGTGCTATGAAAGGAACTTGATTTGTTGTTAACTAAATTTAGCATCATAAATTCCTGACAATATTTAAAAGTTTGGTGTTACTTAAATAAGATAATTAATATGATCATGTTAATAATTTAATAATGAGCTATTAATGACAAATCATCTGATTGGAACTCTTTTGTGTGTGTTTCAAGTTAAATAATAAGATTTTATACTATACTTGTTTGAAATACCATTAGTGGATCTCTAACCTTGACATTTGTTTTTTATTAATTGTTTAATCCTTACATTAATCTTCCATCTCAAAGTTCCATCAACTTCTTCTTTATTATTATGTTGTTGTTTGTATTATTGTTGTTTATAATTTATACAATTAACCTCCCTGTGGTTTGACCTCGGTCTTGTCGGGTTATTTATTACTTTGACACTCCTACACTTGGGAGAAGACATCAATCTTTTGGTCGTATTAAGTTTTAAGCACTGTTGCCGGGGAGGTAAATTCTTGTATAAATTATAGTATTTTATTTTATTTTTCCTTTTCACTTTTCTTGTATCTAACTTTGTTTCTTTTGTTTTCTTCTTCCTTTTATTCTCTTTCTACACGTGCATAAGTGTTTGGTCACGTATATTAAGTGGGTAAACTTTGTAGGTATCCTCATTATTTTCCAAAAATATGGCCGAAGAAGATAATCAGTCACTTCATAATAAGAATAATGAGAATAACTATGTGAGAAACTTAGATACCACAAGAATCCCACAAGAAACAAGTGCACCCTCACGCATATTTTTTCCTTCCGATGCATCTCATTTTTAATTTTAAGCCAGACATTATTCACTTTTACCTTCTTTTCATGGCTTAGATCTAGGAAATCCATACTTGCATTTGAGAGATTTTGAAGAAGTTTGTAAACACCTATAATGACTTAAATTGTAGGCATGAATACCATTAGATTAAATCTTTTTCCTTTTTCATTAAAAGATAAAGCTAAAACATGGCTATAAAATGTTAGGTCAGGATCCATTTGTGTTTGTGATGAAATGCAACAAACAATTTTTAAATAAGTTTTTTTTCATCTCACATAACTAACTCTTTCAAAAGACAAATCACCATTTTCACTCAAAAACTAGGTAAAATATTTTTACCAATGTTGGAATAGGTATCGAGACTTGCTTAATACTTTTCCCTCATCATGGTTTTGACACATGGAGATTGGTTTCACAATTTTATGAAGTGTTAACACCTAAAGATAGGCAAATGGTTGAATTGATGAGCAATGTAACTTTTGAAAATAAAGACCCTAATGAAGCAATAGAGTACCTAGACTTGCTAGCTGAAAATGTGCAAAATTGGGAAACTACAGGCACTTATGAGGCACCAAGTAAAACCCAAACCTCATACATCTAGTAGAAGGTATGTATAACCTTAGGGAAGATCATGACCTCCAAGCCAAATTTGCATTCTTTAGCTTAAAAAGTCGAAGCACTAGAATGAAAGAAAAGTGGTCAATTAAAATCTATTCAAGACATTGTATGTCAAATCTGTGAAACGAATGAACATGTAACCAATGACTATTTGTAACATCCCCCATTTCTGGATAAAACGACAATCTCATATCATAAAAAAAAACACATAATATTTTTTTTTGTACATATATGTTCATGGTCTTCGTATTAAAATCTACAGAATTTGACGGAGTTCCCCTATTACTGGAAGGTCCGAGGTTATTGACATGAATTTATTTACACTTCTAAATAGCTCGCATCTCATAACTCAATTCCCGACCCAATCATCCTGGGTTTTCAATTTCCAAACTTATACCCACTTTTATCAACCATAATATTTACGATATGCTTATATAACAGATAATCATTATGGATAGATAAAAATAAATAAGTATAATTACATAGGCATGAAGCATGATTATATGAACTACATGGTTACATTCATTCAGTCAGTTTAAACATTAATTACAAATTAAGTTATTACACATTTTCATATTTACAAAATACAAGGGTATACTCCTAGAAACTAGATTACAAGAAGGAACATAAGCTAGGATCATCTTGTCGTGCATAGTGATGATCTGAAACAAAATACATATTATTGAAAGGGTGAAATTACAATAAATATGACAACATGAACAATCTAACAATTTTACAGGTAACATGTATTCATAGTTCATTTGCTTCTCCTTCTAGTTTTTTTTTATTATTATTTATTAGAATCCCTTCCTTGTCCAACTATTATTAATTGTTCCCTCTGCACTTTCAACCTTCATTTAGATTTATGAGATTGAACATGATAATTTTTTCTTATCATATTTTTACTGATACCAATATCACCGGTACCATCATCTCACACTATTATGAGTCATTCCATGGTGATCCCCTTATCTGGATCCTAACATACACAATGTATGTTAGTCCATACATGATTATCCCCTTACGGGATCCTAACATACACTAAATGTATGCTAGTCCAATTATCGCGATCCCCTTACCCGGGATCCTAACTTACACTAAATGTATGCTAGTCCATACATGGTGATCCCGCTTACCCGGGATCCTAACATACACTAAATGTATGCTAGTTTACGCCTCAAAACGTACTTCTCATATTTCTTTATCAGTGATAATTTCATCATTTGGCAATTAACACAACTTTTCACCTTGAATACCCATACATTCAGAAATTCACATTTCACATTGGTAATATAATAAATCATGGAAATTAACTTAGAAAGTATAGGTGCGAGGTCTTCACCTACCTGAAATAGAAGTTCTACTTGTACTCCCCTGCTTGCTGTGTGTTGTAGCCCCACGGCCTTTGGTCCCTCCTGAAATTTCACAGGTTTATCCATAAGTTCTTCTCACTCAAGATATGTTTTATTATAAACATATCAACAACCAATAAGTCTTTCTTTCAGTCATTATTTTTTTTTTTAATATTTTATGTTTTTTTATTTCACCCATTAATATTGTCATTCTTTGTGCAACTGTAGTCATCATTCCTTTATACATATATTTGAACTATTTCTACTTAAAATCCGAACTGTTACTATCTTGTTTTTGAATTGTCATTGTCTAGACTTTTTTGAACTGTCACTATCTCATTTTTTGAACAGTCACTGTCTTGTTTTTGAACTGTCACTGTCTAGACATTGAACTGTCACTGTCTCGTTTTTTTTTAACTGTCACTGTCTAGAACATTTTGAACTGTCACTGTCTCATTTTTGAACTGTTATTGTCTCGTTTTTGAAACTGTCACTGTCTAGACATTGAACTGTCACGGTCTCATTTTGGTGCAACCCATAGCTGGAGTTCTATAACTCCAAATTGAGCAAACCAATTTCATTAGTTAGCCAACATTTAAAACTACAATTTTTTATAAGGAATCTGATCCTAATTCTTTCATCCTCCTACTCGAAATCTCTCTGAAAATCAAGAGACGAAACTGTCCAGATTCGTCAGCCTTTCCATTTACACACAACACATGAAGTTCTTTAATTTAGCAACTCATACTTTTTCCTCAATTTAAGTCTAAGAACTAAAATCTATTAATTTAACATCTATGGCAGCAATTCATATAATCAACTTTGAAATGACTCATAAAAGCAGGTTTTAGAATACTTTACCCGATACGCATCAAAAGTTTCGATCCCTCTTTTTTTTTTTTTTTTTTTAATGGTAGCTTGGCCCTTCCCTCTTCTCTTCTTATTAAATCCCTTTCCCACCAGGTTTCTATCTAATTTGTAAAAATAAAACATAAAACTCCCTCTTTTCTTCCTTACGTTATCTCCAGATCTTTTTTGGTGACAAGAGAGTACTTATGCTCTATAATTATTCTTATTTGCCATTTAGGCCCCATCTTCTTTAAGTGTATTTGTTTTGCCCCCACTTCTTTCTAGTTTGTTTATTTCCTTTAAATTTAATCCAACCTTGATTTTTTATTTTTTATTTTTTTTCTCGGGATTTACACTATCCAACTTTGCCTTCTTTCAAGGAATACCCTCGATGAACAAGCCCTTGCTTTAAACAGTTTTCAACGGTCCAAACCCATACTTGCAAACATACAACCCTGGTTGAAGAATCACCAAAATTTTTAGTTGGAAGAGCTGTATAATAATAAATGCATAAACTTCACAAGCCACTGTTTCAAGCAGACCATAATTTTCAAAATTCTCATGGATATGCTCCTCCTTATGCTCCACCTCCTAGAAGAAATCTTGAGGAAACATTGCATGCATTCATTGAAAAGCAAGAGACAATCAACACTCAAACTTGCTCAAAGCATGACAAATTTTAAAGATGTTCTTGTAAATTCACACATGCTGCTCTTAGTTTTCAAGAAGAAAAAGTAAGTTTCCATCTTTAACCACAACAAAATCCAAAGGGCAATACATTGCAAATGCAAGTAGTTTCGGAAGCCAACTCATGGATCAAGTCAAATCAGTCATCACTATTCGCAGTGGTAAGGTTATTGAAAAAACCCACTCTTGAACCTTGTGAGAAAGATGATGAGTCAATCTCTATGGGTAAGGAAGGGGTTGAATCTGAACATTGTAAAGAAAAGACTGATTCTCCGCCAGCACTTCCATTTCCTCATGCCAAGACCAAACAAAGGAAAGTCAAATCACAACTCTAAAATCCTTGAAACTTTCAAACAGGTAAGGATCAATATATCTTTGTTGGATGCTATTAAAAAGGTAACCTTCCTATGCTAAAATTTTGAAAGATCTATGCACTGTGAAGAGAAAATTGAATGTGAAAAAGAAAGCATTTTTAGCTGAACAAGTGCTATTCTTCAGAACAATAATGCTTTGAAATATAAAGACCTTAGTTATCCTATAATTTCTTGCTTTATTGGAGAACATAAAATTGAAAGAGCTTTACTTGATCTTTGGAGCTAGTGTGTGAATTTACTTCCATATTCGGTTTTTTAAAGTCTCAATCTAGATGAGTTAAAACCAACTTCTGTAACTCTTTTACTTGCTGATAGATCTGTAAAAGTGCCTAGAGGAATAGTTGAGGATGTGTTAGTATAAGTTTGATAAATTCATTTACCCTATAGATTTTGTTATCTTGGATACACAACCTATTGAAGCATGTAATTCAATTCCTGTTATTTTAGGACGTCCATTTCTTGCAACTTCTAATGCATTGATTATTAATTGTAGGAATGGACTAATGAAGCTATCATTTGGAAACATTGACATTGGAGATGGATATTTTCAACATTTGCAAGCAACCTAGAGATGATAATGATTTACATAAAGTGGACTTTATTGAAAAATTAGTTCATGGTCAATTTCAAACCACTTTCAGTGAAACTAAGATTGATGAACCTGGTGATTTGCAAATGGTCTATTTTCAGGAAAAATCAAAGTCAAAGAATTGGAGACCATAAATTGAAGAATTGTCACCACGATCAATTGAGTCCATACCTTTAAGTTTTCAACCACCAAAACTTGATTTGAAGCCGTTACCATTCAATCTTAAATACTCATTTTGGGAAAAAAAAAAACCTTTTCGGTAATAATCTCTTCCAAACTTAATGCACATCAAGAAGGTAAGTTATTACAGACTCTGAAAATCCATAAAAATACATTAGGATGGACCATAATTGACATAAAAGGAATTAGCCCTTTGATGTGCACATACAGGATTTATTTGGAGGAAAATGCTAAACCCTTTAGAGAAATGCAATGAAGGCTTAATCCTAATATGAAAGAAGTAGTGAAAAATGAATTCATTAAGCTTCTAGATAATGAAATCATTTATCCTATTTCTGACAGCAAATGGGTAAGTCCTACCCAAGTTGTACCTAAAAAGTCTGGGGTCACTATGATAACAAATAAGAAAAATAGGTTAATTCCAATTAGGACTATTACTGGTTGGCGCATGTGCATTCATTATAGGAAAATTAATTCAACGACTAGAAAAGATCATTTCCCTTTATCTTTCATGGATCAAATCCTAGAAAGAGTTGCAAGTCATGAATTTTATTGTTTCCTAGATGGCTATTCAGGTTACAACCAAATTGAAATTGCATTGGAAGATCAAGATAAGACTACTTTCACATGTCCATTTGGTACTTTTGCATATCAAAGAATGCCTTTTGGATTATGTAATGCACCAGCCACATTTCAAAAATGCATGCTTAGCATATTCACTGATATGGTTGAATGTTTCCTTGAGATTTTTATGGATGATTTTTTTGTTTTTGGTGATTCATTTGATGATTGTTTTACGAACTTGGAAAAGGTTTTGAACAGGTGTGAAGAGAAGAATCTTGTACTGAATTGGGAAAAATGTCACTTTATGGTAACAAACGACATTGTACTTGGTTACATTGTTTCATCTAAAGGAATTGATGTTGACAAATCTTAAATCGAGTTAATTGTCAACTTACCAACACCAAAATCTGTTAATGTTAAATAATTCTTAGGACATGTTGGTTTTTACAAAAGGTTCATCAAAGATTTTATTGTAATATCTAAACCATTGTGTAACCTTCTAACAAAGAAAAATATTTTTGAACAGAGTGAACAATGTGAAAAGGCCTTTATTAAACTTAAAAGCTTGCTTACTTCTGCTCCTGTCATTCAACCTCCTAATTGGTCACTATTTTTTGAAATAATATGTGATGTTAGTGATTTTGTCGTGGGTGTTGTCTTGGGACAAAGAAAAGATAAGAAACCTTATGTGATTTACTATGCAAGTAAAACTTTAAATAGTGCTGAAATGAATTACACTACCCATTGAAAAAGAATTACTTGCAGTAGTATTTGCATGTGACAAGTTTAGATCTTATCTTATTGGCTCACCTGTTGTTGTTTTTAGTGATCATGCAGCTTTGAAATACCTTCAAAACTTTGTCATTCTGAAGCATGTGGGAGTCATTTCTCATTAAGAAAGATGACTGCAAAAATCTTACAAAATGAATTTTATTGGCTCACCATGTTCAAGGACATACATGCATTCTGCAAAATTTGTGAAAATTATCAAAAAATTGATACTAGTAAAAAATTTTTGCTTTATAATTCTCGACTCCATTCATTTCCTGAAAAACTAAGATCAAGATGGAGCGGTCCATTTATTTTGAAACATGTGTATCCTTATGGGGCCCTTGATATTGAGAATCCAAAGAATGACAATGTTTTAAAGGTAAATGAACATCGTTTAAAAGCTTACTTTGATGAGTTTCCTAGTGAAAATGAATCCATTGGTTTGAATGATCTTATTGATAAAGGTTGATTATTATTTTTTTCTCACATTTTTTTGTTCCTTTTTGGTGTGACTTTTGTTTTGCTAGTCTCTCTCTCACCCCGGTCAAATGGCGGATAACGGTACTCCGTGACTTAAGTCGGTTTTTTCAGTTTCCCAAATAATTGATATCTGTATATATTTGTACAATTCTTAGCTTTTTCTCTCTTCTTTGAATCTCTTCTCTAATTCTCTTTTGAAAATGGACACCACTCTTGAAAAATTGAAAAAGTATTTTCCCGCTCTGCCTGAGAATGCGATTACAAAAATTTACCGTGCTAGGTGTGAAAGATTGAGGTTGTTAATGAACCATGGAATTCCTGAAGATATTCGTTGGCTGATTGAAGCAAAGGTCTGATTATTAGGTGAGTCCTCCAATTCTTTCATTTCACACATGCTTGGAACAGGTAAAAGCACTTTTGCAAAGAAACGTCGTGCAAAACGACTGAAAGTCTGTCACAGATGTGCCAGATGGACTTGTAATGTGACATGTCGTTCTTTAGGAATGATATCTATAAACCGTGAAAATAAAATACAATTCGTTAAGGATGGCCTGAGTAAGGGGTCTTTAGATAATCTTTTATTGACCCTTGAGACGCATCCTAGTGGAGATGTGCATCGTGTAATTCATGATTTATGGTCACAATTCCATAAAGAACATGATCGACTTAGTCTTGGGAATCTGACTAAAAAAGACCCTGATCGCCAATTTTTAAGAAAACTGGATGGGAAGCCTATCCCCGACCCATAGAGGGCGTTTAAGCCGTTCTTGGACGTAAAACCAAGGAAAGATGTGAGCCACAATCACAACTACCTGTACATACATGCTTTGTCAAAATAAATAAATAAAGAGAGAGTGTGAGACTACAGTTGGCCTACATATAGGTGGTATGATTGCATTTTCACTTTTTCATCTATAAATTCTTCTCTTCCTTCCCTTCATTTCTACTCATCCCATACATTCATCAAATATATAAGTGTGTAGAAATGGCAGGTTCCTCAAGTCATCACATAAGAAATATTTGTGTTTTCAGTGGATCCAGTCCTGGGAAAGAAAAAGAGTTTTTAGAATCAACAAATCATCTTGGTCGGGTACTAGCTGAGAGAAAGGTTCATTTAGTGTATGGGGGAGGTGGCCTTGGGTTAATGGGAGGTGTTTCAATGGCTGCATTTTTAGGAGGTAGTCAAGTTTTGGGGGTTGTCCCCCAAAGCTTTAAACAAATGGGATATCATTGGAAAAACAATTGAAAGAGGAACTACAGGTCCCCCACAATGTTTGATCGACTGAACGCCATGTTTAGCCATGTTGATGCCTTCATTGCCTTACCAGGTGGTCTGGGCACATTGGAAGAGATCTTTCATATTTCATCTTGGACCCAATTTCACATTCACCATAAACCTATAGGTTTGTTAAATGTTAATGGTTTTTATGATAAGTTGCTATCTTTCCTTGATCAAGCTGTGGAACAGGAATTTCTAACATCTTCGGCATGACAAATCATAATCTCTGCTGCTACTGCTGAACAATTGATTGACCAACTACAATCATTCATCCCTGTCATTGATCCCTGCATGAGTCGCCTAGATTGGTCAATTAAGGAGAGCCGTAAAAAGCTTAGATTAGATTTGAGCCTTCATTTGTGAAACATTGTATCTTGTGGTTTTATTAATAGCATATTATTTTGTTTTGTTACTTCTTATATTTGTTTAAGTGTGTTTCAGGTTTGTCATTGATCGTTGTTTCAGGTGATGTCTTTTACACTCTATCTTTCTACCTTAGGACATTGAGGACAATGTCTCGTTTTGGTTGGGGGGGAGGGTAGTAGTTTTTTTTAAAAAAAAAAAAAAACTAACCAACTAACTGTTTTTGTTTTTAAAAAACCATTTGGCAAAACTGTTATTACTAGGATGGCAGAGTAAAGAGGAATTATTCTTGAGACGCATCTTAGTAAAAATTTTCTAATGGTTATTTGCAATATTCATAACAAGGCCTATTAGAATACTTCTTGAAATATTCAGGTTTACAAACTCTCGCATTGTTATCACTTGATTCTGCTCATATTCTCATTTAACAAGTATTATTAAACCTTTCATTTTCACACACACACTTTAACATATGATTGTGGGTTGCACATTGGATTATTACATTATTTATGTTCTTTTGTTGAAGGTAACAACTAAGGGAAAGGGATAGTATATAATTTGCAAAAACAAAAATATATATATATATATATATATGGATAATATTGATGATAATAAAAAACGTAGATAAGTTTGGTTTCATAGCCTCCCTAACCTAAGCAATTAAGCCCAAAGGGGTGTTTTAACATCTAATACCCTAAAGTCAACTGATTTGAGAGCTATTGGCCCAAAGCTTGTTACATGGGTTAAGGAGAAAAAGCTTAAGGGAATCAAACATTGCACTATCTACGTATCAATATCTGCAACCCGAGTTGTTAAGCTCGTAGGGGTGTCTCAACACCTAATGCCCTAAGACCAACTGGTTTTTCTAGGAGTCATTAGCCTAAAACTTGTTACATGGGTTTAAAGATACATTGTGTTTTAAGTTGTATGTGTATATAAATAAAATAAAATAAAAAAGAAGCAAAAAAGAAAAAAAAAAGCAAAAAAGAGAAAAAAAAGAAAAAAAAGTAATAATAATAATAATCCCAACCCAAGGAAGTTCACCCTAAACATTGGAACATAATATTGTTTTCTTCCAACAAAAGCCCCATCATCTATGTTTTCATATATTGAGCACATAAAAAGAAGGTTTATTAATATCTTGTTTAAGAAGTATGAAGTAGGAATATAAATTTAATGAGAGTTTGTTTATCTGGATAGATTAATGGAAGTTGAATGATGAATGCCTTGCTTTGTGAAACTTGCAAATTGTTTCTCTATTTTAACGCTTTAGATTACTAGGGACTAGTAATAAGCTGGTTGGGGGGTGTGATTAGTACTTAAAAGTGCATGTTTATCAAGGTTTTATATCATCATTTTGCACTTGAAGTAACAATAACTCCTTAACTAAAGCATGTTTTATAATAACAAGTTTGATACTATAAGATACCTTAATTTATGGTAAATGTTCATCTTAAATGCAGGCCTATCACATAAATAAAAGGATTGAATGATGAGTTTAAGTATTGAAAGTGAAAGGACAAAGAGATGGCCAAACTTAGAAAAGAGATGCTGGTGCAGTCCAAACCGGAACATTGCTCGGTAATTGGATCATATCTAGAGCTCTAGATCTCGGATTTAGGTCCATTTTTTATGGATGGAAAGGTAAGACAAAGGCCTACAACTTTCATGTGGAGCCCAAGATTTAAAAAGGCCGTTTTGAAGTCCAAATTGAAGGAACAACGAAGAAGTCCGAAGCTGTCCTGCAGCCCAGACACTATTTAGTGTTCAGCCCATATCTTGAGTTCTAGAAGTCCAAATGACCTCATCTTTTTTTTGTTGGAAAGCTGAGACAATTTCCTAGAACATTCCTGGGATTCTGGGCAAATTATGATATTAGCAAATGACGTCTTGTTCAGACAAGAAGATAAGGATTGTCACCAAGTCAAGATTGTGGCACCCACTCATCAATTAGTCAACAAATCAATAGTTCCAAATTTTGGCCTATAAAAGGAGGCACTTACCATGTATTGAGGCATCTTGGTTTCCAGATCAAGATCATGCTCTTTGCTTTTTCTCTTTGTATTGCTTATGTTTTGCTTTTTATTAATATCAAGTTTATGCACTTCATTTCCTTTCCTTTACTTAGTTAACTTGTTTTTCATTTATGTTCTTATCTTGTTCATTTATGTTTCTTTCTTTCATTATGTTTAGCTAAGTTAATTATGTCAAGGTGAAAAGGTACACTAATGGTGTAAGAATAAGTATAATATAAACTTAACATGGACCTTAACGTTGGATACTAACATGTTTTATATTTGTTATCTTGTTCACTTTTAATACTTTGCTTGTTAAATGGTTAATCTAGATTTATGTTGTATAACACTTGGTGCAACAAATACTTGGTACTTTCATAGCCCATACTGTATGGTATAACCGACACCTGAGCTATGAAAGGAACTTGATTTGTTGTTAACATAAGTTATAATCATGAATGCCTGCCAACATTTACAAGTATTAGCTTTATTCGAATAAGATAACTAATGTAATCATGTTAACAATTTATAATATGATTGGAACCTCCTTTATATGTGGTTTCCAATTGAATAATAAAAGTTTATACTATACTTGTTTGAAGTACCATTAGTGGATCCTCTAACCTTGACATTTATTTTTATCGTTGTTTAATCCTTACATTAATCTTTCATCTCAAAGTTCTCATTAATTTCTTCATCTTCTTCTTCTTTTATTACTACTACTACTTTTACTACTACTACTACTACTACTACTACTACTACTATTACTTATATTATTATTATTATTATTATTATTTACATTCTGTTTATATTATATAATATATCTCTTTGATCTTTTCATAAACACGGTATATAGGCTGGAAACCTGTGACCCGATCTTTTAGATCATTCTCAGGTGTAACAACGCCACGTACTGAGTATTATTATTATTATTATTGTTGTTGTTGTTGTTGTTGTTGTTGTTGTTGTTGTTATTGTTATTGTTGTTGTTGTTGTTGTTGTCTTGTTATTTATAATTTATACAATTAACCTCTCTGTGGTTCAACCCCGGTCTTGCCGGGTTATTTATTACTTCGACGCTCCTGCACTTGGGAGAAGACATCAAGCTTTTGGTCGTGTCACTCTACAATGCCTTGGTTTGCTAATATTGTTAATTTTCTTATTTCAGGAAAATTGCCAGCTCATTGGAGTACCCAAGACAAAATAAAGTTCTTGAATTAAGTGAAAAACTTTTATTGGGATGACCCTTATTTATTCAAATATTGTCCTGATCAAATATTTTGAAGATGCATTACTGACAATGAGGTAAGTAGTGTCATTAAATTTTATCATTCTAAAGCATTTGGGGGCCATTTTTCATCAAGAAAGACAATTGCAAAAATCTTACAAAGTGGATTTTACTGGCCCAACATGTTCAAAGACTCACATGCATTCTGCAAGACTTGTGAAAATTGTCAAAAGTTGGGATCTATTTCAAAACATCACATGATGCCTTTAAATCCTATTCTTGTCATTGAGATCTTTGACTGTTGGGGTATAGATTTTGTGGGTCTATTTCATCCATCATTTAGTTTCTTGTACATATTAGTCGCAGTAGATTATGTTTCAAAATGGATAGAGGCAATTCCAAATCGAAACAATGATCACAAAACAGTGATAAAGTTTTTTAAAAGAAAATATTTTTAAGTCGATTTGGCAATCTTTCGAGCCATGATAAGTGATGGTGGAACACATTTCTACAACAAGCCATTTGATTGCTTAATGAAGAAATATGGAATCACACACAAAGTTGCCACCCCTTATCACCCTCAGATGAGTGGACAAGTTATAACTTACTAATAGGGAGATCAAAATAGATCTTGGAGAAAACAGTGAACCCTAATCAAAAAAGACTGGTCTTTAAGGACTTTAATGATGCACTTTGTGCTTATCGAACTGCTTATAAAACATCATTAGGTATGTCACCTTATAGACTAGTCTATAGAAAACCTTGTCACTTGCTTGTAGAACTTGAACATAAAGCTTATTGGGCTATTAAAGCTTTCAATTCAAACCTTGATGATGCTAGTCAGCTGCGAAAATTACAAATAAATGAGCTTGAGGAAATAAGAAATGATGCATATGAAAATTCAAGAATTCATAAAGCAAGAATCAAAGAGTTTCATGATAAGAAAATACTGAGAAACACATTCAATGTTAGTCAAAAAGTCTTGCTTTATAATTCTCAACTCCATTTATTTCCTGGAAAAATGAGATCAAGATGGATCGATCCTTTTATTATGAAACATGTGTATCCATATGGAGCCTGTGATATCGAGAACTCAAAGAATGGCAATGTTTTGAAGGTAAATGGACATCGTTTAAAAGTTTACTTTGATAATTTTTCAATTGAACATGACTCTATTGAATTGAGTGATCCTGTATATAAAGATTGATTTTTTTTTCTCACATTGTTTTTATGTTTCTTTTTTGTGTGACTCTTATTTTGTTGGTCTCTCTCACCCCGGTTAAATGACGGATAACAGTACTCCGTGACTCTTAAGTCGGTTCTTTCAGTTTCCCATTATAACTGATATCTGTGTATATATTTGTGCAATTCTTTTCTCTCTCTTCTTTTTTTGAATCTCTCCTCCAATTCTCATTTGAAAATGGACATTACTCTTGAAGTATTTTCCCGCTCTGCCTCAGAATGCGATTACAAAAATTTACCGTGCTATATGTGCAAGATTGAGGTTGTTAATGAATCATGGAATTCCAGAAGATATTCGTTGGCTCATTGAAGTAAAGGTCTGATTATCATGTGAGTCCTTCAATTCTTTCATTTCATACATGCCTGGAAAAGGTAAAAGCACTTTTGCAAAGAAACATCGTGCAAAATGATTGAAAGTCTGTCACAGATGTGCTAGATGGACTTGTAATGCCACATGTTGTTCTTTAGGAATGGTATCTATAAACCATGAGATAAAATACAATTCATTAAGGATGCTTGAGTAAGGGGTCTTTAGATAATCTTCTATTGACTCTTGAGACGCACCTTAGTAGAGATGTACATTGTGCATTTCATGATTTATGACCATAATTCCATGAAGAACATGCTCGACTTAGTCTTAGGAATCTGACTAAAAAGACCCTGTTTGTTAGTTTTTAAGAAAACTGGATGGGAAAGCCTATCCAACCCATAGAGGGCGTTTAAGTCGTCTTGGACGTAAAACCAAGGGAAGATGTTAGCTACAATCACAACTACCTGTACATACATGCTTTTTCAAAATAAATAAATAAATAGAGAGAGTGTGAGACAATAGTTGGCTTACATATAGGTGGTATGATTGCATTTTCAATTTCTCATCTATGAATTCTTCTCTTGATTCCCTTCATTTCTACGTAACCCATACATTCATCAAATATAGAAGTGTGTAAAAATGGTAGGTTCCTCAAGTTATCACATAAGAAATATTTGTGTTTTTGGTGGATCCATTACTAGGAAAGAAAAGGAGTTTTTAGAATCAGCAAATCATCTTGGTCAGGTACTAGCTGAGAGAAAGATTCATTTAGTGTATGGGGGAGACAGCCTTGGGTTAATGGGGGGTGTGTCAATAACTGCATTTTTAAGAGGCAGTCAAGTTTTGGGGGTTGTCCCCAAAGCTTTAGCAAATGGGGACATTGTTGGAAAAACAATTGGAGAGGAACTACAGGTCCTCACAATGTCTGATCGACTAAATACCATGTTTAACCATGTTGATACCTTCATTGCCTTACCAGGTGGTTTGGGCACATTGGAAGAGATCTTCCATATTTCCTTTTGGGCCCAACTGCACATTCACCATAAACCTATAGGTTTGTTAAATGTTAATGGTTTCTATGATAATTTGTTGTCTTTTCTTAATCAAGCTGTGGAACAGGAATTTCTAACATTCTTCGGCATGACAAATCTTAATTTCTGAATTGCTACTACTGAATAATTGATTGACC